>NC_090371.1:110485137-110800553 GCF_036365525.1 Heterodontus francisci | reverse complement strand
GAGTGAGGGGGGGATCTCATAGAAATCTATAAAATTCTAACAGGACTTGACAGGGTAGATGCAGGAAGGATGTTCCTGATGGTGGGGGAGTCCAGAACCAGGGGTCATAGTCTAAGGATACAGGGCAAACCTTTCAGGACTGAGATGAGGAGAAATTTCTTCACCCAGAGAGTGGTGAGCCTGTGGAATTTACTATCACAGAAAGCAGTTGAGGCCAAAACATTGTATGTTTTTGAGAAGGAGTTAGATATAGCTCTTGGGTCTAAAGGGATCAAAGGGTATGGGGCGAAAGCGGGTACAGGTTACTGAGTTGGATAATCAGCCATGATCATAATGAATGGCGGAACAGGCTCGAAGGGTCGAATGGCCTACTCCTGCTCTTATTTTCTATGTTTCTATGTTTCAATGTAAAAGTTAAATCTAGGAAAATTTATAAACTATTCAGTAATTGTAATTCAAAAGTGGGAAACTTGCACCTTTAAAAGTGATGTGTGTTGTTTTGTCGGAAGCAGTTGGCAGCTGAATGCAGTAAATATAAAAAAAGGCCAGCAGCAGCTTCCGGGCCTTGCAGAGCTGCTCTCTGTATCCAAGTCGCTGATCAGCAAGCAGATGGCCAGCAACCTGCCCAGCCCAATCTAACCTGGCTGCCTGCGCAAACGTCAACAGTGGATAAATCCCAAGATATCAGAGCCCTCTCGCGAGATCATGGGCTGAATTCTATGAGTGCGGCACAAATTGCGGCGGCACGCTCTGGTCTTCCCACACGGATGCACTGTCGCTAAGCCCCTGCGATATTTCACACGGGGGCTCTATTAAATGGAGGGGGTGGAGCGGCCACCTCCGATGATATAGAGGGGGTGGCCGCTCCCTCCCGGCAACAGTGTCCAACGCCACCATGCAGGCACCAGCCCCATTATAAAAGGGCTTCAAGCCCTTAGAAGAGACTTGAATTTTTAAAGTAATATGATGGTGAATTGTGCTGAAAAAATTTTTTTGGCCTAGATCACCAAAGTAACTTTATTTCCAACCCGAATTTCCCCACCCCCACCCAACCCCCCCAACCTTGTAACATGTGCCCTTCAACCCCTTCCCACCATCCCCACAGCCAATACAAAGTGTTTCCCCTGCTTCCCACCCCCCGCCCTGATAATTTCACTCCTTCCCCCTCCCCACCAGTGTCACACCTCGGAACGCTCAACAGTGTCCTGAAGGCACAGGAGTTGCCGCTAGCAGCTGGAATATCAGCGTGGGATGGCCGCTGGGAGAAGGTAAGTTAACTTGCATGCATTAACCTTCATTAACATATTGAAATGAAGGCCCCGCCGCCAAGCGGCAGGTGGGGGCCACACCGAGGCATCGCCGCCACCAGTAAAATGGGGCGGGGCTTTCTCGGCATCAGGGGTGGTGGTGGGTCTCTCTCGGAAGAATTTTCCAGGCCCCCTGCCACGATCCCTGATGCTGGAGGGCTTGTAAAATTCAGCTCCATGAATGAGGCCAAATTTGACTGAGAAATCACATCCCTCGCTACAAATTTACAAGAGTTGGCATATATGGGTGCATGGCTTTACATAGTGCCGCTAGCTTTAAATAGTGCAAAGCTCGCAGGAACATGGGCATCCTGCTAAGACATGTAGCCACTCAGCAGCGTGTTTAGTGCTGGGCTGCACACTACTATCATTTAAATTAGCAGGCAGCATAAGGTTTGCCTATCGCCTGCATTGCAATAAACAGGTGAGGATTAAATTGCACATCATGATCCTCGTGCCTTTTTATTTGCGTCTTATCCTTTTTTTTCCCCCAATACTCCCATTTATCATGACCTGGCTGCCTTTTCTAAGGGCAACAGATGAACAATTCAGAAGCTCACCAGCTAACTAAGCAATATGTGACCATTTTGACACGAGTACTGTTGAGCTTTTACATTGACTTGTGTCTCCACAGTAGCTCTTTTAATACATTTTAGCTGGATTACTGAAACATAGATGTAATAATTTGCAGAAGCAATACATTAATATTTGATATTGCTATTGTATTTTTCACTATAGTTTGCAAGTATAACTTCACTGTCTGAATCTCACATCAGTCAGACTGGGATTCCACTTCCTACTGAAGAACATTAGCAGTGAATACAGCATTTAGTTTGCTCCATAGGTAAGTAATGTATGTACAATATATGCGAACAGCATTTCGAAGTGAAAACCACCATTATCCAGTACTAAGAGTGTATTACTGCTGAGACTGAGTGCTGTGTGGAGTGCTTTGGGCCACTGCCAATAAGAAAATGCATTTCTCTATGCTCACTTGTCAGAACCACCATCATGCGATCTCATAAGGAGCTTTGTGCTTTTTATTGCTTCTGCGTTGTAAATTTACTCTAATTGCTGTAAGGACTTGAGCAGGTTAAACATGACTTATCTTTCAATTAGCTGAGAAATAATCTTGGAACTGGCTGTCAGGCAACCAAAGGCTGTTCTTTAGTGATGCGCATCACAGTTCCAAGATAGATGGTGAGTTGGTGGAGGCAGAGAAAACATATACATTTGCTTAGAGAGAAAATATACAAAATAAAGATTAAAATCTAAAATGTGCAAAGAAGATCATCAGAAATATCCATAATGTTTTATCACATTCTATCTTATGTAAGTTTCCTAAAGCTATTGCAATAAGAAAGCTACCAATCATACTGTAACAGTAATAATGATGTAATATGAGATGATTCTTTATTGTCACAATTTCAATATTGAAATATTTCTTAAAAACATGATTGCTTGGGCTAATTATAATTGGAATTAATGCCATGGCAACGTTAGAGAAAGGCCTGATGTAGTATAACCCCAGACAGTAATTAGTAATATGCAGAATTTTTTTCCCAGATGGTAATTAAGGCTGCTGTTCTTGTTTTATTTACAGTCATTAAGTACTTAGTATGTACTAAATCACTATTTGTGTTCTTCGTCAGCCTCCTTATCTCGAGAGACAATGGGTAAGCGCCTGGAGGTGGTCAGTGGTTTGTGAAGCAGCGCCTGGAGTGGCTATAAAGGCCAATTCTAGAGTGACAGGCTCTTCCACAGGTGCTGCAGAGAAATTTGTTGGTCGGGGCTGTTACACAGTTGGCTCTCCCCTTGCGCCTCTGTCTTTTTTCCTGCCAACTACTAAGTCTCTTCGACTCGCCACACTTTAGCCTCGTCTTTATGGCTGCCCGCCAGCTCTGGCGAACGCTGGCAACTGACTCCCACGACTTGTGATCAATGTCACAGGATTTCATGTCGCGTTTGCAGACGTCTTTAAAGCGGAGACATGGACGGCCGGTGGGTCTGATACCAGTGGCGAGCTCGCTGTACAATGTGTCTTTGGGGATCCTGCCATCTTCCATGTGGCTCACATGACCAAGCCATCTCAAGAGCCGCTGACTCAGTAGTGTGTATAAGCTGGGGATGTTGGCCGCCTCGAGGACTTCTGTGTTGGAGATACGGTCCTGCCACCTGATGCCAAGTATTCTCCGGAGGCAGCGAAGATGGAATGCATTGAGACGTCGCTCTTGGCTGACATACGTTGTCCAGGCCTCGCTGCCATAGAGCAAGGTACTGAGGACACAGGCCTGATACACTCGGGCTTTGTTTTGTGTTAGACTGCATGTAAACTACAGAGAATTCCTGTACTCATAAACTGTACTTCCAGTTCCTCATCCAAAGAAAATTGAATCTTTCAATGAAGTTCTTATAGCTCTTAACTGTAAACCACTGAAGCGAATATCTTGCCATAAAATATGTTCAAATCCCCCAGGTAGGTGATCACTGAACAATAACTAACTAAGGTACAGGCCAATGCCTCGGGTTCATCATTCTTTCATTATCATCATACATTTAACCTTGAAATCTGAAAAAAGGGAACAAACTAGCTTTGCTGTTAGTGGAAAGAGTTTTTCAATTGTGCTATTTTGTTTCATATCTGTCTATTACTGATTTGAATTGTACACAGCCTGGCAAAAGAGTGCCAAAGAAACTGTGCACCTGGGTGCATGTCAGTGGACTCCTTATTAAAGTATCAAACGTTGATTTGTTTCAATTTTCTGATAGTTTCAAAGACATTCAAAAGGACGTTCTTGCTTTCAGAAGTTCAAGAAGAGTAACATTTGTATCCGTGTTTTCTCACAGTCTAAGACAGCAGCATACTATACATAGCAGCTGCAATCTGAGCACTAACTGTGCCAGTGAATGTCAGAGTCAGAGAACAACTGACTTCATGATGACATAGGACATTAATGAACTTCTTCCAGATTAATTTTTTGTGTGAATAAAATCTATTAATTAATTACTTGACACAGCAATATTGAGCAGCTTCATATCGAGGTTCATTATTGTAGGATAAAGAGGTTTTAGATCTATGTATCAGCATATTAATTATGGAAAATTTCATTTCATGACATAGAAGCCAAGATCAAAGAGCAAGGAAGCCACTTAGAAGTTTGCATTCCCCTCTTACTTTATCTGATCAGAATTCTTAGGCCGTGCATAAGTAATAAACTTAATTAAGTCCAGCCGCTTTGTGTGTGGGAATGGACGAGGAATGCTTCTTGAAGATTTTATAATCTGGAATGCTAAACATACAGAGATCCATCTCCAGAAGTCTCAGATGCTTTGGGTAATTATTTATCATCATTTGAGATGCACCTGAAGGAGCTATTCCAAATCACCAGGTATTCAGTTATTTCACACATACTGATTTAAAACGACTTGAGTGCACAAATTATATAGAGTATGCTGTTTAGGGAGATTGCTTAATATCCCTGTCACTACTTGCTCTGGGATTAATACCCAGTACACAACACCAAAAGAAGAAACATCCAGCATATGATACCACAAGTAGTGTGATCTATAATAATCCAGAGTCAGGCAATGGTGAAAATAAGAACCACCTTTTGCAGAAAAGAAATGAGTCTTCTTAAGAAAAATATGAGAACTCAACTGACACCAGAAGAATTGGATAATTCCCAAAGAATCTGAAAATCCTTGACCTGAATTTTATGAGGGTGCCGCAAATCGCAGTGGTGCTCTTTGAAGTTGGCAGTCCGCCCGCATGGAACTGCCGTCGCTGAGCCCCCACAATATTTCATGCGGGGGTTCATTTAAATGGAGGGGGCGGGACAGCTGCCCTCAATGACGTAGAGGAGGCGGCCGCACCATCCTGGCACCGGAATCCGGCGCCACTGCACAGGCGCCACCGCCATTTTTAAAGGGCTTCAAACCCTGACAGATTATTTTAATTTTTAAAGCCACCATCGCCTTTTATTTGAATAAAATCAGTTCATTACACATCAAAGCCCCTCTTCCGTGCCCCCGCCCCTTACCAATGATGAAATAATATATTTATTTCCCTCTCCCCCCAAAAAAACATTTTTGCCGGTCCCGACGTTTCGACCCCAAACTTTGCACTCTTTGCCCTTCAACCCCTTCCCACCTCCCCTCAGCCAATTGAATCAGTTTTCATCATTCCCCCGCTCCCCCCCCCCCCCCCCCCCACCACCACCGTGCCCTCAGAATTTCACTTCTTTCCCCATCCCTCCAGTGTCATGCCCCGGATGCCCATGTGGATCTCTGAAGGCACGGAAATTTTGGCCGACAGCCAAAATATTGGCATGGGACGGCCATCAGGACCCGGTAGGTTTATATGCAAGTTTTAAAATTAATTTTAATATTAAAATGAAGGCCCTGCCACGCCATGGGTCCGCACCGAGGCCTATCCGCCACCGGTAAAATGCGACAGGGCCTTCTCGGCATAGGGGGCCTCTGCAGTAAGAATTTTCCAGTCCCCCCCTGCCACAACCCCTGATGTTGGAGGGCTGGTAAAATTCAGCCCCTTATCTTGGACTCTTGCTTCTTCCTGGGAACTATTGATAAGTATTACTGCCCTATATTTGGTAGAGGTATTCTCTTGTTCAGGGCAGAGTTCTGTTTGAGTGGGACTTACACCTGCTTCTCCATATCCATCAAAGCCTGGTTTTTCCTGCGGTAGATCTCATCGCACATGCACAGTGAGCTCCCATTGGGATTCCTGCCAACTAGAGGGAAACTGCCAGTGAGGAAACTCCAACAGTGCTTCAGTAGGAATGCTGTTGCAGCACCTGAAGAGGTGGTAAGGAACTTTAAAGGGGCAGAAGTACATTGAAGATCACAATGACAGCTCTTACCAATGAGTTCTCAAGGCCTACTGCCTCCTTGCACATGGCGACCCTGGGATGCGATGGTAACCGGAGTGGAAAGGAGGAAAATCTACTCGGCACCCAGGACTGCCACAACCACTATATGGTAGGTGACGTAAGAGAGGCCAGTGACAGTACTGGCAACGAGAGTAAAATCCCAATGGGGATGCTGTGGCTAAGGAAGAACTCAATTTCAACATACTCAAATTTTCAGCAGAATCGCAGAGGAGAATTGCCAAATAATTTAAATGGGGTAAGGGGAGCATAAATAATGATTTTTAATTAGAAACAAAAACATCTTATTTATAGCATTTGTATTTTTAATATGAAATTAAAACACAAAATGCTGCAAATACACATTAGGGGATGAATTTTATGAGTGCACTGGAAATCACGGTGGCACACTCTGATCTCAGCGGTCTTCCCGTGCAGCTGGGCCTTCGCTGAGCCCCCACGATATTTCATGCAGGAGCTCATTTAAACGGAGGGGCGGAGTGGCCGCCCCCAATGACATGGAAGGGGCGGCTGCTCTGTCTCCGGCAATGGCGTCCGGTACCACCGTGCAGGCACTGGCGCCATTTTTAAAGGGTTTCAAGCCCTTAGGAGAAACTTGAATTTTTAAAGTATGGTGAATTGTGTGAAAATAATTAAATGAAAGCTGGAGGCCCTTTCCCACATCCCCCTCAATGTTTGCCTTTGGCCCTATGTCACCAAAAGTCACTTTATTCCCAACCCGAACTTTCCACCCAGCCTCAACATTTGCCCTTCAACCCCTGCCCACTATCCCCACAGCCAATACAAAGCATTTTCCCTGCTCCCCCACCCCCAACCTAATAATTTCACTTCTTCCTCCTCCCCACCAGCGTCACGCCTCGGAACTCGAAGGCATGGGAGTTCCGGCCAAAGGCCAGAATATCAGCCTGGGACGGCCATCGCTACCAGATAAGTAATAATTCTTCAATTTTACTGTCATTTGCATATGAAAATGATGGCCACGCCGCTGAGCGGCAGGTGGGCTGCACCAAGGCCTCACCACTGGTAAAATGTGACAGGACCTTCCCAGCATCAGGGGCCGTGGCGGGCTTCTCCCGGAAGAATTTTCCAGGCCTCCCCCCCCACGACCCCTGACGCCAGAGGGCTAGTAAAATTTAGCTCTTGGTCTAACAGTATCTGATCAGAGCTGAAGAAAGGAAGGCTGACACGCACCTTTATAAAAACAACAAAATAGCAACAGGTTATTTACCAAACATGTTAAATGCCTGTATAACGAAGGTGGTAGTAGGTTTGATAGTTTGTAAATGGAGTTTCTTTTTAATAAAAGCTGGCAAGAAGTGAAATGCTGTAGAAATAACATGTCATCTTTCTACATGGAATTTTACAGCCCTCTGGCCTTAACATTGGTTTTAACAATTCAGACCCTAACCACAGCATCTTTATTCTCTCAGACAGTATGGGATGAATGCACAAGCATTTCTGGGAATGAGAGAGGTTGTGGGCTGGTGCTAGGGATACATGGCTACTGGGGTTGCCTGTATCCCTGCCATGTGCCTGTCTTTTTCTTCCACCACACACCCAGGTCACTGGAGCCTTCTCCAATTTGCCAAATTTTCCAAGATTCCCTCCCCTAGTCGCTGTTAGATACTTCCGTCACTTTTCAAGTTTCTCTCATTATTAAAGAAAAAAGGACTTGTATTTATATAGCGCACTTTTTGACTCCAGGATAATTTCCTTAATTTACATCCAGTGAAGTTCTGTTTTGTTGTAATGTAGGAAATGCGGCTACTAATTTGTCCATAAACATCAAATGCGATATTGACTAGATCATCTGTTTGAGTGATGTTGGTTGAGGAATAAAAAAATTGGGCTGAAAATCAGGGAGAATTCCCCTGCTCTTCTCCACCCAAGCGGGAAGACAGGGGCTTGATTTAATGTCTCATCTTAAAAGATGTTATTTCCAACAGTGCAGCACTCCCTCTATGCTACACTGGAGTATCAGCATAGATTTTGTGCTCTAGTACCTGGAGTAGGAATTGAACCCACAACCTTCTGACTCAGAGGCAAGAATGCCTTTTTCCTTCCTCTCTCATTTTCTCTCTGTTCCTCCTCATAAGCTGTTCCTCTGTAACATCTATGAGTACTAGCAAAAGATCATCAACCCAAAATGCTAACCTGACCTTTTTCTCTTTACAGATGCTGCTTGATCTACTGAGTGCTTCCAATATTTTCTGTTTTTATTTCAGAGTTCCAGCATCAGCAGTATTTAGCTTTTTGACAAAGTTGAAAGTGCTGAATGGTGTTCAGAAGAGAGCCACTAGATTGATATTAGTTATTAGGCTTTTAGTTGTCAGGGGGAGGGAACCAGGAAGAAGCATTAGAGAGGCGTTACAAGGTGCACAGAGGATTGGCAACAGCAATTAGCATTAGAGTAAAGAGCAGTTCAGAGATAGGAGAGATGGGTTTAAAGTACATATGTGTCAGTTGGGGCTCAGTTGGTAGCACCCTTGCCTCTGAGTCACAAGATCGTGGATTTAAGTCCCACTCCAGGTGTTGTCTTTTGGATGAAACATTAAACCAAGCCCTTGTGTGCTCTCTCAGATGGGTGTAAAAAAAAAAATTCCCATGGCACTATTTTGAAGAAGAGTAGGGGAGTTATCCCTGGTATCCTGTTCAATATTTCTTCAATGTTCCCTCAATCAGCATTACGAATAAAAAACAGATTATCTGGTCATTCGCACATTGCTGTTTGTTGGAGCTTGCTCTGCGTCAATTGGCTGCCGTGTTTCCTAAACTACAACAGTAACTACACAGTATTTCATTAGCTGTAAAGGACTTTGGGATGTCCGGTGGTCATGAAAAACACTATATAAATGCCAGTCTTTTTTATTATTTGAATAAATACGCAATGTGTGATAAATAAGGTTGGTGCGCTGCAGGCACAAGTTGCCACATAGGATTATGATAAAGTGGCAATAACGGAGGCCTGGCTCAAAGAAGGGAGTTTAGGTACTTAATATTCTTGGTTGAAATGCATTCAGGGAAGATACAGAAGGAAAAATAGGACAGGGTGTGGCAGAATTGGTCAAAAATATTATTACATTAGAAAGGGATGACATACTTGAGGATTCAAAGACAGAATCTAAAGAGGAGCTACTATGTTACCGGGTGTATACTATAGGCCACCAAAGAGTGGGAAAGAAATAGAGGAGCAAATTTGCAGGCAAATTGCAGAAAGATGCAAGAATTGCAGTGTAGTGTTAATGGGGGACTACAATTATACTAATATAGACTGCAAGGATAACAGTGTAAAGGGAAAAGAGGGAGAAGAATTCTTGAAATGCATACAAGAGAACATTGGAAACAGGAACATAGGAGCAGGAGTAGGCCATTCAGCCCATTGAGCCTGCTCTGCGATTCAATACGATCATGGCTGATCATCCACTTCAATGCCTTTTTCCCACATTATCCGGATATCCCTTTATGTCATTGGTATTTAGAAATCTATCAATCTCTGCTTTTAACATACTCAATGACTGAGCTTCCACAGCCCTCTGTGGTAGAGAATTCCAAAGATTCACAACACTCTGAGTAAAGAAATTTCTCCTCATCTCTGTCCTAAGTGACTTGCCCCTTATTTTGAAATTGTGTCCCCTGGTTCTAGACTCCCCAACCAGGGGAAACATCTTACCTGCATCGACCCTGTCTATCCCTTTAAGTATTTTGTAGGTTTCAATGAGAGCACCTCTCATTCTTTGAAACTCCAGAAAATGCAGACCCAGTTTCCCCAATCTCTCTTCATAGGACAGTCCCACTATCCCAGGAACAAGTCTGGTGAACCTTCGTTGCACTCCCTCTATGGAAATAATATTCCTCCTAAGGTAAGGGGGACCAAAACAGCACACAGTACTTCAGGTGCGTTCTAACCAAGGTTCTATACAATTGAAGCAAGAATTTGCTACTTCTGTACTCAAATCCTCTTGTGATAAAGGCTAACATACCATTAGCCTTCCTAATTGCTTGCTGCACCTGCATGTTAACTTTCAGTGACTTATTGATGAGGACACCCACGTCCCTTTGTACATCTACACTTTCTAATTTCTTACCATTTAAGAAATACTCTGCACATCTATTACTCCTACAAAAGTGGATAACCTCACATTTTTCCACATTATATTTCATCTGCCATGTTCTTGACCACTCACGAAGTCTGTCCAAATTCCCTTGAAGCAGCTTTGCATCTTCCTCACAACACACATTCCCACCTAGTTTTGTGTCATCCCCGAACTTGGAAATATTACATTTGGTCCCCACATCCAAATCATTGATATATATTGTGAACAGCTAGGGTCCAAGTACTGATCCTTGTGGTACCCCACTAGTCACAGCCTGCCAACACAAGAACGATGCATTTATTCCTACTCTCTGTTTTCTGCCTGTTAACCAATCCATAATCCATGCCAGTATATTACCTCCTATCCCATGTGCTTTAATTTTGCTAACCAGCCTCCTGTGGGGGACTTTATCAAAAGCCTTCTGAAAATCCAAGTATACTACGTCCACTGACTCCCCTTGATCAATTCTGTTCGTAACACCCTCAAAAAACTCCAACAGGTTTGTCAAGCATGATTTCCCATTCCTAAATCCATGTTGACTATGCCCAATCAGATCATTATTATCCAAGTGTCCATTTCTCACATCCTTGAGAAACGATTCTAGCATTGATTAATATGTTTGCAGCCCAACAAGGAAAGAAGAGGTGGAGTCACTCAGCAGGTCTGGCAGCATCTGTGGAAAGAGAAGCAGAGTTAACGTTTCGGGTCAGTGACCTCCAGTTCCGAAGAAGGGTCACTGACCCGAAACGTTAACTCTGCTTCTCTTTCCACAGATGCTGCCAGACCTGCTGAGTGAATCCAGCATTTCTTCTTTTTGTTTCAGATTTCCAGCATCCGCAGTATTTTGCTTTTATTATATAAGGAAAGAAGAGGTACTGGATCTAGTTTTGGGAAATGAAGTGGGATAAGGAAACCATATTTCAATGGGAGAGCATTTGGGAAAAATTGATAAGAATGTCATTAAATTTAGAGAGATTATGGAAAAGCACTAGGAAAAATCATATTCAACTGGAGGAGGGCTAACTTCAAAGAGCTGAAAAGCAGTCTCACCCAATCTATTGGAATCAAAGATTGGCAGGTAAATCAGTAAATGTATAATAGAAGGCCTTCAAATTAGAAATGGTTTGAGTGCAGATTAGAAACATTCCCACAATGGAGAAAGGAAGGGCATTCAAAGTTAGAGCTCCCTGGATGACTAAAAGTATAGAGATTAAAATGAAACAGAAAAAGGAAGCTTATGATAAATGTTAAGTAGAGTTTCAAGCCGAACACAAAATGTTCAGAGGAGAACTTCAAAATGAAATAAGAGGGCAAAGGAAATGTGTGGGAATAGATCAGTGGATAACAAGAAAGGAAACCAAAAAGTCTTCTTTAAACATATAAATCGTAAAAGGGTACTAAAACGAGGGGTTGTGCTAATTAGGGACCAAAAAGGAAATATTCATGTGGAGGTAGAGGATGTGCCTGAGGTATTAAATGATTACTTTGTATCTGTATTCACTAATGATAAAGATGCTGCCACTGTCACAGTGAAAGAGGAGGTAATAGAGAAATTGGATAGGATAAAAATAAAGGTTGGCAGTGCTCAAAGTAGAAAAGTCACACAAACTCCCACAAACAGCAATGCGATAATGAGCAGATAATCTGAGTTTGTGATATTGATGTTGATTGAGGGATAAATATTGGCCGGGACACCATGGATAACACTCTTGCTCTTCTTCGAAATAGTGCCATGGGATCTTTTACATCCACCCACGCAAGCAGACGGGGCCTCGTTTTAATGTCTCATCCGAAAGGCAACACCTCCTACGGTGTAACGCTTCCTTCGTACTGTACTGAAGTGTCAGCCTTGATTTTTGTGCTCAAGCCCTTGAGCTGGACCCAGAAACTTGTGATTCAGAGGTCAGAGTACTACCAAAGATTGGTACAATTTTAAAGAGGGTGCAAGAACAGAGGCTTGAGGGTGTTGTGGGTTTGGAAGGTATTGTCTAAGGAGCCTTGGTGCATTGCTGCAGTGCATCTTATAGATGGCGCACACTGCTGCCACTGTGCGTCAGTGGTGGAGGGAGTGAATGTTTGTGAGTGGGTGCCAATCAAGTGGGCTGCTTTGTCCTGGATGGTGTCAAGCTTCTTGAGTGTTGTTGGAGCTGCACCCATCCAGGCAGGTGGAGAGTATTCCATCACACTCCTGACTTGTGCCTTGTCGATGGTGGACAAGCTTTGGGGAGTCAGGAGGTGAGTTACTCACCACAGGATTCCTAGACTCTGACCTGCTCTTGTAGCCACGGTATTTATATGGCTACTCCAGTTCAATTTCTGGTCAATGGTAGCCCCTAGGATAGTGATAGTGTACATACACAAATTTTTGAAGGTGGCTGAAAAAGCTGAAAAGACTGTTAAAAAGGCAGGCAAGATTCTTGGATTTATGAATAAAGACATAGAGTACAAAAGCAAGGAGCTTATGTTAAACCTTTATAAAAAAAAAAACTAGTTAAGCCCCAGATGGAGTGTTGCGCCCATTTCTGCGCACCACACTTTAAGAAGGATATCAACGTCTTAGAGAGGATGCAGAAGAAATTTACTAAAATGTTCCAGACATCAGTTACCTCGAGAGACTAGAAAAAGTGGGGTTGTTCTGCTTAGAGCATGGAAGGTTAAGGGGAGATTTTACAGGTGTGTTCAAAATCATGAATGGTTTTGATAGAGTAAATAAGGAGAAAATATTTCCAGTGACATAGGGATTGGTAACCAGGTTTAAGGTAATTTGCAAAAGAACCAGAGGCACCATGAGGAGGAAAGAAATTTCGGCAATGAGTTGTTTTGATCTGGAATACACAGCCTGAAATGCTGATGGAAGCTGATTCAATGGTGGGAAACCCCTCGAACTGTATCGGGAAAATTTTCATTTGCTGTAAAATGTAAAAATGTAATTGGCATGACAAATGTGAAATGGAAGGGTTGTGAGGCAACTGATTGTAATGAAGCAAACAGACCTCCTTTGCACTGTTTGTATTTTTTGACTTGGTGCTGTTTGAAACTGGTAATGTAATTTTTACAGATTTTTATGAATAAAGTATATTTTGGAAATAAAAAAAAAATTTTACAAAGGAATTGGATAAATACTTGAAGGAGAAAATTACGCTGGTCTATGGGGAAAGAGGAACGGTGCAGGGCTAATTTGCTCTTTAAAAGAGCTGGAAAAGCGCATTGGGCTGAATGGCCTCCTTCTGTGCTATATCATTTGATGATTCTGGTTACCACAATAGGCTTCAAAAGCAGGGTTTTTGTCTCACTCTGGAAAAGTGTAGACATTTCCAGGTGATTTGATTGAGATCTTTCAAATAATGAAAGGATTAGATTTAGTTTATGTGGATAGGCTATTCGAGTTAGATTGGCTAGGAGGATCGGGGACATTGGTTTAAATTATGTAAGCAAAGATCTAGGTTAGAAGTCAGGAGGTTTCTCTTTTCACAGAGAGTCATGAACCTTTGGAACAATTTTCTGCTTGTTCAGTGATTGTGGATTCACTGCAAGCATTCAAAAAGAGCTGGATGAGTTCTAACTGTGGCTGACATCACAGCATATAAGATGTAGGTGGGGTGTTCAGCAATGTGTCTCTTGGAACATGTTTGAATGCCTTCAGGGGTTTCAGTGGAATTTCCCAATTTTTTCCCTCCTGAATTACATGAGGAATTTTTTTCTCTCTTCTGTTTGCTAATTGCAACAGACTACATTGCTGCTGGTGGGACAGGATGTGGAGTGAAGGTCGTGGGGGAGTCATGCTGTTTCGTTTCACCATGATAGTATGGAACAGGCTCAATGAACCAGCTAGTCTGTTCTTGCCATTTGTTTTATGTTCAAACGTACAAAGTTCATTTCAATTAGGGTGTGTGAAAAAGTGTTTTTAAAAAAACAAATAAAACCGCTCCAAGATAGAAGGAAGAAAGTAGAATGCAAATGGGTGAAATTGCCTGGAAAATAGGGGAGACAGCTAAGGTCTGAATCATTAAAGACAATGGGGAAGAAAACCTGCAACCCTTTGGGTGCACTCCCTTGTGAGGCCTGTCTGAGGTCAGGTCTTTAGGCTATGACGCAGAAACGCTGAGTCATGGCCTTCGCTGGCAGTTCCTGCAGGTCTCTGTTTGGGGCACAGCTTCCACCCACTTCATGGATCTTCGGGCTTAAGGATTGAGGGCTGCAGAATCCTGAGGTGAAAATTGAGATGCTTGCCTAGAAATTCCTGTCAGCATAAAGGTTTACCCCAGTAGCAATTGAAAATGACTGGTGAATACTTTGGGGAATTCATCATTTCATATGATTTCCATTAATGTTTCAATCTTCTTGTATTTTATGAAGTATCCATTAACTCTGCTCATGTGAAATGAACGTTGCAGCTTAGTTATTTCCCATGTGTTAGGGAACTGCTGCTATTTCACAGAATCTCAACTGACAGAAAGTTCACTATAATGGGGATTGCTTTCAGTGCTCCCATTTGTTGCAGGAGAGTAAGATTGTCACAGACATAAGCTGGCACAAAAGACACACCATCCTGGCCTGCTGTTATATCACACGTTGTATCCATAGGACCAGCACAGCTACCAGTCAATGACTGTAAAGTACTGACTCCAGAGTTTTAGATAGGAACAGGGCAGTGCTCCCTGCTTCAGGTATCCCGACAGACAACCCAGAATAAAGGCACACATTACCAGTGGCTGTCAAGGTGACAATGACCCTCAGCTGATGCACTTCCAGCTCTTTCCAGGCTAGTGCCAAAGGGGGATTAAACACTGTGGGATAATTCGAATTTTTGGCAATAGTGTAAAACCAACTTTTGCATCAGTGAAATGGAAAATTTGGAGAGGTGTATAATGTACAGCCGATACAATATCGCCCATTTTACACTAACACTACAAGTTAAAATTACTCCCTTTGCTTTTCGAGTACAAACCAAGCTGATTTCAGTGGGTGCCCTCCATTGTGTCTCATAGAATCCTAGAATGATAGAAATTTACAGCCCAAAAGGAGACCATTTGGCCCATTGTGCCTATGTTAGCTGTTTGAAAGAGCAGTCATGCTCAATTCCACAGCTCCATGTCCAGACCATGTCCCTGTAATTTCCTCATCCTCAGATACCTGTCCAACTCCCTTTTAAAATTATTCATGGAATCAGCTTCCACGATCTTTTCAGGGAGAGCATTCCAGATCCCAACAACTCTGAGTGGAAATATTTCTCTTCATCTCTTTAGATCTTTTGCCAATGATTTTGAATCTATAACCTCTAATCATTGACCTTCTCACCAGAGGGAATGACTTTCCTCCAACTCTATCAAAACATCTCATCATCTTGTTTCTGCATTTATTGGGGGTCAATTTTCATTGCCTTCACCTGATATTAATTGGGCAGTAACGGCCTCAAAATATGGTGTGTAGCCTTCCTGCCACGTTAACAATGCTGATGTGGCCAGCTCTGTAGTATAAGTATGAGGGAGGCGAGTACAGTCGGCAGCCATTGCTAATCCTTGCCATGGAGAAAAAGCATGGAAAGCGCGGGAAAGGTCAGGGAGTGCGAGAAAGCCCCAAACAGAACACAAACACCTCAAGCCAAGCCTCAAAAATTTAAAATTAAAGGGGAACACCCTAGCAAAGCCTAGCAAACAAAAGGAAGCAAAAGGGATCCAAAATTGGGAATGCCTGAGAGTTTCCAGAATCAAGAAGGTCCCTATCAGGTCCAAAAGTGGCTAGTATGGAGGAAAAGCTCCTTAAGGTTCAGAATTGTTTCTCAACTCCATGCCGAATCTGAAGTGGAGCAAGTAAACACTGTCAAGAGAAATGATATGCCAAATGAGGAATTTTAATTCATTGATTGGAAACTTAAGTTAAACTTTTAATGAGAAAAATCCTGCAGTTAACTTTTAAAAAACTGGCAGCCAAGGTGGGCACCACAATTTGCACCTGAAACACCTTTTCACATTCCAAAGCCTCCAACCAAAGACAGAGGTCTGAGGAGCATGGACACTGAACAATGGCTTGCTTGAAGTGATTGAATTACCTAAGATTGCTTCATTAGCACAGCATTTAAGACAATCCTGACACCTTGAATTTGAAAGCGCAAACCCCTCCAAGTATAAATATTGGTATCCTGGGGACTGGGGTGCCAATTCCAAACCTTGAATCTCATTAGAAGGTTCTAGAGAATACACGAAGCAAGTTATGTGACCATAGGGCGGCACAGTGGCGCAGTGGTTAGCACTGCAGCCTCACAGCTCCAGGGACCTGGGTTCGATTCTGGGTACTGCCTGTGTGGAGTTTGCAAGTTCTCCCTGTGTCTGCGTGGGTTTTCTCCGGGTGCTCCGGTTTCCTCCCACAAGCCAAAAGACTTGCAGGTTGATAGGTAAATTGACCATTATAAATTGTCACTAGTATAGGTAGGTGGGAGGGAAGTATAGGGACAGGTGGGGATGTTTGGTAGGAATATGGGATTAGTGTAGGATTAGTATAAATGGGGGGTTGATGGTTGGCACAGACTCGGTGGGCCGAAGGGCCTGTTTCAGTGCTGTATCTCTAATCTAATCTGTCCATCTCTGTGAAAGCTGGGAGTTTCCTTGAACAAAGAGAGATGAGCAGTAACTGAGACAGTGCAGCAGCAGAAAAGCTGTGTGCCTCCCTCCCTCTCCAATAGATAATACCCTAAGTTTGAAAACCAGCTGCGACCATGAACTCTCCAAGCCTACAGATTGCTACAGACAGAGACCGGAGGAAGAGAGCCACCTACTTCAAGTCTGTCTTCAAGAAAACCCTGAGCCAAGCGGGCCAGTCACAAAGTGCACTTTGACCAGCCAAAGATTTCAAGAATACAACTTCAGCCAGAAGACCACCGAATCATCCAACCTCACAGACTGTATTTAATTTAATTTTATTTTGGACTCTAATCCAACCACAAAATCTATTTTTCACTCTGTAATCTCTTTGTGTGTGTGTGATTCTTGTATGAATGTGTGTGTGAACGTACAGGGTAGTTTTTTTAGATTGGGTTTCAATCGTTAAGTATAATTAACTCATGTCTTTCTTGTTTAAACTCAACAAAACATGTCCGCTTGGTTCTTTCATGATCACATGAAAGGAAAAAGGTAAAACACTCACTGATTTGTAAGTAAAACCACTGTTTAAAAAGGAATCAACCCTGTTGCGGTCAATTAAGAGGAAGGGCAAGAGGGGAGCCTGTGACCTCCCTCCTCACATGGCCATAACGACACACTCCTGTATACAATAGGAGCGATAGCGAACTACATAATTGTCCGACAAGGGATCAATGAGACTATCGATAAATTTGAAGAGGTACTCCAAGCCTTTGATAAATATTTTAATCTCCGTGCCAATAAAATCTTTGAGAGAGCCAAATGTAATAAGTGGATGCAGATGATTGGTGAATCTGTAGACTCCTATAGAGTCATAGAGTCATACAGCTATGCAGCACAGAAACAGGCCCATCGGCCCATCTTGTCTGTGCCAGCCATACAACACCCAACTATTCTAATTCCATATTCTTGCACTTGGCCTGTAGCCTTGTATGCTATGGCATTTCAAGTGCTCATCTAAATACTTTTTAAATGTTCAGGCAGTGCGTTCCAGATTCCAACCACCCTCTGGATGAAAATTATTTTCCTCAAATCCCCCCCTAAACCTCCTGCCCCTTACCCTAAATCTATGCCCCCTGGCTCTTGGCCCCTCCACTAAGGGAAAAAGTTTCTTCCTATCTAACCTATCAATGCCCCTGATAATCTTGTACACCTCAATCATGTCCCCCCTCAGCCTTCTCTGCTCTAAGGAAAACAACCCTAGCCTTTTCAGTCTCTCTTCATAGCTGAAATGCTCCAGCCCAGGCAACATCCTGGTGAATCTCCTCTGCACGCTCTCCAGTGCAGTCACTTCCTTCCTATAGTGTGGTGACCAGAATTGTACACAGTACTCCAGCTGTGGCCTAACTAGCGTTTTATACAGCTCCATCATAACCTCCCTGCTCTTATATTCTATGCCTCGGCTAATAAAGGCAAATATCCCATATGCCTTCCTAACCACCTAACCACCCAACTACCTGTGCTGCTGCCTTCAGTGATCTATGGACAAGTACACGAAAGTCCTTCTGACCTTCTGTATTTCCTAGGGTCCTATCATCCATTGTATGTTCCGTTGCTTTGTTAGTCCTCCCAAAGTGCATCACCTCACACTTCTCAGGATTAAATTCCATTTGCCACTGCTCCGTCCATCTTACCAGCCCATCTATATCGTTCTGTAACCTAAGGCTTTCCTCCTCACTATTTACAGCATGACGAATTTACGTGTCATCAGCGAACTTACTTATCATAGCTCCTATATTCACGTCTAAATCATTAATGTACACTACAAACAGCAAGGGTCCCAGCACCGATCCCTGTGGTATACCACTGATCACAGGCTTCCAATCACAAAAAAAAGCCCTCAACCATTACCCTCTGCCTCCTGCCACTAAGCCAATTTTGGATCCAATTTGCCAAAGTGCCCTGGATCCCATGGGCTCTTACCTTCTTAACCAATCTCCCATATTAATGAACCATAGAGAACCATAGAAAAATTACAGCACAGAAGGAGGCCATTCAGCCCGTCGTGTCTGTGCTAGCCAAAAAAAACTAGCCGCCCAATCTAATTCCACCTTCCAGCACCTGGTCCATAGCCTTGCAGGTCCAGGTACCTTTTAAATGAGTTGAGGGTTTCTGCCTCCACCAACATTCCTGGCAGTGAATTCCAGACACCCACCACCCTCTGGGTGAAAAAGTATTTTCTCATGTCCTCTCTAATCCTTCTACCAATCACCTTAAATCTGTGCCCCCTGGTAATTGAACTCTCTTCTAGGAGAAACAGGTCCTTCCTGTCTACTCTATCTCGGCCCCTCATAATTTTGTACACCTCAATTAAGTCACCCCTCAGCCTCCTCTGTTCTAAGGAAAACCACCCTAGCCTATCCAATCTTTCCTCATAGCTGCAACTTTCAAGCCCTGGCAACATTTTTGAAAATCTCCTCTGCACTCTCTCCAGAGCAACAATGACCTTTATAGATTGGTAGAAGGTTGCGAATACAATGAATTAAAGGCACAACTAATCAGAGACATTATAGTCGTCAGCATAGCTGATGAATCCTTGTCAGATCTGTTACAATCCAAGGTAGACCTTACACTGGAAAAGTCCATTCAAATTGTAAGACAGGCTGAAGTTCACAAACAGAATAGGGACATCCTACGAGATGAAGACAAGCCATGGATGAGGAGTCCAATGCCCATCCAATTGGTTAAGCCAAAGCCAGGGAAACACTTTGAGGAACAGAAAAAACATACAGGTGAGAACGTGTATGAAATAGGAAAACCTTGCTAACGTTGTATAACCAAATGAGAGCAGTGCCCAGCAGGTAAAGCTAAGTGTTTTAAGTGCGGAGAAACTGGACACTAGGGGAAGATGTGCCACAGCAAAATTTCTGCACTTAAAGGTACAAAGCAGATGACCTACATGCAAAGAGCAATGAATCAAGTACAGCAATACCCAAAAGAGAAAGAACCAGGAGAGTTCTTGGGAGAAATCAGTAATCTAGACTAAGATGGCTGGACAGCAGACATCTACGTGAATGGACACCTCACGAATTCTAATCTTGACACAGGGGCTAGCATCACGGTATTGTCTGACCAAGACCCTTGGGGGAAGAGACATTATCTGAAACTGACAGACATACAGTTGCATGGTCCACGTGGGACACAACTGCATATAAAAGGTAAACTCCAAACAACTCTTCAGCATTGAGGCAGACAACTGGTAGAAACCTTATGGGCTGGATTTTGTGCTGGAGGCAGAGCTCCCGGCACCAGGATGAAAAGATAGGGGGAACCATGCCTTTGCCTTTTCTCCCCCTCCCCCAGAGCGATCCTCTGGTGTTTTTGATTCAAAGTTTTAGGAGGCGGGATCCCCATTCCTTTAAATGCTTTAAAGGGATGGGGATCCTGACTCCCAGAGCTGCTGGTCAATCATAGGGCCGGCAGCTCAGCATCTTAGCAGTGCCACCGGGAGCAGTGACCACTGCTGATATTGCAGATGCTTCAGACCCAGGTCCAGCACTGGAAACCTGGAGAAGAGGTACGTGAGGCAGGGTTGCTGGGGCAAGTTCAGAAGTACTTGGTGAGGGGGGATGGACGGGTGGTCATTCAGTCTGGGGGTAGGGGGTTCCCGGGAGGGGGGGGTAAAGTTGTTCCTGGTGAGGGTCCTCTATGGGGCAAAAATTGCCGATGGAGGGACCCCCGCCCCCAAGCCTACAGGGAGGGCATCTCAGGAATGTAGGACCAATCTGAAACGAGGAATTAAGAGGGCTAAAAGGGGTCATGAAATATCTTTAGCAAACAGGGTTAAGGAAAATCCCAAAGCCTTTTATTCATATATAAGGAGCAAGAGGGTAACTAGAGAAAGGATTGGCCCACTCATGGACAAAGGAGGAAAGTTATACGTGGAGTCAGAGAAAATGGGTGAGATTCGAAACGAGTACTTTGCATCGGTATTCACCGAGGAGAGGGACATGACGGATGTTGAGGTTAGGGATAGATGTTTGATTACTCTAGGTCAAGACGGCATAAGGAGGGAGGAAGTGTTGGGTATTCTAAAAGGCATTAAGGTGGACAAGTCCCCAGGTCCGGATGGGATCTATCCCAGGTTACTGAGGGAAGCGAGAGAGGAAATAGCTGGGGTCTTAACAGATATCTTTGCAGCATCCTTAAACACGGGTGAGGTCCCGGAGGACTTGAGAATTGCTAATGTTGTCCCCTTGTTTAAGAAGGGTAGCAGGGATAATCCAGGTAATTATAGACCGGTGAGCCTGACGTCAGTGGTAGGGAAACTGCTGGAAAAGATACTGAGTGATTGGATCTATTCCCATTTGGAAGAAAATGGGCTTATTAGTGATAGGCAACATGGTTTTGTGCAGGGAAGGTCATGTCTTACCAACTTAATAGAATTCTTTGAGGAAGTGACAAAGTTGATTGATGAGGGAAGGGCTGTAGATGTCATATACATGGACTTCAGTAAGGCGTTTGATAAGATTCCCCATGGTAGGCTGATGGAGAAAGTGAAGTCGCATGGGGTCCAGGGTGTACTAGCTAGATGGATAAAGAACTGGCTGGGCAACAGGAGACAGAGAGTAGTAGTGGAAGGGAGTTTCTCAAAATGGAGACGTGTGACCAGTGGTGTTCCACAGGGATCCGTGCTGGGACCACTGTTGTTTGTGATATACATAAATGATTTGGAGGAAAGTATAGGTGGTCTGATTAGCAAGTTTGCAGACGACACTAAGATTGGTGGAGTAGCAGATAGTGAAGGGGACTGTCAGAGAATACAGCAGAATATAGATAGATTGGAGAGTTGGGCAGAGAAATGGCAGATGGAGTTCAATCAGGGTAAATGCGAGGTGATGCATTTTGGAAGATCCAATTCAAGAGTGAACTATACAGTAAATGGAAAAGTCCTGGGGAAAATTGATGTACAGAGAGATTTGGGTGTTCAGGTCCCTTGTTCCCTGAAGGTGGCAATGCAGGTAAATAGAGTGGTCAAGAAGGCATACGGCATGCTTTCCTTCATCGGACGGGGTATTGAGTACAAGAGTTGGCAGGTCATGTTACAGTTGTATAGGACTTTGGTTCGGCCACATTTGGAATACTGCGTGCAGTTCTGGTCGCCACATTACCAAAAGAATGTAGATGCTTTGGAGAGGGTGCAGAGGAGGTTCACCAGGATGTTGCCTGGTATGGAGGGCGCTAGCTATGAAGAGAGGTTGAGTAGATTAGGATTATTTTCATTAGAAAGGCGGAGGTTGAGGGGGGACCTGATTGAGGTGTACAAAGTCATGAGAGGTATAGACAGGGTGGATAGCAAGAAGCTTTTTCCCAGAGTGGGGGATTCAAATACTAGGGGTCACGAGTTCAAAGTGAGAGGGGAAAAGTTTAGGGGGGACATGCGTGGAAAGTTCTTTACACAGAGGGTGGTTGATGCCTGGAACGCGTTGCCAGTGGAGGTGGTAGATGCGAACATGATAGCATCTTTTAAGATGTATCTAGACAGATACATGAATGGGCAGGAAGCAAAGAGATACAGACCCTTAGAAAATAGGCGACATGTTTAGGTAGAGGATCTGGATCGGCGCAGGCTTGGAGGGCCGAAGGGCCTGTTCCTGTGCTGTAATTTTCTTTGTTCTTTGTTCTTTATCTCGATTTACAAGGCATCCTCCTCACGTGGCAGAGATTCCTCCCGCTAGCACCCGCAGCCCATCACGGTTCTCCATGCCCCCCTGCCTCTGATCCCACCTTTCGGGGGCTGGTAGAATCCTAGCCTATATGTCTTACACAATCAAGAATTTTCTTTACTGAGCAGGCATGCATGCTTGGAACTGCAGTTGATTGAAAAGGTGCCCAAAGTCAAGCAAACAAAGGTAAACAATTCCTTCCAATCGTCAGCCGATGCGTTATCGAGGGCAACTGTAGATTATCCATCAAAGGAAGACGTGAGTTTCAAAGGTGACATCGAGTCATACTCAAAACACACAGCACAAAGTTGGCCAGCATGCACAATGAAGTTAGATTGAGCCACAGAGTCATGCAGCACAGAAGCAGGCCCTTCGGCCCATCATGTCCGTGCCGGCCATCAAGCACCTAACTATTCTAATCATATTTTCCAGCATTTGGCCCGTAGCCTCATATGCGATGGCATTTCAAGCGTTCGTCTAAATACTTCTTAAATGTTGTGAGGGTTCCTGCCTCTACCACCTCTTCAGGCAGTGCATTCCAGATTCCAACCACCCTCTGAGTGAATTTTTTTTTCCTCAAATCCCCTCTAATCCTCCTGCCCCTTATCTTAAATCTATGCCCCCTAGTTATTGCCACCTCTGCTAAAGGAAAAAGTTTCTTCCTATCTAACCTATCAATGCCCCTCATAATTTTGTATACCTCAATCATATCCCCCCTCAGCCTTCTCTGCTCCAAGGAAAACAACCCTAGCCTTTTCAGTCTCTCTTCATAGCTGAAATGCTCCAGCCCAGGCAACATCCTGGTGAAGCTCCTCTGCACCCTCTCCAGTGCAATCACATCCTTCCTATAGTGTGGTGCCCAGAACTGTACACAGTACTCCAGCTGTGGCCTAACTAGCATTTTATACAGCTCCATCACAACCTCAAGAAATGCTGGAAATACTCAGCAGGTCTGGCAGCATCTGTGGAGAGAGAAGCAGAGTTAACATTTCAGATTCGTGACCCTTCATCAGAACTGACAAATATTAGAAATGTAAAAGGCTTTAAGCAAGTAAAGCAGGGGTGGGGCAAAAGATAACAAAGGAGAAGGTGTGCTGAAAGACAAAGCGTTAATACAGAGAGGGTATGAATTGACAGCAAAGCACAAAGTACTCCAAGCACAAACAGTAAAAAAAACAGAACAGTGGGTAGGCACAGTAGAAACAAACTAAAAAAACTAAAATAAAATAACCGAAAAAAAGGAAAAAGAAAAAATAACTAAACATAAAAAGGAGAGCCCGTCATGCTCTGAAATTATTGAACTCAATGTTCAGTCCGGCAAGCTGTGGCGTGCCTAATCAGTAAATGAGATGCTGTTCCTCGAGCTTGTGTTGATGTTCACTGGAACACTACAGCAAATCCAGGACAGAGATGTGAGCATGAGAGCAGGGGGTTGTTGAAATGGCCAGCAACCGGAAGCTCGGGGTCATGCTTAGGGACTGAGTGAAGGTGTTCCGCAAAGCGGTCATCCAGTCTGCGTTTGGTCTCCCCAATGTAGAGGAGACCACATTGTGAGCAGCGAATACAGTATACTTTCTTTCTTTTGGGCCTCCTTATCTCGAGAGACAATGGATACGCGCCTGGAGGTGGTCAGTGGTCAGTGGTTTGTGAAGCAGCGCCTGGAGTGGCTATAAAGGCCAATTCTAGAGTGACAGGCTCTTCCACAGGTGCTGCAGAGAAATTTGTTTGTCGGGGCTGTTGCACAGTTGGCTCTCCCCTTGCGCCTCTGTCTTTTTTCCTGCCAACTACTAAGTCTCTTCGACTCGTATACTACATTGAAAGAAGTACAAGTAAATCGCTGCTTCACCTGAAAGGAGTGTTTGGAGCCTTAGATAGTGAGGAGAGAGGAGGTAAATAGGCAGGTATTACACCTCCTGCGATTGCAGGGGAAGGTGCCGTGGGAAGGGGACAAGGTGGTGGGGGTAATGGAGGAGTGGACGAGGGTGTCGTGGAGGGAACGATCCCTTCGGAATGCTGACAGGGGAAGGGAGGGGAAGAAGGGAAGAAATCTTACAGAGTTTTTTTTTTATTCATTCATGGGATATTGGCGACACTGGCCAGGCCAGCATTTATTGCCCATCCCTAATTTCCCTTGACAAGGTGGTGTTGAGCTGCCTTCTTGAAGCGCTGCAGTCCATTTGGGGTCGGTATACCCACAGTGCTGTTAGGAAGGGAGTTCCAGGATTTTGACCCAGCGACAGTGAAGGAACGGCGATATAGTTCCAAGTCAGGATGGTGTGTGACTTGGAGGGGAACTTGCAGGTGGTGGTGTTCCCATGTATTTGCTGCCCTTGTCCTTCTAGTTGGTAGAGGTCGCGGGTTTGGAAGGAGCTGTCCAAGGAGCCTTGGTGCATTGCTGCAGTGCATCTTGTAGATGGTACACACTGCTGCCACTGTGCGTCAGTGGTGGAGGGAGTGAATGTTTGTTAATGGGGTGCCAATCAAATGGGCTGCTTTGTCCTGGATGGTGTCGAGCTTCTTGAGTGTTGTTGGAGTTGCACCCATCTAGGCAAGTGGAGAGTATTCCATCACACTCCTGACTTGTGCCTTGTAGATGGTGGACAGGCTTTGGAGAGTCAGGAGGTGAGTTACTCGCCTCAGGATTCCTAGCCTCTGACCTGCTCTTGTAGCCATGATATTTATATGGCTACTCCAGTTCAGTTTCTGGTCTATGGTAGCCCCCAGGATATTGATAGTGGGGGATTCAGCGATGGCAATGCTGTTGAATGTCAAGGGGAGGTGGTTAGATTCTCTCTTGTTGGAGATGGTCATTGCCTGGCACTTGTGTGGCGCGAATGCTACTTGCCACTTATCAGGCCAAGCCTGGATATTGTCCAGGTCTTGCTGCATTTCTACATGGACTGCTTCAGTATCTGAGGAATCACGAATGGTGCTGAACATTGTGCAATCATCCACGAACATCCCCACTTCTGACCTTATGATTGCAGGAAGGTCATTGATGAAGCAGCTGAAGATGATTGGGCCGAGGACACTACCCTGAGGAACTCCTGCAGTGATGTCCTGGAGCTGAGATGATTGACCTCCAACAACCACAACCATCTTCCTTTGCGCTTGGTATGACTCCAACCAGAAGAGGGTTTTCCCCCTGATTCCCATTGACCTCAGTTTTGCTAGGGCTCCTTGATGCCATATTCGGTCAAATGCTGCCTTGATGTCAAGGGCAGTCACTCTCACCTCACCTCTTGAGTTCAGCTCTTTTGACCATGTTTGAACCAAGGCTGTAATGAGGTCAGGAGCTGAGTGGCCCTGGCGGAACCCAAACTGAGTGTCACTGAGCAGGTTATTGCTCAGCAAGTGCCGCTTGATGGCACTGTTGATGATACCTTAAATCACTTTACTGATGATAGAGAGTAGGCTGATGGGACGGTAATTGGCCGGGTTGGATTTGTCCTGCTTTTTGTTGTACAGGACATACCTGGGCAATTTTCCACATTGCCGGGTAGATGCCAGTGTTGTAGCTGTACTGGAACAGCTTGGCTAGGGGCGCAGCAAGTTCTGGAGCACAGATCTTCAGTACCATTGCCGGAATATTGTCAGGGCCCATAGCTTTTGCAGTATCCAGTGCCTTCAGTTATTTCTTGATATCACGTGGAGTTATGGTCACTATCTCCAAAATGCTCCCCCACTGATACCTTTACCACTTGTCCAGCTTCATTCCCTAGGAATAGGTCCAGTACTGCCCCTTCTCTTGTCGGACTTTCTACGTATTGGCTCAAAAAGCTCTTCTGTATGCATTTTAAGAATTCCGCCCCCTTTATGCCTTTTGCACTAAGACTATCCCAGTTCATAATGGGGAAGTTGAAATCCCCGACTATTATTCCCCTATTATTTTTACACCTCTCTGAGATTTGCCGACATATCTGTTCCTCTATCTCTCCCTGACTGTTTGGTGGCCTGTAGTAAACTCCCAGCCAAGTGATTGACCCTTTTTTATTTTAAGTTCTACCCATATGGCATCATTTGAGGAACCTTCTAAGATATCATCCCTTCTTATTGCAGTAATTGACTCCTTGATAAACAGTGCAATGCCACCTCCTCTTTTACCCCCTCCCCTGTCTCACCTGAAGATTCTATACCCTGGAATATTGAGCTGCCAGTCCTGCCCCTCCCTCAACCATGTATCTGTGATAGCAATAATATCATAATCCCATGTGCTAATCAACGCCCTCAATTCCTCTGCCTTACTAGTAAGACTCCTTGCATTAAAATAGATGTAATCTGGCCTTGCATTTTTCACTTGTGCCTGAATAGGTCTATATTTGCTCTGCCTTCCAGACTGACTCAGTTTCTCTTCTATATTTGCTTGTGCATCACCCCTTACTGTACTTCCACTCTGTATCATATCCCCCTGCCAAATTAGTTTAACCCCCACCGCCAACAGCACTAGCAAACCTCCCAGCAAGGATGTTGGTCCCTTTCAGGTTCAGGTACAACCCGTCCAACTTGAATAGGTCCCGCCTTTGACAGAAACAGACCCAGTGATCCAGGAAACTAAAGCCCTCCCTCCTGCACCATCTCCTCAGCCACACATTCATCTACTCTATCCTCCTATTCCTATACTCACTAGCACGGGGCACCGGGAGTAATCCAGGTATTACAACCTTTGAGGTCCAGCTTTTTAATCTGCTACCTAGCTCCCTAAATTCTTGTTGCAGGATTTCATTCTTCTTTCTACCTATGTTGTTGGTACCAATGCGTACCACGACCTTTGACTGTTCACATTCCCACTTCAGAATGTCCTGCAGCTGCTCCGTGACAACCTTGACTCTAGCACCAGGGAGGCACCATACCATCCTGGAGTCACGTTTGCGGCCACAGAAATGCCTATCTGTACCCCTTACAATAGAATCCCCTATCACTATAGCTCTTTCACTCCTTTTCCTCCCCTCCTGTGCAGCTGAGCCACCTGCGGTGCCACAGTCTTGGCTCTTGCTGCTTTCCCTGAGAAGCTATCTCCCCCAATAGCATCCAAAGTGGAAAATCTGTTAGAGACGGAGATGGACCCAGGGGACTCCTGCACTACCTGCCTAGTTCTTCTACTCTGCCTGGCGGTCACCCAATCCCTTTCTGCCTGAGCAGTCTTTACCTGCGGCGTGACCACCTCCTTGTACATACTATCCACAATGATCTCAGCCTCGTGGATGATCCACAGTGTTCCAGCCGCCGCTCCAGATCCAAAACGCAGATTTCGAGTAGCTGCAGCTGGAGACACTTACTGCACATGTGTTCGCCCTGGACACTGGAAGTGTCCCTGACTTCCCACATTGCACAGGAGGAGCACTCCACATTGCTAAGCTGCCCTGCCATGACTTACCCTTAATTTATCCCCTTAAATTACCCAAAAATTAGATTATATACACTAGGGACCTTGATTCCCTTAAAGAAACACTACCTACTATATAAAAAAAACTGTAGACCTTTTCCTTTGCTTTTAGTTACTTACCCAGCTATTTAGAGTTATTCCCTCACAGCAGTTACTCACCAACCAATCACCTTGCAGCTTTCCTGTGATGTCACTGTTCCCTTTGTTTTCAATCTCTGGTGCGTTTGGACTGCTCTCGGCTCCGCTCCCGGAAGGTAAGTTGCGAGCAATATGACAAGCACTGAAGAATGACGAAGAGTGCATTCGCATTCGACAATATTGTACACTTGGGTAGCCACAAGAAATTCCAGGAGGGAGAACAATGAAGACAATCCATGAGTATAGGAAATACTTAACCGTAATTGATGACTAATTAGTTTACAATGACAGAATTGTTATTCCTATTTCAATGAGATCGATACCTTAGATCGATTACACCAAGGCCATTTGGGTATAACCAAGTGCAGAGCGAGGGCACAGTCTTCATTATGGTGGCCTAGGATATCTAAGGATATCAAGACCATGATCAACAACTGTCAGACATGCGCGATACAGAGGCCAGAACAGCACAAACTGCTGTTAACTACCTAATCTCCAACTCGACCATGGCAAAGGCTAAGCATGGATTTATTCATGTTTAGTGGGAAGTCATATATCATCATTATCGACTATTTTTCCAAGTGAATAGAAGTCCGACAATTACATTCTATGACCACCGAGGTAGTTATCAGAATCCTTATGGACATCTTCATGATACATGGGATTCCAGATGAGATATTATCAGACAATGGACCACAGTTCATGAATTAATGTTTTACCCAGTTTGCCATGAGGATGGACTTTCAGCACCTTACGAGCTCACCGAGGTATCCACAGTCCAATGGTGACGCAGAACGAGGTGTGAGAACCATAAAATCTTTACTCAAGAAAAATGAAGATCTTCCTATCTCACTCCTAGTTTATTGTTCAACGCCACTGCTGTGTGGATTATCACCGCAGAATTACTAATTGGAAGGAATTTAAGAACACAGCTTCCAGTATTGCCTCAATGCTGAATGCCAGGATTGAAGACTCCAGACGATGGCAAAGTTCGAGAAAGAGAAAACTCCTACAGAAGGAAACAAACAGGACTTACAATAGGAGATTTCGAGCATGAAGCTTACCCAAATTAAACAATGGTCAAAAAGTCTGGATACGTGACCTGGAACGAGAAGGTACAATAATCCAGAAACGTGTGGCCTAACACCGTTTGTATTTTATACGAGTCAATGTAGGAAACATACGAAGGAATCGGAGAAATATCATTCCAATCCTCAAAAGCAACAGCCAATAATCCATCTGCAAGATCCAGATGAAGAGGAAAAAACCCAAACCAAACGGAATACTACAACCAGTAGAAACAAAAAACCAAGTCAGCAACCCAGACTTCCTACGAAGATTACTGATCGTCCGAGGCAGATTACAACCAGATCGGGGAGAGTTGTCAAACCACCGATGAGACTGAATTTTTAAAGTCAGAGACATGAGGGAGAGAAATTAGTAGAGAAGTTATAAATGTATAAACATATTGGGAAAAATGTTGGATAAAGACTTGGGGCAAGATGCAGTATAAGGATGTAAAGGGTTAATACCTAAGACAGGGAGAGAGACCCCTCCCACAGTACGAGCAATGATGTAACAGTCACATGAGATAGGCTTTAGAAGAAGGTATAGCGGCACAAAGGATGCTAGCTTACATGGCTTGCGGAGAGTGTATCTCGTAGCTGTAAATAATAAAGAGTTGCTAGTTAACCTTTACTGGAGTTTAAGGCTCTCTCTAGAATGCCCTGCAACACTACTAATACAAACCTAACAATGCAACAAGCTCCATTTTGAAAGGGGCCTTCCGTCCTGTGTCCAAATTGCTGCCATTGAATAAGCAAACCTTTAAATGTAAACAATTGCTCAGCATAGTAAAATTCACAAACATTCTGCTTCATAATTTTTCAATATTTCCTGTAAGCTTAGAGATATGCCATTCACAGGATTGCATGCATGCTAAACAGCAAACATAATGTGTTAAAGACAGAACTATGTGCTCCTACAACCAATGGATCAGGTTAAATGCAATAAAGCAACTAAAAGGAGAAAAAAGTTCCATGAATATTCCCATTTCTGACAAGGGTGGAGCTCAACATATGAGTGCAAATGTCAAGGCCGCAGCATCAGGAAAGTGATAGCAAGAATTATTAACAATTCTATCAAGTAGTATTTTCTCAATAATAACCTGCTCACCAATGCTCTGTTTCAGTTCTGCCAGGATAACTCAGCTCTAGACTACATTAAAGCTTTGATCCAAACACAGGCAAAAGAACTGAATTCCAGAGGTGAGGTGAAAGTGACTGCTCTTGAAAAGCAGAATATTTTTTAAAAGGCATGAAACTTCTAAATGTTGATGTTCAGAGAGACTTTGGTGTACTCGTACAAGGAACACAAAAAGTTAGCATGCAGATACAGCAAGCATTTAGGAAGGAAAATGGCATGTTGACCTTTATTGCAAGGGGATTGTAGTACAACAAGAAGGAAGTTTTGCTACAATTGCATAAGGCTTTGGTGAGATCACACCTGGAGTACTGGCTGGGATCTGGTGGAGGTGGCAGGGCTCCCGGTTCCAGGCCAAAAAGGGAACCCTGCCTTGGCCTTTTCATGACCCCTGGCACGAATCGCCATTGTTTCAGAGGCAAAGATTCCGATGCCAGGGTGTCAGTCCCTTTAAAGAGGGGATCCTGGCTCCAAGAGCTGCCGGCCAATCACAGGGTCGGCAGTTCAGCAGTATTGGCAGTGCCACTGGGAGCGGTAGCCACTGCCAGTACTGCACAGGCCTTGGATCTAGGCCCAGCACTGGAACCTCAGGTAAATGAGGCAAGGTCGCTGGATCCAGTCCGGAAGGCCCCAGTGAAGTGGGGTGGGCAGGGTGGGGGTGGGGCGGGACAGTTGGATGTGAAATCCAGGAGAAGGGTGGTTCAGGGAGGTGCAGGTTTCCCTGCAGAGGGCCTTCTGTGGCCTACAGATTCCCCTTGTTTTACAAGGCGAGCTCCCCATGTGGTGGAACCCCACCATCTCCCCCCCTCAACCCCCGAACCCGCTGCTGGTTAAATCCCAGCAGTGGCAGAAAGTGGCTGTTAATTGGCCGCCTAAGGGCCTCAACTGGCCTCTAGATGTGAAGGCTGCCGTCAACATATCCCATCCCTGACAAAATTACATTGAAACAGGGAGGCAACAGGTCCTCCACAAACCCCCCCTTACCCCCCGCCTCCCATTGCAATTCTATGGGTCCCACCCCCCGGTTCCAAACCCATCTCAGGGGGGTCCATAAAATTCAGCCCTTGGTCTCCATATTTATGGAAGGATATACTTATGTTGCAGGCGATACAGCAAAGGTTCACTAGATTGGTCCCTAGGATGAGGGGGTTGTGCTATGATGAGAGGCTGAGTAAATTGGACCTATACTGTCTGGAGCTTAGAAGCATGAGAGGTGATCTCATTGAAACATACAAGATTCTGAAGGGGCTTAACAGGGTACACACTGACAGGAAATCTGGAACATGGAGGAACAGTCTCAGGATAAAGGGCTGATCATTTAGAAACATAGAAACATAGAAAATAGGAGCAGGAGTAGGCCATTCGGCCCTTTGAGCCTGCTCAGCCATTCATTATGATCATGGCTGATCATCCAACTCAGTAACCTGTTCCCGCTTTCCCCCCATATCCTTTGATCCCTTCAGACCCAAGAGCTATATCTAACTCCTTCTTGTTTTGGCCTCAACTGCTTTCTGTGGGAGCGAATTCCACAGGCTCACCACTGTCTGGGTGAAGAAATTTCTCCTCATCTCAGTCCTGAAAGGTTTATCCCGTATCCTTAGACTATGACCCATGGTTCTGGCCTCCCCCACCATCGGGAACATCTTTCCTGCATCTACCCTGTCAAGTCCTGTTAGAATTTTATAGGTTTCTATGAGATCCCCCCTCACTCTTCTAACTCCAGCGAATATAATCCTAACCGACTCAATCTCTCCTCATATGTCAGTCCCACCATCCCAGGAATCAGTCTGGTAAACCTTCGCTGCACTCCCTCTATAGCAAGAACATCCTTCCTCAGATAAGGAGACCAAAACTGCACACAGTATTCCAGGTGTGGCCTCACCAAGGCCCTGTATAATTGCAGCAAGACATCCCTGCTCCTGTACTCGAATCCTCTCGCTATGAAGGCCAACATACCATTTGCCTTTTTTAACGCCTGTTGCACCTGTATGCTTATCTTCAGTGACTGGTGTACAAGAACACCCAGGTCGTGCTGAATATTCCCCTCTCTCAGTTTATAGCTGTTCAGATAATAATCTGAAACAGAGCCAACGTTTCAGTCCTGTGACTTTTCGTGATGAAAGGTTACACACCTTAAATGTTAATTCTGTTTCTCTCTTCACAGATACTGCCAGACCTGCTGAGTGTTTCCAGCATTTTCCATTTTTATTTCAGTTTTCCAGCATCTGCAGTGTTTTGCTTTTGTAGCGAGGAAACCAATTTTAGCTCTATAACTGTCGTGCCACCTAACTGAACAAAAATTAGGAACCTGAAATATTCTTATATTTCGATCATACTCCTTACGTAAAGAAATCATTTCAGAGCACTTAACAAGGCAGAAAAGTTTGATATTGATCAGGAAAAAATAATTTTAGGAGGGGAGGACTGGTCCATGGTTGAAGACGAGGGCTTTCAGGAAGCCTTTGGAAGAGAAGGGGGTGTTTGGAAGACAAACACATTTTGGGAGTGTATTCCAAATGATTTCAAAATAAGGATGCTGATTTTGAAGTTGATTTCTCCTGTCCACAGGAGCTAGTAGAGCTCGCCAAAAACAGGGAAAAGGATGTTTGCTGTTTTGACTGGTAAGATCATGAGCTGTGGCATTCTGAACAAGCTCAGGAAAGATCAGTCTCCCTCCTCCCTTCCCGATCACTTGCACTGCATCTGCTCACTATCCCTTTTTCCCACTTCCATCAATTAGACTAATCACCACCCCTCCATCACATTTTTTACCACCAATCACAGGGCTTTACAATACCTCATATCACCCATGTGCATCACACATATTTCTTTTAATGGCCAGACTCTAGAGGTCAGTGACTCTGTCTTGTTCAACAGAGTTAAGGAAGGACAGCACCCTCTGGTGAGTCATCTACTGGGCTGTCCCTGTCACCAATGTCTACTCTTGATCACTTGTGCTTTGTGTTGCATCTGTTCAGGCCCTTCTAACTAGCTATCTATCAGCCACAGAGTACCAATGTCTGCTGTGATGCTTGGGAAGAGTTTGTATCACTGCCATTTGTAGCTTTGATGGAAGCTCAGATGGCTGCCATCTGGACTTTGGACACCATCTTGGAGAGACTGGTGCATCAGATGAAAACTAATAGACCATATCAATATAGATTAGTATGCCACTGAATATATGTCACTCATCTACTGTAGTCTGCTTTTCCTCAGATCAGTGGGAATGATGAAAGACAGCATATTGGGAGTAAAGGTGATGCCACAGCACCGGCAGATGCTTGCCTATCTTAGGATATCAACATGTCTACTCTCTCATCACCCCCTCAGCCAATACCCACCACAATGCTGGACGATCATCCGAGCCAGACTGCCCTGGCAGCAACTGAAGAGCTGCAGTCCATGCCCTCACTGTCTCCAGCTCCCAGATGTCACTGGCCACATGCAACTTAGGGGCCCCAAAATGATCTAGAGCAGCCTACTGCCAACTCTGCTGAAGCCACTGGCAGACTACCTTGCAGAACCAGGAGAGTGACTAAACCTTTTATAAAAAGGAACTATGGGTTAAAGATTGGGTGATTTATGATTTGATGCAAATGTTTTTGGCTGGGTGCTTATTAAGATCTTCCTCAATTTGGTCAACAGTGCTTTTTTAGGGCAGTTTATGAGTGAGTATGTTTGAATGTCATAGAGAGTTACAGTACTGAAACAGGCCCTTTGGCCCACCGAGTCTGTGCTGACCATCACCACCCATTTATACTAATCCGACATTAATCCCATATTCCCGACCAAATCCCCATCTTCCCTCAATTTACCTACCGCCTACCTACACTAGGGGCAATTTACAATGGACAATTTACCTATCAACCCACAAGTCTTTGGCTGTGGGAGGAAACCGGAGCACCTGGCAGAAACCCCACAGGGTCACAGGGAGAACTTACAAACTCTGCACAGGCAGTACCCAGAACTGAACCTGGGTCGCTGGAACTGTGAAGTGGCAGTGCTAACCACTGCGCCACTGTGCCACCCTGAATGTACCCCCATCTGATCAGCGTGGTGGGGTTGCGATGTCAGTAGTCATGTTTGAAAAGGGGTAAACATTGTCATCGAGCAGCCATCCTCAAACATCCCTGCCAGGTTGGAATAGTAGGGAACAATTAACTGTCGCAAGATGAAAAGCAGGTACCCAGGGAGCAGGCCAGATTTGATGATTCATTGGTGTGGTCACATTAATGTTGCACATTGATTAAATTAAACCTGTTGAGGCTCATAAAAGCTCTTCACTGTCCACAAGGTGCCTTGATGGCAACATGAGTGCAGTCAGTCACACCTGTGATCACGTGCTCCTTGTCTAAATAGCCAGCATTTGCTTCCGATACCGATAACAATGTAGTTCATCATTCTTATTGACTTTTATTGTTAGATTCATCAAACAAAATATACTTGTTATCAATGGAGCCCATGGCTGTAAAATTCAGCATTTTGACATTATGGGTGCTGAATTGAAGTTCAAAATGGTGTCCACACCACACACGCACACATTCCATGTGGCCCACACCAGACACCACCTTGATGAGGCCGTTAGCGCAGGAACAAGAAGCACGTGCTGGAAGCATGCAGAGTAAGCAGATTGTGATGTCAGTCAGTGTGTAACAATGATTTGACTCTAGCGGTGCCATTTTTGATCTCAATGCTCCAGTTCTTTTAATTTTGCACAGCTCAACATGCTTCCAGAAGCAAGAAGCACCTTTTCACGATTTGAAATGATCGTCAACCACTTTCAGATGAATTGCTGACTGATTTCTACTACTTCTTGCGAGTTTGTAGAAGTACTGGGTGTTTTCTACTGCTGTTTCAAGTTGTGATGTCTATATGGAGTGGTGTTGCATGAGATTAAGGCCTTCGTTCTAAGTTCAAGGGTTGTGCTTAGACCACTTGCTCCAGTCATGGGTTCTGTAGTTACCATCCCCCTTTTGTCTGCACCATGTCAGGGAGATTGAACAGATGCAACACAGAGGAGGACAAGCTGCTCACAGAGGGAAGAGAAGGAGGAAAGGGAGAAAGGCTCTCAGCCTTACCCACCTAGGGTTTTCAGGGAGCAATTCTCTTACCTCAGCCTCACCAAGGAACTGTGTGTGTGCGACATCTCCATTTTACAAAGGAGATGCTTGCTGAAATCTTCCACCTCTTGCAGGCAAAGCTGCAGTCTCAAAACAGGGCAAGAATGAGGCTGCCAGTAGCTGTGAAGATGAAGTCCATGAACTTCTTTGTGTCAGGATCCTTCCGGTCTGGAGCCAATGACATTTCTAACATCTCCCAGTTTGTCATCCACTGCTACATAAAAGAGGTGACTAATACTTTGTGTGCAAAAGAGAGGGAAGTGTATCATTGAGTGTGGTGCAACATTTTTGGGTGATGTGGTTGTCATGTTGAATAGCTGGCAGTATATGCAAGCTGTAAGATGTGTATGTGAGGCTTGCAGCAGTGCTATCTATGTTGGGGTAAGGTGAAGGATATGAAAGTGAGGTATGAGTTGTGATTGATGGAGAATGCTGGTAAGAGATGGGGTGCGGTACATTGAGCAGTGTGTGAAGCTAGTGGTGCAGTCGGTGGAATGCAGCATTTGAAGATGCATTCACTAATCGTGACCATTCATGTGAGGTAATTGAACTTCTATTGGCATTGCTTTCAGGTCCTTGGGGCTTGACTCCTGTCATTGACTGCTTTGATTATTTGTTCCCCGTGCCTTCTTAGAGTTTGTCTGAAGGGCCTCCTGGTCCTCTGTGCATAAGAGAACTTCATAAGAATATAAGAAAGTGAGAAATAGGAGTAGGCCATACAACCTCTGGAGTATGCTCTGCCATTTAATAAGATCATGCCTGATATTCAACCTCAACTTCACTTTCCTGCCTGATCTTCATATTTCTTGATTCCCTTAGAGTTAAAAAATCTATTGATCTCAGTCTTGAATATTCTCAATGACTGAATATCCAAAGCTTTCTTGGGTAGAGAATTCCAAAGATTCTCAACCCTCTGAGTGAAGAAATTTCTCCTCATCTGCCATTCTAAATGGGCAATCCTTATCCTGAGACTACGCTCCCTAGTTCTAGACTCTCCAGCCAGTGGAAACAGCCTTTCAATATCTACCTTGTCAAGCCCTCCCAGTATCTTATCGGTTTCAATTAGATCACCTCTCATTTTTCTAACAAGAGCATTGGCACATTCTACTCAATCTAAACTCATAGGAAAACCCTTCCTTCCCAGGAATCAGTCTAGTGAACCTTTGCTGCTCTCTGAATGTTCCTGAAGCACCGACCTAGAAACAGAAATTGATTGTTATACTGCTACAGGTGGCCTAACCAGATCGGGCAGTGGGCAGCCAGCCTGACCACATGCCATGTGTCCTCAAGAAGAACACTACCCAGCAGTGCACTTACTGAGCCACTAAGCATTTTCACAACAGAAACTGACCATATAATGCACAGGTAACTAAGCCATTTATCCACTGTGTCTAGGAAAGTATGGGTCTTTTCCACATCTTGTGTGTTGGATAGTTTAGAATTCTTCACTTGCTTTTTCAGGTTCATTCTATTATTTTGAAAGAATTCCATAAATATTCCCCATTTCCTGAAAAGATACAGGTTGCTTCAGATCAGCTGCTATTGTGCTTGTGCCAAATTTCAACTTCTGTACCTCCTGAAGCAGTAAATGACAAAGAGAACATGCTATGGCACAACAAACTGGTTAAACCTCAAACTTCCTGCCTGTGTATACACATATATTTTAAAAAATGTTTGATACAAAAGAAGTATTTTGGCAAAGAAATAGGTTATCCTTGCAGACTTGGTTAGAAAAATGTAATTTACTACAGTTGCTTTTTTTAATTTAATTTGACCCGTCAATCACTATTTTATACAGTGCCAACCTTTATTACTGAGCATATGAAGAGTGACTCAAGTAAAAACAATTAGAATCACAGAACATTATTCATTAAAGCAAGCTAGTCAAAATCTAGGAACATAATGGCATGGAATGGTTAATGCAATAATTTATTGGTAAGGCAAAATAATTTTTTTAACTTTATCTTCCAATCTATCAAAATGTCAGAACCCTTTTTAGCTTTATTGAAGTAGTTTTCCATTACTCACACGAATGTGCTACAAACTCATTTTGTAGAAGTGTGGGAGATGGATAACTTTAACTACGGGTAACTATGATGAGCCTGTACAGCTGTTAGGACCCTCCCACATGCCCCTGAGGATTGATCTGTAGTTAATGTTGAGTTAAAAAAATGTGATTATAAAGCTGCTAACATTTCAGTGAATTCCTTAAAAAACATAACTCTGGGTGGAATGTTGTAAAGTTCAGGGTTAGCTTGTTCAAGCATGTATAACCAGAAGAGACATAACTTTGACAGTTGAATATTATTATCTATTGCCAGGAAAACCCTATATGCCAAATGGGAAATATTAATTTCATCAGTTGGAAACTTAGCTTAGACTTTTAATGGGAATAAACCCTACGGTAACTTTTTAAAAAACTAGCAGCCAGGATGGCCACTGCCATTTATATCTGAAATACTAGGAGATTGAACTGGAGATGCAAAGTCCAACAAGAATCCCAGGCAGAACAATGGCTTGCTCTAACTGATTGAATTACCTAAAATGTTTCATTAGCACAACAGTCAAGGCCATCCTTGCCCATTGACTTTGAAAGAACCAACCCCCTCCAAGTGTGAATGGACATCCTGGGGCATGTAGAACCTTGAATTTCATTAGAAGATTCCAGAAAAACCTCATTAGAAACAAAGGGGGTTGAGAAGTACCATGTGACCACCTGTTCTTCTCTGACGAAACACGTTTTGTTACACAGCCAAGCAGACAGGCAGTAACTGAGGGTACAGCAGCAGAAGGATGCTGCTCCCCTGTCTCTCTCTCTTCTCTCTTTCTCCCCAGAAAACATCAAGTGAAAACCGTCTGTGACTGAGGAACCCTCCAAGCCTACAGACCATTAAGAGACATCTTGACAAATATATGAACAGGAAGGGAATAGAGGGATGTGGGCCCCAGAAGTGCAGAAGGTGTTAGTTTCGGCAGGCATCAAGATCGGCGCAGGCTTGGAGGGCCGAATGGCCTGTTCCTGTGCTGTACTTTTCTTTGTTCTTATTACAGCCAGCAACCAGGGGAAGAGAACCAACTACAGATTCTGCCTTCAGGAATACCCTGAGCACAGCAAGCCAGGCAGCCAAAATACACCTTGACCAACCAAGAACTTCAAGAATACAGCTTCAGCTGAGGTCTACTGGATCATCCACTTTACAGACTGTATTTAGTTCCATTTATTCTGAACTTTAATCCAACCACCAAATCTGTTTCCCCCTGAAGATTCAGAAGCAGGGTTAGAGTCAGAAACAGACAGGATAATGTTATCAAAAATACAATTAGAACAGAGGAGACTTGAATTGGAATTCCAGAGAGAGAAAGAGCAGACAGAGTATGAAGAAAGGGAAAAAGAGAGAACTTTCCAGAAGGAGAGGGAGGAAAGCAAGCCAAGGCAGCTTGAATTAACTAGGAGGCGACACAATACCCCCAGTGAAAGCATGGCTAGTGAGGAAGCTAGCCCTAGCTCAAGACCATGTGCTGAGCTCTTAACGTTCTCCTAGTTGATTCCAAAGTTCAATGAGGGAGACGTGGAAGCATTTTTTGTCACTTTTGAAAAGCTTGCAAGACAGCTGAAATGGCCGGCCGAAAGTTGGTCCCTGTTGTTACAAAGCAAGCTAACAGATGAAAGTTCATCAGATTATGAGATCACTAAAAATTCTATCTTTGGGGCATGCAAGTTAGTACAGGAAGCTTACCGCCAGAAATTCCAAACTCTCTGGAAGCAGCACGAGTTTGAAAGAGTTAAGCAGCTTACTTTTGACCAGTGGCTAAGGGCACTTAAAGTACAGCACACATATAAAAACCTCAGAGGGGTGATCCTTCGCAAGGAGTTTAAAAACTCACTTCCCCCTTTCTATTGAAACCCATATAGAGGAACAAAAGCTTCAAAGAGCCAGGCAGGCCACAGTTCTGGCTGATGAATTTACCCTTGTACATATGTCCTTACCCAAAGGGAAACTCTTCCTTAGTCACCCCCACAGCTCTGAAAAGGATAAATGGTGGGAGGATGATAGGAGCGATAGCAGCCCTGGATGAGAAGAGAAAGCTGGACACACAGGCAGCTCTTCTCAATCCAAAAAAGACGGTGCTGAGAGCAGGAGTGAGACCTGAAGACCTGTGTGTTTCCACAGAAACAAGACGGGACACCTTTGAGATGACCACTGGGAATTACGGGAAAAACCTGTAGAATTAATCAAGGCACATCAGACCAGTGCAGGATAAGGGGCCCTGATGGAAATCACAGCAGAGCAGGCTGTGGCTTTGACTGCAACAGCTGTAAGACCCAGGAAACATACCGCTGTGAGTGAAAGAAAAATTACCAAAATCCCTGAAGGTTATCAGGAATTTGTATCCCAAGGGATAGTAACCCCATATCCCTTGAGTGGGGCAAGCAAGAGTCATATTCAGGGATACAGGGACCACTAGATCCCTTCTGCTGGAAAAGGGCATGATGTTTTCCCCAGAGAGTGCAGTGATTGCCAGGGTGTTAGTGTATGGTATCAGAGGGTGCGGTATGCTGTACCTTTATATCGGGTGCTTTTAGAATGCGACCTAGTTTCGGGACCAGTGACTGTGGCCTGCTCCTGGATAATGATCTGGCAGGGGCGAAGGTGGTACCTACCCCAGTAGTGGTAGAGAGACCGAAAGAGGTCAGAGAGATGGGGTGGTTGCAGGAGATGGTCCCCAGCATTTCCCCTGACTGTGTGGTGACTCGGTCCATAGCCAAACCAGCTCCAAAATAGGAGGCTGGACTGGCACTGCAAACAGATAACCAGACAGTAGGAGAAGCTAGAGGACCGAAAGAATGGGTTAAACAGATCTTCCCTAGTTGAGGTTCAGAAAGCAGACACAATATTAAAGAAGCTAGCACAGACTACCCAAACTGAAACTGAGGCACGGAGAGTCCTTGAGTGCTAGTATTTAAAGAATGAGGTACTGATGAGGAAGTGGAGATGTCTTCACAGGCCTGCAGACAAAGAGCGGACAGTGATTCACCAGATGGTGATGCCACCGAGGTACCGTAACAAAATATTAAGAATAGTCCACGAGCTTCCACTGACTGGATATGTCAGTGTACAAGAAGCCAAAGCCCGCATAAGACACCATTTTGACTGGCCAAAACTCCACAAAGATGTGGTGGAGTTCTGTAAGACTTGCCACACATGCCAGGGAAGCCCCAACCCACAGTAAAATCTATGCCCCGAATTCCCATACCAGCTTTTGGGGAACCCTCCAGCAGAGTGCTGGTGGATTGTGTGGGACCCATGCTGAAAACAAAAGGGGACAGACAAGCACAGGTCTGTCAGACAGTTAGGGAGGAAGGGAATGAAAAGACTAGTGAGGACAGGTTAAAGGAGGGACCCAAGGCTTCCCAAATGGAACCCTCTGCTTGCCAGTTAGTCAACCCTAAAATGTTGACAAACTTAGACCCCACACCCTCCTATGTAAAGTAGGCCAAAGAAGCAAGGCTGCTAACAGCATTTATGGAAACCTGCAGAGACAAGGAAAGCTCCCAAAAAGGCAAACCAACAGTGAGGGAGATACCTCACCTAGTCAAAGTGCTGCAGGGGAGTGTCGCGAAAGCTGGACAGATACTTGTGTGCAGGAATGTCCCAAAGGAAATGGGGGTAATTAGCAAGGAGACCATCCCCACAGATAAGAGAAAAGGGAAACAAAATTGCCCTAAAGTGAACAGCACTTGTGTGACTCACCAGAAAATTAAAAGTGAGGTCATGGTGGATCTACCCACTGAAGAATCCAGTGATTAGGCCCAAACCCAAAGCTAATAAAACGTAACAATTTCAATTCCAAATTCAGCAAAAACAAGGGCCCAGAGGAAATTTCAGACACCTCACAGGGGCTTAAAAACAATTTCTTACCCACTACCACAAGAGGGAGAAACATTGCCAAAGTACTGGAACCTGAATGGTTAAAGCCACATGTTGCAAAACAGCAGTTGAGGGGTTAAAACTTATACATACAGAATAATTGCCTTAAACAGCAATGGAAATTTGCAGACCCCAAACTTCACCAACAACCATATGTTTATTGTGATGCACATCCCCAAGGTATTACAAATTGGTACTACAGAAACTCTAACCCCATTTGATAACATGTCGCCATCCCAGACAAAACTCCAAACAAATGCAATCATCATTGCTGTTCCAGAGAAAAACCAGCTACAACAATTCTAAGATCGATGTGTGAATTTGGGGAGTGAATGAGAATGAGTGTGGGTTTTCCACTTTTTCTTTTCCATTCCTTTAATGAAATGCTCCCATCATCACATTTCATTCTGTGTGATAGGGAGGTGTTAGGAAAACCCTATATGCCAAATGGGAAATATTAATTTCATTGGTTGGAAACTTACCTTAGACTTTTAATGGGAAAAAACCCTACAGTAACTTTTTAAAAAACTAGCAGCCAGGATGGCCACTGTCATTTACATCTGAAATACTAGGAGATTGAACTGGAGACGCAAAGTCCAACAAGAAGCCCAACCAGGACAATGGCTTGCTCTAAGTGATTAAATTACCTAAAATGGATTCATTAGCATGAAAATCAAGGCCATCCTCACCCATTGACTTTGAAAGAGCCAACCCCCTCCATGTCTGAATGGATATCCTGGGGCATGTAGAACCTTGAATTTCATTGGAAGATTCCAGAAAAAGCTCATTAGAAACAAAGGGGATTGAGAAGTACCATGTGACCACCTGTTCCTCTCTGAAGAAACAAGTTTTGTTACACAGCCAAGCAAATAGGCAGTAACTGAGGGTACAGCAGCAGAAGCCTGCTGCTCCCCTGTCTCTCTCTCTTCTCTTTCTCCCCAGAAAACATCAAGTGAAAACCATCTGAGACTGAGGGACCATCCAAGCCTACAGACCACTACAGCCAGCAACTAGAGGAAGAGAACCAACTGCAAATTCTGCCTTCAGGAAACCCTGAGCAAAGCAAGCCAGCCAAAATGCTTTGACCAACCAAGAACTTCAAGAATACAGCTTCAGCTGAGGACTACTGGATCATCCACTTTACAGACTGTATTTAGTTCCATTTATTCTGATCTTTAATCCAATCACCAAATCTGTTTCCCTCTGTAATCTATTTGTGTGTGTCTGATTCTTGTGTGAATGTGTAGCGTATTTTTAAATCGGGTTAGAATGTTAAGTATACTAACTTACCTCTTTCTTGTTTAAACTCAAGAAAACCTGTATGACTGGTTCTTTCATGACTACAGTAAAGATAAAACACTCATGGAGGTGATAAGCACAGCCACTGTTTAAAAGGAATAAACCCTGTTGTGGTCAAATAAGAAGAAAGGGCAAAAGGGAAACCTGAGTCCCCCTCCTCAGCTGGCCGTAACACTTTACTAACCTTGTTTCCATTGATGCTGTTGGGAGGATAAATGTCAGCATTTTGTTACTCATGAATGTAACATGATACATGGTCTTCATAGTTTGGATCGTTATTTAATGGCATTGTTGTTTTAAGTTCTTCTGCAAGAAACTTGTGCAATCAAAAGGAAAGGTACAGCAGAATCAAAGTAAATTTCAGACTGAAAATTAATTTCTTTTATCATTTCAGGTTCACCGCCTGCACATTTTGTGCAGTCCTCTGACTGGAGACTGGCAGAATTCCCAGAGAAACAGCATAAATGACCACTTTTGCGACCTTTGTGGTTTCCTCTGAGTTGGGAGACCAGGCAAACACCAAAGTATATCAGGGCACACATCTGTAAATATCATCCAAGCCAAAACATATTGGATGCAACAACTTGCATTTATATAGTGCCTTTAATCCAGAAAAAAGTTCCAAGGCACGGAGATGTTTGGAAAAAAAATGGGCGCTGAGCAAAAACAGGAGCTATTAGGTGGGTGCATGGTCAAAGAAGTGGGTTTTAAGGGGTTGTTAAAATAAGAGGGAAGTGGAGAGCTTTAGGGAGGTAATTTCAGAGCATGGAGCCCAGGCAGCTGAAGGCACAGCTGCCAGTGGTGCTTTGAAGGGAGAGGGGTACAAAAGAGGCTGGTCAGAGGAACCAAGAATTCGGTAAGGTGGGTGGGGTGGGTATGTGGTCATCGTAGTATTACAAAGGCAGGTAAAAGCGGCTTGCAGAATATAACACTGTTGATCAAGAGGAACCCATTTCTCATGTATATAATTTTATGGACCAGCTTTAAACTTTGTTGTTTTGCAAATTACAAGTGTGCATTTAGATGGACTATTGAATATTCTGAATCAAATATAATTAATTACCACCCCAGAAAGGTGACCTTTGAACAAATGTATTTAACTTGGCAAAATTCTTCATGACAGTGCAATAGATAAAAGGCTGTGGTTTTATTTTTGACATGCCAGGGGATGAATGACCCACCTTAGTTCCAAGGTTCACTCTGACTTAGATTAATAATTGACTGATTTTAGTTCTGTGTGAAATGTGTAAAATGTCCAAGCCCAAAAGTGATATTAAAGTCAAATTACTCTGCTGATGAGCATGGAGTCCTGTTGGGGATGGGGAGCATAGATCATGAAATTGGGTGCAGAAGCTCAGATGCCCAGTTCATAGTGTGCCACATTTCATGGGAAAGTAGGTTGAAATGGTGAGGAGCACCAGCTTCATTGCATTATGTTAATTATTTTAAATTTCTTGCCATGCTGAATTTTGCATTCTTTGGCTGAGCTTGAATCCCATTGGCCATCATACCCATATAATTTGGGCACCTGACTAAGCTATTGGCCTGGCCCACTGAAGTTGGATTCTTCAAGCTAGGGGGACTAAAAATTCATGGCCCTTCCGGAACTATCCTCAACTAGTGTTGATGTTCCCAAGATGGCCTTTAGGGTACGGAGCCTGCGTCTGTCCCACATAGGCATTGACATAGCAGGAGGTGGGACTGGGCTGAGGGGCCAAGGGGCTTGAACTCACTACATTGGGAGTTCTCATGATCCTGGCCCTGAAATTGTCTTGGAACTGTTGCAAGTACATGATAACTGGCATTTTCATTTTGTAAAACACCAAAGTATAAAGCTGGCCCATAACATTAAATGCATATAAGCTCTTCTTCATCAACCATTCTTGATTAATCATTTCTGGAATGTAAGAGATAAGCAAATCAAACACGAAACTGTTTCTATAGGAAATGTATCTGGATGAGCCTATGAATAATATCTCATGACTTAAGTAGAATAAATAAATAATTTCACCACTTCTTTTCTCTACAATTGTTGCACTGCAACACTCCTCCTTTGTATGACTTGATCTGAATAAGTGTGTGTTATTTTATATAGCGGTAATTGAATCTTACAGCATTCTTTTAAAAAAGCTGCACCGTGTCACTAGGAACCTGAAGACCAGTGAAGGCAGAACATGTTCAGGCAGGCATATATGGCTAACTGAGAAGCCACTGCAAAGACCAACACTACCTAATTTATTTCTCAAAACAGCATTGCAGGCCTATGACAGAACCTGATATGATAGGTAAGCAGAACCTCTTGAGTGATTGTGTACCAATATCAGACTTTAACATGTTTCTTAAGAGGGAAGAAACCCAAGAGAGTCTATAAGCAGTCTCTGGCTTGCATCCATGTTACGCTTTGGTGTGAAAGTGAAAGGTGTCACAGAAACTGAAGCATACTGAGTAAGAATACTGAAACAAAAACAAGAAATGCTGGAATCACTCAGCAGGTCTGGCAGCATCTGTGGAAAGAGAAGCAGAGTTAACGTTTCGGGTCAGTGACCCTTCTTCGGAACCCTGAGTAAGAATACTGTCAGGCTTGGCTATAGTGATATCAGGGAAATACAAACCCACAGAGTGATCAACTTTTATAAAGGACTTCCGGGCAGAGTAATGGAGATGAAAACTCATGAATCATCCAGGAAACAACTAGGTGCAGACCCAGAGCTGTAAGCTGCTCTCATTATTACTGTATAAATAGTTTTCCAATTCATTCTTTAACACCTTACTGAGCAGCAGGCTCAATCTTCTACATTTATCTAGCAAATAGGTGTTTGTTTCTAACACGTTTCAAACAATGGAATGCTCTGCTGAATAGCTGACTTGATAATTATTTCACATATCAATTGTACAATAGAAGAACTATGGCCACCTAGGCTTTTCAGATCTTGGCACAGATATATTCTAATAGTTTTTTAAAGTACATTTTTTTTATTCATTCATGGGATGTGGGCGTCGCTGGCTAGGCCAGCATTTATTGCCTATCCCTAATTGCCCTTGAGAAGGTGGTGGCCTTCTTGATCCGCTGCAGTCCATGTGAGGTTGGTACACCCACAGTGCTGTTAGGAAGGGAGCTCCAGGATTTTGACCCAGTGACAATGAAGGAATGGCGATATAGTTCCAAGTCAGGATGGTGTGTGGCCTGCAGTGGAACTTGCAGGTGGTGGTGTTCCCATGCATTTGCTGCCCTTGTCCTTCTAGTTGGTAGAGGTCGTGGGTTTGGAAGGTGCTATCTAAGGAGCCTTGGTGCATTGCTGCAGTGCATCTTGTAGATGGTACACACTGCTGCCACTGTGCGACCGTGGTGGAGGGAGTGAATGTTTGTGGATGGTGTGCCTATCACGTAGGCTGCTTTTTCCTGGATGGTGTCGAGCTTCTTGAGTGTTGTTGGAGCTGCACTCATCCAGGCAAGTGGAGAGTATTCCATCACACACCTGACTTGTGCCTTGTAGATGGTGGAAACGCTTTGAGGAGTCAGGAGATGAGTTATCTAATTAGTATATTTTAGAGGCTTTTGTTTTAAGTTTCCTTTCACACCATTCCACATATATAAATTTAGAAGTAAAACTAGAGAATAATAGAGATCATAGAATTTTACAGCACAGGAAAGGAACATCACTATTTCATTGCCCTACCCTTTTCTCATAACCTTTAATATTTTTGAAAATGTTATCTACTTCCTTTATAAAAGGCACTATGGATTCTGAGTCCACCACTATTTCTAATAGAATATTTCATAACCTAACAACAATCAGTTCCAAAATAAATTCTACGAACATCTGTTTTGTTTTTTTAGGTGATGATCTCAAGTTTATTTCCTCATAACCAACTCACTGACCAGCAGGTTCATCAGCCTTAAAGGAAGATAATGTTTGGGTGCAATTTTTTATCAGAACTTAAACACAAAGCATTAATTTATCTTTTGCTTTCATATGCCAATCAATGTGCTGTGCATTTCCAATATTTTATAGGTTTTATTTCAGATTTCCAATATTTCTGTTGATCCTTTCATCTTCATATAAAATTCAATATTGATTTTTTTCAGCCTCTGAAATTTACTCAGGTCAGATTCCAGTAAGCAAAATGTCCAACTACCAATTGGGAGTACAAGTGACACTCAGCAATTCTGACTGTTCTCATTGTACTGTGACTGCTCTGCCAAACTTACAGATCAACCAAGAGTTGAATGTAATTCATTTTAAGCAAATTAACCAGAGTATGACTTTATTTACAATGAATTTGTTTGGGTATATCAATCAATTCTTATTAATTGCATACAGCTTTTTTGCACTGGCTGTAACCCAAGAACAATGCTATGTGATTTCATAATAAATATATTAAACTTTACATATGAGATTTAATCTATGAAAAGTATTTAATCAATATAACAGAAAGAATTTTTCTAACATGCGGTACCTGCTTCCCTATTCAATTAGATCCGGTCTAAGACGAAATACATTCATAATAATAAAGGAATTGTAAAATGTAGATGACGTAAAGTTTCTCAGTTCATTCACAATATTCTTTTCTATTTGTTCATCAGGTGAGGGTGTCACTGGCAAGGCCCAACTTGATTGCCCATCCTTAATTCTAGGATCATAGGAAATGGGAGAAGGAGTAGGCCATTCAGCCCATAGAGCCTGCTGCACCATTCAAACAGATCATGGCTCATCATCTACCTCTACGCCATTTTGCCCCACTATCCCCACATCCCTTGATGTCATTAGTATTCCAAAATCTATCGATTTCTGTCTTGAACATGCTCAATGACTGAACTTCCACAGCCCTCTGGATAGAGAATTACAAAGATTCACCACCCTCTGAGTAAAGAAACTCCTTCTCATCTCAGTCTTAAATAGCCTACCCCTTATTCTGAGACTGTGTCCCCTGGTTCTAGACTCATCAGCCAGACAAAACATCTTATCCACATCTACCCTGTCACGTCCTGTAAGAATTTTGCAAGCTTCAATGAGATCATCTCTTATTCTTCAAAACTCTACAGAATATAGGCCCAGTTTCTGCAATCTCTCCTCATAAGACAATCCCGCCATCCCAGGGATTAGTCTGGTGAACCACCATTGCACTCCCTCTATGGCAAGTATATCCTTCCTTAGATAAGGAGAACAAAACTGTACATAGTACTCCAGGTGCAGCCTCATCAAGGCGCCACACAATTGCAGCAAGACTTCTTTACTCCTGTACTTAAATTCTTTTGCAATGAAGGCCAACATACCATTTGCCTTCCTAATTCTTTGCTGCACCTGCATACTAACTTTTAGTGACTCATGAACAAGGACACCTGGGTCCCTTTGGACATCAATACTTTCCAATCTCTCACCATTTAGAAATACTCTGCCTTTCTGTTTTTTAATTGTCCTTCAGAAAGTGGTGCTAAGCCACTGTCTTGAACTGGTACAGTCCATGTGTTGTAGGTACACCTACAGTGATGTTAGGGAGGAAGTTCTGGGATTTTGGCCCAGTGAAAGTGAAGGAACGGCAATATAGTTCCAAGTTAAGATGGTGTGTGGCTTGGAGAGGAATTTGCAGGTGGTAGTGTTCCTGTGCATCTGCTGCCCTTGTCCTTCTAGGTGGTAGAGGTTGCGGGTTTGGAAGGTGCTGTCAAAAGAGCCTTGGCAATTTGTTGCAGTAGATGGTACACACTGCTGCCACTGAGAGGCAATGGTGGAGGGAGTAAATGTTTAAGGTGGTAAATGGGGTGCTGGTCAAGCCGGCTGCTTTGTCCTGGACGGTGCCGAGCGTCTTGGGTGTTGTTGGAGCTGCAAGCGAAGAGAATTCCATCACACTGCCTACTTGTGCCTTGTCGATGGCGGACAGGCTTTGGGGAGTCAGGAGGTGAGTTATTCGCCACAGAATTCCCAGCCTCTGACTTGCTCTTCCAGCCACAGTATTTAGCAGCTGAAGATGTTTGAGCCTAGGACAATGCCTTGAGGAACTGCTGTAGTGATGTTCTGCAGCTGAGATGATTGGCCTCCAACAACCACACCCATCTTCCTTATTGCTCGGTATGCCTATGGAGAATTTTCCCCTGATTCAATATTGAGTTCAATAATTTTAGTTCATAAGCTCTACCTTAATCGTGTCTGGTTTGCTGTATTAAAGAAAGCAGGGGAAATTGCATAAGGAACACCAAATGGTGCTCCCAATGGAAATTATAGATTTCCAGCAGCTCCAAAATGGACTCCAAAGTTCCAACTATTTCAAGTACAATGGGGATAAATTTTGATTAAGTACTTGCAAATAGATTTTTGCAAGATATTCTGGTACATTGCTGAAGTTCCAGATCATAATTGAAAAATTCCTCCAATATTTTTAAAGAGTCACATTCAATCCAGTCCTCCTTCTAACAAATGATACACTGTCTTCCACTACCCATACCTCTGCATCCTGGACTGGGGGCATACTCTCAGAAACTGTTAAATGTGCTACAGCCTGAGCATCTGGTATAAGTACAAGGATAGGCCAGTGGTGTTGCTGCTCCTCCTTCTAAGGAAAAGGAGAAGTCCAAAGCAGATAATAGCTCATAACTCTGTGTCTGCACATGAGTCTTTCCAGCAGGTGTGCCAATCATGACATCCTAGCGGTAACCTTCTGGTTTTGTGGTCAGAGGCCAATTATTGCAGCCATAAGATATTGCCGCAAGAGTTTCTCAGAGCAGCATGCTCTACCCTCCCATCCTCTGCTGCTTCCTTCTGTCAGGAATGGGGCAGTTCTCCTCCAATTCTCAGTGTTCAACTCCACTCACAAATTTTCCAATAACGGAGTAGCCGTGCCAGACCTGGAATAACATCTAGGCTTAGGCTGACAAGTCACAGATAAGATTTGTGTAACATAAGTGCCAGTCAATGACTATGCCAACAAGAAAAGGCCCAAACCCTTTCTCTGACCATCAGCAGCATCACAATCAGTATCACCAAGTCCCATACCATCAATGTGCTGAAGGATGTTTGCAGGAGGAACACCATTGAGCAGATGTTTAACTGGTGGATCAGCCATATCAACAAGAGCAAAGTAGAGGCTGGGTACTTTGTGATGAATGACTCAAGTCATAACCCCTCAAAACCTTTCCATCACCATACAAACTTCAAGTCAAGCGTGTGTTCCATCTAGAATGGAGTAGTCTGCTTGATTGCTTCCCCTGCCACTGGATTCAATGTCCACTAACAGTACATTGTGGTTGAAGTATTATCTTCAGGATGTACTGAAGCAACACACCAAGCTTACTTCAATCACTACTCCCTTCCCCATGACCCTTACCACCAAGAAGGATGCGACCAATCTAATTGATTTTTTTGATAAAATAATAGACAAAGTTGATTAAGGGAAAGCAATAGATGTTGTCTATATGGATTTTAAGAAAGCCTTTGACGAAGTATCACATAATAGGCTGGTTATCAAAATTGAAGCTCATGGAATAGAAGGATCAGTGTCAGCTTGGATAAAAAAATTGGCTTAAAAAACTATAACAACGAGTTATGGTAAATGGTTGTTTTTCAGACTGGAGGATGGTAAACAGTGGTATTCCATAAGGGTCACTGCTAGGACCACTGATTTTTTGATGTACATATATGTCTTGGTTATTGGAATAGAGAGTAACATTTCTAAATTTGCAGATGAAACCAAACTTTTTTGATGTGGCAGACAAGGAGGATCATATCAATGAACTGCAAAAGGGCATAGATAGGCTAGCAGAATGGGCAGACAAGTGGTAGATGGAATTGAATACACAGAAATATGAGGTGATGCATTTTGGCAAAAGAGATAGGGGGAGGCAATATAGACTAAACAGTACATGTCTAAAGAATGTACAGGAACAGAGGGACCTGGGGAAGAATGCAGGCGCAACCTTTCCTCTGCCTTCTGCCATTCCCCAAAAGTCGCTATCTCTGCTGTTGAAAGGGTTTCCTCACTGTTTCCTCTGAGGTTGCTGCCTTTGAAAGGCATGCTAACTGTCTTTTAACTATGGTGGCAGCCATGCCTTTGCCGATACTTCCTCCTGCCTGTACCTCCTAATTGGCTGACTCCCCTGCCTGCTGGCTGTTAAGTGGATGGTCCAGCGAATATTGCGCTCCCACTTCTGTCCCCATCTGTGCAACTGCACCACCCACCTTAGGTTCCGACATCAGGATTTTGTTGCTGCCAGCAAAATCCCAGCCATAGAATTGAAAATGCACCCTGTTTTTACTTTCCTGGAGTGACCATCTGACTTCTCTGGGACAAACCTTGCAAAATTTATCAGCATAAATTTTTGAACCTCTAATGAGCTAGTGCTGTGTTACTTTTGTCAGCCTCCAATGATGGCAGCACCATCGAGTGAGAAAAACTCAGCCCCTTTGATCTTGACATTGAGTAGATGAAACCCGTTCCTGTGATTTTCTGTTCCTCCCATGTCAGTCGCATCTGAACTTATTTCACAGAAGAAGGTATTGATCACATTGGGAGTGGAGGGTACAACTGATATCTGGCAGTATAACTGTGCATCTGCATTTAAATGTCAATGACATATAGTTATACTACCAGATGTATAGATAGCTTATCACTCAGGGAGTAATGGAGTAGAGTCGTGTCTGTTAGGGGGGAGCAATGCTGGCCATGTTACATTTATTCTTACGCCTTGAAAAGGTGGTGGCAGGCCTTCTCCTTGAGCAGCCTCAATCCTTGTAATAATTGTGCTCTCACACTGGAGTGAGGTAGGAAATTCAGGATTTGGACCTGACAATAATGAAGCAACAATGCTATATGTCCAAGTCAGGATGGTATGTGACTTAGAAGGGAAATAATGATGGGCATACCTCTACAACCATAGCATTCATCCTATGTCTAATCAGCTGTGTCTGTATTCCCTGATGAATGTGCACCCATATTACCTGAGCCTCTGATGAAGAGATACATTGGTGTTCTATGGTGATCCAAAGATGCTGCTTTTAATGATTAGGCTTTGCTTTCAAAAAGACTAACATTTATGGGTTTCAGAAGACAAAATCGAAACTTTAAAAGATCTAAAAGCTCACCCCATCTTTTCTTACAATATAATTATTTTTGTCTCTAAAATCAGTTCATAAATTAGTTGGTGAAACTTTGAAATCAGAAAACGGCACATTATTTAGTATTACCTTATATATACTGAATAATAAACATTCTGAAAGTAAATGTTAATACTTCCAACTAGATAAGTGGATGAATGGTAATATCATTTAATGCAATCATCAGGTACCTGTTATTTATCTCATTGACATTTAATGAGGATGTCCTTTTAATTTTATTACATTGTTATCACTTGGCCCAGTAAATTTACAGGACACAATAGGAGCATAGAAACAGGAGTAGGTCATTCAGCTGTTTCACTATTCAATGAGATTATGGTTGATCTGTACCTCAACCTCCCTTGCTTCACGTGCATTGATGCTCTTACTTGTCAAAAATCAATAGGTCTCGTTCTTGAAAATTTCAATTGCCCCTTTGTGGGGAGGCGGTTCCAGATTTCTACAGCTTTTGTGTAAAGAAGAAACTCTTTATCATTTTAAACACCTCTATTAGATCGTCCCTCTACCTTCTGAACTCAAAGGAATGCAAACCAGGTTTATGCAATCCATACTCAGATGGCTTGGCCATGTGAGCCGCATGGAAGATGGCAGGATCCCCAAAGACACATTGTACAGCGAGCTCGCCACTGGTATCAGACCCACCGGCCGTCCATGTCTCCGTTATAAAGACGTCTGCAAACGCGACATGAAATCGTGTGACATTGATCACAAGTCGTGGGAATCAGTTGCCAGCATTCGCCAGAGCTGGCGGGCAGCCATAAAGACAGGGCTAAATTGTGGCGAGTCGAAGAGACTTAGTAGTTGGCAGGAAAAAAGACAGAGGCGCAAGGGGAGAGCCAACTGTGCAACAGCCCCAACAAACAAATTTCTCTGCAGCACCTGTGGAAGAGCCTGTTACTCCAGAATTGGCCTTTATAGCCACTCCAGGCGCTGCTTCACAAACCACTGACCACCTCCAGGCGCGTATCCATTGTCTCTCGAGATAAGGAGGCCCAAAAAAGAAAAGAAAAAGAACTCATAATTTAACCCTTTAAGCCACAGTATCTTTCTGGTCCATTTGCATGATACTCTTCTAAGGTCAACATATATTTCCAGATAATAAAAGCAAAATACTGCGGATGATGGAAATCTGAAATTAAAACAAGAAATGCTGGAATCACTCAGCAGGTCTGGCAGCATCTGTGGAAAGAGAAGCAGAGTTAACGTTTCGGGTCAGTGACCCTCTTCGGGTCACTGACCCGAAACGTTAACTCTGCTTCTCTTTCCACAGATGCTGCCAGACCTGCTGAGTGATCCCAGCATTTCTTGTTTTTATTATATTATATATTTCCAGATGTTCGGTGCCCAAAAGCTTTGGTGCCCATGCTTTGCTCCAGAAACCTTATACTGTCCCCTCCCCGTCCACCTGTATATGGTGGCCAATAGTATTCTTTTGGGAACTAAGCTGCTTCACTAGCCTGAATCTGAAATGATCCATTTAATTACTGCTAAAAGAAAAAATAAAGCTCAGCAATCATAATAAAGTCAGCTTCATACTATTCATTGAAAATATATTTCAGAATTCTTGCTGTTTATTGTACTTAGCAGGGAGCAGGGATAGACCAGGTAATTACAGGTCGGTGAGTCTAACATCAGTGGTTGGGAAACTATTGGAAAAAGTTCTGAGGGACAGGATTAGTCTCCACTTGGAGAGGCAGGGATTAATCAGGGATAGTCAGCATGGCTTTGTTAGGGGGAGATCATGTCTAACTAACTTGATTGAATTTTTCGAGGAGGTGACAAGATGTGATGAGGGTAAAGCATTTGATGTAGTCTACATGGACTTCAGTAAGGCTTTTGATAAGGTCCCGTATGGGAGATTGGTTAAGAAGGTAAGAGCCCATGGGATCCAGGGCAATTTGGCAAATTGGATCCAAAATTGGCTTGGTGGCACGTAACAGGGGGTAATGGTCGAGGGTTGTTTTTGCAAGTGGAAGCCTGTGACCAGTGGTGTACCACAGGGATCGGTGCTGGGACCTTTGCTGTTTGTAGTGTACATTAATGATTTAGCCGTGAATATAGGAGGTATGATAAGTAAGTTCATAGATGACACGAAATTTGGTGGAAAGCCTTAGATTACAGGACGATATAGATGGGCTGCTAAGATGGGCAGAGCAGTGGCAAATAGAATTTAATCCTGAGAAGTGTGAGGTGAGGCATTTTGGGAGGACTAACAAGGCAAGGGAATATACAATGGATGGTAGGACCCTAGGAAGTACAGAAGATCAGAGGAACCTTGGTGTACTTGTCCATAGATCACTGAAGGCAGCAGCACAGGAAGATAAGGTGGTTGGGAAGGCATATGGAATACTTGCCTTTATTAGCCAAGGCATAGAATATATAGAGCAGGGAGGTTATGATGGAGCTGTATAAAATGCTAGCTAGGCCACAGCTGGAGTACTGTGTACAGTTCTGGGCACCACACTATAGGAAGGATGTGATTGCACTGGAGAGGGTGCAGAGGAGATTCACCAGGATGTTGCCTGGGCTGGAGCATTTCAGCTAGGAAGAGAGACTGAAAAGGCTAGGGTTGTTTTCCTTAGAGCAGAGAAGGATGAGGGACATGATTGAGGTCTACAAAATTATGAGGGGCATTGATAGGTTAGATAGGAAGAGACTTTTTCCCTTAGTGGTGGGGTCAATAATCAGGGGGCATAGATTTAAGGTAAGGGGCAGGAGGTTTAGAGGTGATTTGAGGAAAACAAATTTCACCCAGAGGGTGGTTGGAATCTGGAATACACTGCCTGAAGTGATGGTAGAGGCAGGAACCCTCACAATATTTAAGAAGTATTTAGATGAGCACTTGAAACGCCATTGCATGCAAGGCTACAGGTCAAGTGCTGGAAAATGGGACTAATAGTTAGGTGCTTGAAGGCCAGCACAGACACAGTGGGCCGAAGAGCCAGTTTCTGTGCTGAATAACTCTATGACCCTCTGACTTAGCATTTTTAGGTTATCTATATAAACATATATAGAATGTATATATTTACATTTTAAAAGTATTGAGTGAACTTTATCACAAATTATTGGAGTGAAACTGCGCAACAGCTGCACCCAGGGCAGAGATCATAAATTTATGAATCATTGTGTGTCACACACTGAGCTGATAGCTGTATATTTGTACAATACTGTATGCAGCTCAAAGTATCTCTTACATGGAATCAGCCAATTTGTAGATACATGTCCCTATCTTCTATGTCCTTGTAATCATGCTGTGTAAACCTTGCGTGCGAATGCTTAATGCATTCATATGAAATTCCTTTGTCCATTAGTCTAATGGAAGTATTATCCATTTAACTCAGTTTTCTAAATCAATGGTTTACAAACATTTGTTACGACCGAGGTGGGAGGAGTGCACTGTTTTTTCTAGTCCCACTTCTCCACAGGTCACAACATATATTTTTAAAATATTTTCACAGATACCGATTCGGTCAATCATATACCCTACTCTTTATCCCAGAATAAAATACATCAACCAGGTTTCTCTAATAAACAACAAAATTATCAGTTTATTATAAAACAAGATTTAACCGGTAATGAAGCAAAGCATTAACACACAGATCAAAATGTGAAAGTTCCCTTTTAAAATCCCCAACACACAAACTCACACACACACACTGAAAAAAATACAGAAATTCTCTCTGCAGAGGTCAATTACAAGCAAAAGACAAAAAAAAACTTTGGCCAAATACTTGCCAATTCTTGAAAAAAAAGATATGGAAGGATGCAGTTGTCCCTTTTGGTCTGGCATCCGGGTATATGGTGACGGGTCACTGGAATCTTTTTCTGGAGCAGTTCTTTTCAGGCAAGTTTTTCCAGAAGAAATATGGCATTAGGGGTTTTGTCCAGCACACACTTGAATCTCAGGGTTTTTCCAAGGACAGCAGGAAAGAGAAGCTGAGACACTAGACTTTTCAGGGTCTCTTGGAGAGGTGCAGGAAAGATGAGCTGGGGGTGTATTTTTCCTTGTCAGGCAAAACACTAACAGTCTTCAAAACAGTTCACACCCCAGCTGAACTGAAAACAATACAAACCCCAAACAGAAAGTCAACCTCTTGACCTCCACAAATCTTGACATGTGGTTTCTCTGTAAACATCTCCTCTTAGACCAAGGTTCCTGTTGTGTATTTACCTTAAGGCAGGTGACCTCCAGTCGAGGTTGTTTTTAGCACTCCTTGATTCTTCCAGTAAGTGTTTTCAATCAAATGTCCTTTCAATGACCCCAGTGAAAAAACACAGTCCAGCATTTCTTCAGGCTTTCAAATGAATCCATTTCCACAATTTAAATATGAGTCCTTAAAAACATATTTTAAAAATAATAGAAGCCTCTCATAACACATTCTAGTGGATATGCTTTATTTTGGCTATTTGCAATTGTCCATTGGAGCAACAATGAGAAATACAAAATAGTTATTATCCAAAACTGACAAGCAGGATTAAGCAAGTCAAATTTATATTTAGTTAATGATTGATGAAGAAATATTTACCAATGAGAAGATTTGTGAACATTAGCAATCAACTCAGTGATGTGACTAACAGCTGATGACAGTGCCAATATTCTTCTGAAATAGTCCATTTTGAATATAATTTTGGATAACACCTCAACAATGCAGTGAAATGTTAAACTGTGAAGGTTCCAGTATAAAACTTGCATACCACACAAGGTGGCATTACTGCCCAGCTGCTCAGGACTACTGTACTAATCAAACATTGAGATGATCTATAGCTAAAATCTCTACCTAGGTAGATCAGAAGTTCTGAAATGCTGGAATCCATTATTAAAGAAATGGTAACAGGACGCTTAGAAAATCATAGTCGTAGAGTCATTATGACACAGAAAGAGGCCATTTGGCCCATCGTATCCATGCCTGCTCTCTGTAGAGCAATCTAATCAGTCCCATTCCCCCACTCTATCTCTGTAGCCTTGTAAGTTTATTTCCTTCAAGTGGCAACCTAATTTCCTTTTGAAATCTTTCATTATCTCTGCTTCCACCACCCTAGTAGGGAGTGAGTTCTAGGATTAAGTGACTAGGCAAAATCAACAAAGTTTTATGAAAGAGAAATTGTGTTTGACAAATCTATTCGAGTTTTTTTGAGGATGTAACTATCAGAGTAGATAAAGGACAACCAGTGGATGATATATATTTGGATTTTCAAAAGGCATTCGAAAAGGTGCCACAAGAAAGTTAGTTGCACAAAATAAAGACTCATGGGGTTCAGGGTAATATATGAGCATAGATAGAGGATTGGTTAAAGGACCGAAAACAGACAGTAGGAAAAAAAGGAATTTCAAGTTTGCAGGCTGTTACTGGTGGGGTGCTGCAAGGATCAGTGCTGGGGCCTGAACTATTTATAGACTATTTTAATGACTTTTATCTAGGGACCGAGTGTAATGTATCCAAGTTTGCAAAGGATACAAAGTTAGGTGGGAAAGAAAGCTGTGAGGAGGACACAAAGGCTGGAATTTTATGCCCCTCCCAGGAGGATGCTGGAGGTTGGGGGGGGGTAAAATTGAATGGGAGGTGGGGGGTGCCATTCTCGTCACCTTTCCGCCCCCGCTTCAATTTTACAAGAGGTGGGGAAGGTGGCAAACGGCCCGCCCACCCCAGGCCAATTAAGGCCCTTATGTGGCCAATTAATTTCCACTTAAGGGCTTCTTCCCGCCGCTGCTGGTATATTACCAGCGGCGGGCGGGAGGTTCAGTAGCTCAGAAGGCACCCAGTAAAACCTAGTGGTCTCCTTGCAGGCTGTGGGAGGGAGTCCCTCGTGATCAGGCACCCTGTGCCCAAAAGAGGGTCCCCCCCACAGTGACATAAGCCGTTCCCCCTGGAGCGTCTCCCACCCCCTCTCGAGTGATCCCTCCTCCACCTCAAGGGACCCAGCCGATTGTCCCCAGCGAGGCCCATGCACTTACCTGTATTCCTGAGCCTCGTCCATGTTACCAGTCCTGGTTGGGTGCAGTCCCAGCAGTAGCCACCACTCCCAGTGGTGCTCCTGGGACTGAAGAGCTGTTGGCCTGCTAATTGTCCGGCAGCTCTTGGAGACAGAACTTCCTGCCTCAGAGGGGCGTAAGTCCCGCCTGAGGCCAATTAAGGGCCTGGGTCATGTAAAATAAGGGTTTGACTTCCACGCGTGGCAGAGGCTGGCTCGCCACCAACATTTTTTGCTGGTGGGCGGGGCCTCTGGCCCAGCCTAAAATTCCATCCAGAAACTCTGAAAAGAGATATAAAAAGGTTAAGAGAGTGGCAAGAAGGTGGCAGATGAAGTATAATGTGGGGAAATGTGAGGTTATTCACTTTGGTAGGAACAATAGGAAAAGATAATTTTTTAAATGGTGAGAATCTATTAAATGTTGGTTCAAAGGGATTTGGGTGTCCTTGTTCATGAAACACTGAAAATTAGTGTGCAGGCACAGCAAGTAATTAAAAAGGAAAATGGTATAAAAGAAAAGTACTATAGATCAGGAAATCCGAAATAAAAACAGAAAATGTTGGAAATACTCAGCAAGTCTGGCAGCATTTGGAGAGAGTTCTGACAAAGCGTCAACGACCTGAAACATTAAATCTGTTTCTCTCTCCACAGATGCTGCCAGACCTGCTGTGCATTTCCAGCATTTTGTGTTTTTATTTTAGGAAAATAGTATGTTGGCCTTTATTACTAGGGGATTGGAGTACAACAGTAAGGACTCTTACTTCAATTGTACAGGGCTTTGGTGAATCTATGTACAGCTTTAGAATCTGTGCCTAAGGAAGGATATACCTGCCGTTGAGGCAATGCAATGAATGTTCACTGGATTGATTCCTGCAATGAAAGGGTTGTCCTCTGAGACGAAATTGAATGGAGTTTGTAAGAATGAGAGGTCATCTCAAGTTGCAAAAAAAGGTTTTGGATTGGGGGAGAGCGAATTTTAGTAAAATAAGGCAGGATCTGGCCAAGGTAGACTGGAAAGAGTTACTTGTCGGGAAATCTACAGAAGAGCAGTGGGGGGCATTCAAAAAGGAAATGGGGAGGGTACAGGCCCAACATGTTCCCTCTAGGGTAATAGGTAGGAACAACAAGCCCAGAGAACCATGGCTGACCAGAAACATTCAGGGTACGATGAGAAGGAAAAGAGAGGCTTTTAGAAATACAAGGAGAGCAAATCAATGGAAGCATTAGAGAAGTACAGAAAGTGTAGGATGGAGCTTAGGAAAGCAATTAGGAGAACAAAGAGGGGATATGAGAAAGCTCTGGCTGGTAAAAGTAGGGAAAATCCCAAGATATTCTATAAGTATATCAATGGGAAGAGGATAACCAGGGAAAGAGTAGGACCCATTAGGGGCCAAGGGGGAAATTTGTGGATGGAGCCAGAGGACATTGGTAGGGTGTTGAACGAATACTTCACATCTGTCTTCACCCAAGAGAATGAGGATGGAGATGTGGAACTTAGAGAGAGAGAGACTGTGAGGTTCTTGAGCAAATTGGCATAGGGAGTGACAAGGTATTGGAGGTTTTGGCAGGCTTAAAAGTGGACAAATCTCCAGGTCCGGTTGATTTGTGTCCCAGGATGCTGTGGGACGCGAGGGTGGAGATTGCAGGGGCTCTGACCCAAATTTTTAACTCCTCTCTGGCCACGGGGGAGGTGCCAGAGGACTGGAGAACAGCTAATGTGGTCCCAATATTTAAGAAAGTTTGTAGAGATAAGCCAGGGAACTACAGACCAGTGAGTCTCACGTCAGTGGTTGGGAAACTATTGGAGAAAATTCTGAAGGAGAGAATCTATCTCCACTTGGAGAGGCAAAATTTGATTAGGAATAGTCAGCATGGCTTTGTCAGAGGGAGGTCATGAATAACAAATTTGATTGAATTTTTTGAGCATGTGACCAGGTGTGTAGATGAGGGTAGTGCAGTTGATGTAGTTTACATGGATTTCAGCAAAGTCTTTGACAAGGTCCCACATGGGAGACTTATCAAGAAAGCAAATGCACATGGGATACAGGGTAACTTGATAAGGTGGATTCAAAATTGGCTTAGCTGTAGGAGACAGAGAGTGATGACAGACGGCTGTTTTAGTGACTGGAAGCCAGTGTCCAGTGGCGTACCACAGGGATCTGTGCTGGGTCCCCTATTGCTTGTCATTTATATAAACAACATAGATGACTATGTGGGGGTTAGGATCAGTAAGTTCACGAATGACACAAAGATTGGCCGAGTGGTTAACAGTGAGGTTGAGTGTCTTGGGTTACAAGAAGATATAGATCGGATGGTCAAATGGGCAGAAAAGTGGCAGATGGAATTTAAAGCTGAAAAATGTGAGGTGATACACTTTGGAAGGAGTAATGTGACATGGAAGTATTCAATGAATGGCCTGACACTGGGAAGTTCCATGGAACAAAGGGACCTTGGCGTGTTTGTTCATAGATCTCTGAAGGCAGAAGGGCAGGTTAATAGGATGCTGAAAAAAGGCATATGGGACACTTGCCTTTATCAATCGAGGCATAGATTACAAAAGCAGGGATGTCATGTTGGAGTTGTACAGAACTTTGGTAAGGCCACAGCTGGAGTACTGTGTGCAATTCTGGTCGCCACATTATAGGAAGGATGTTATTGCATTGGAGGGGGTGCATAGGCGATTCACCAGGATGTTGCCTGGGATGGAACATTTAAGCTATGAAGAGAGGTTGGATAGGCTTGGGTTGTTTTCGCTGGAGCAGCGAAGACTGAGGGGTGACCTGATTGAGGTGTACAAGATTATGAGGGGCATGGACAGGGTGGATAGGGAGCAGCTGTTCCCCTTAGTTGAAGGGTCAGTTACAAGGGGTCACAAGTTTAAGGTGAGGGGTGGGAAGTTTAAGGGGGATTTGAGGAAGAACTTTTTTACCCAGAGGGTGGTGACGGTCTGGAATGCCCTGCCTGGTAGGGTGATAGAGGCAGGTTGCCTCACATCCTTTAAAAAGTACCTTGATGAGCACTTGGCATGTCATAACATTCAAGGCTATGGGCCAAGTGCTGGCAAATGGGATTAGGTAGACAGGTCAGGTGTCTTTAATGCATCGGTGCAGACTCGATGGGCCAAAGGGCCTCTTCTGCACTGTATTATTCTGTGATTCTGTTATTCTGTGATCTCATTAAAACATATAAGATTCTGAGGGGGCTTTAACGGATAGATACTAGGAGACTGTTACCCCTGGCTGAAGAGTCTAGAACTAGTGGGCATAGTTGTAATGAGTTCTTTATGTTGTCTAATGCAACATAAATAAGATGTGTGGAGTCCAGTTCATTGAAGATCTCTAACAGATTTATTAACAGCTAAACTAATATGTACAGTACAGAGCAAACTATTTGTAGAACCTTCCTCGAGGTGTTAGTTACAGAGTGACTCTGGCTTGTAGTCACATGACTACATCCTGGTACTTATCTCATTTGCACACTAAGATCTTAAAGGGACATCACTCTTGAAGGCAATCATACAACATCCCCTTTCTTTCCAAAGATATGTCTCGTATGCTACAAGTAAAACATGTAAAATTAGATAAAATCAAAATTAGTTATATGGGATAGGGATAATAAGATTTACAGGTACAAGGATAGGGATTGTGAAATGTACAAGTGCAGAGGCTTAAAAGTCCAGTGGTTTGACAACTCTTCCAGATCTGGTGATGGTACAAGCTTCTGGGGATGTGGATTTCACCCTTGGCTGTTTTTGATTTGCAGACATGTTGTCAATGTGTTGGCTGGTGTCCTGTTGTTCCGTCACACTCTCATCGCAGAGTGTGTTCTTTCAAGTCTGCTGTGCGCAATTGGAGTATTGCACACTTCTCTTAGTTGACTTCGGTTCCTTCTCAACACTGCTCCGCTAAATGTTGTAATCTCGTAGGACCTAGGCTCACAGCATTCTTTGGATATCTCTGCAGGTAACCATGTTCTCATTGTGGGGTGTATGACCCTGACTTTTTCTCCTACGTGTAGCTGAGGTTGTTCTGCCCCTGTGTGTCGGTCATGCACAATCTTCATTCTCCCTTGTTATTTGAGCAGTGTCTCCTGCATCTCGGAGAATTTGGACAAATGATGGCTTGGCAGAGTCATTTGCACTTGCCTGCCAAACATGATCTCTGCTGGTGATAGTAAGCCCATATCCATAGGTGTATCTCTGAGGTGGAGCATGGCAACACTTAAATCTTGTTTCATTGTCCTACACTTCAGGATACGTGATTTGACTGTGTGAACCACTCGCTCGGCAAGACCACTAGATCTAGGGTAATATGGTGAGGACATCACATGGTTTACACCCCATTTTGTACACATATCCCTGAAAGGTTCACCCATATACTGTAGCCCATTGTCAGAAATGATTTCCTCAGGTGCACTGAATAGATTGAATATGGCCTTCAATGTGGCTGCGACTACCGTGCTTGAAGTGTCTTTTACCTGTCTGACAATTGGAAATTTGGAGAAATAATCGGTGGCTAAGATAAAGTCATCTCCATTAACGGAAAATGGATCAGTAGTGATTTTGGACCAAGGGACTGACGGCATCTCTTAATGGTGCAAAGGTTCTTTGTGCTGTTGTGGCTGTTGGATCTGGTACGCCTTGCACATTCTCACTAACCTTTCAATGTCGCTGCTGATCCCTGGCCAATAAACAGTGTCTAGTGACGGTCATCTTGTTCATTCTATGCCCATATGGCCTTGCTGAAATTGTGACAAGGTGTCCTGTCGGACAGCTTTGGGCATGATCACTTGTTTTCCCTTGAAGGTGATGCCTCTTGAGAAACCGAGCTCGTCTCTATAAGACCAAAAGCACCTGAGGGTTTCTGGCACCTCTTTTACCATATCTGGCCAACCTTCCATGATGACTCTCCACAGTGCCTTTAGTTGTGGGTCATTGGCTGTTTCTGATTGTAGTTGGTCACATTTGTGCTGACCAAAATGCAATAAATCGATCTTGAGCACATCTTCTACCTCGATGTCCATGCTGTCTACTTGTAGATCCAGTGGAACTTCTTCATTCTTGCTCAGGTTTGACAATCTGCTCACCATATCCGAGGTGACCATTTTGGTACCTGGTTTGTAGCAGGTGTCAAAGTCGTATCCCTGTACTTTCACGAAGAGTCTCTGTAGTCAAGGTGGTGCGCTTGTCAATGGTTTGAGCCAGATCATCTCCAGTGGTTTGTGGTCGGTTTCCAGAGTGAACTGCTTACCGAACAGGTAGATGTAGAACCTTGTGATCCCAAACACCAGAGCAAGTGTTTCACGCTTTATGTTTGAGTAATTGGATTGTGCTGAGGATAAACATTTGGACCCGAATGCGATTGGTTTGCCATCCTGTAGGATGCATGATCCTAGCCCTTTCTGTGAGGAGTTGACTTCCAGGATTGTCTTCTTCCTTGGATCGTCATACTGCAGGGTACAGGTTTCTGCTGACAATGCTTGTTTGAGAGACTCAAACATATGCTGATGGGCCTCCTGCCATACAAATGGTACATCTTTATTTAAGAGCTCTATCAGCGATGATGCTTTGTCAGAAAAATTTGGAATATATAGTGCCAAGAAGTTGAAAAATCCAAGACATCTCTGGAGGTCTTCCTTGACTTGTGATGTAGGCATATGCCTTACATCTTCAATTTTGCCTGGGTCAGGATGGATTCCACAACCTGAATAGATGGAGCCAAAGAAGTTGATCTGACTTACATTCACCTGGCACTTCTTGCTGTTAAAAACGAGCCCTTTGTGACGAGCTACTGTCATCAGTGAATGAAGGTTTCAATCGTGCTCTTCTTTGGTTTTGCCCATTACCACAATATCATCGGTAATGCATATACATCCAAACACGTTTTCTATAATTCTGTCCATATGCTGCTAAAACAGATCTTGACTGACAGACAAGCTGAAGGGAAGTCTCTGGAAGCAGTATTTTACAAATGGTGTCCTGATGTTGGTGACTTCTTGAGATTCTTTAGCTAGGTGTATCGACCAATATCCATATTTAGCATCCAATTTGGAGAAGAATTTGGGTCCTATGAACTTGGGATTCAATCCTCTAATGTCGGAATCTTGTGGGGGCATCTCTTTAGGGAGATGTTTAGACACTTCGGATCTAGACATACACTGATTGCTCCATCCTTCTTTAGTACACATGTAATTGAGCTGCACCAGTCTGTGTGATGATGCACACGATGGATGATGCCATTGCATTCCATGTCATCCAACTCGCGATTAAATTTTTCTTTTATGTGCACACTGCACTTTCTGGGAGGGTTGACTGATAGAATTGCATGCTCTCTGAGGTGCAGTACAGCATCACCTTTGAAATCTCCTATGGCGTTGAATCTGTCCAGGTGCATTTGTTTTAGGTTGTGGACTGACTCAATGTGGGTACACTTGGTCTCTTCTGCTGTAATGGGTATCTTGGTGACTTCGTGGATAGGTATGATGTTGAGGTCCTTACTTGCTGGTAGTCCTGCTACTGCTGGTCCTCTCGTGTCTACCAGGTAAAATATTTGCCGTTTCCATTTGGACTTGCCATAGCTGCATTGCATTGTTAATGTGCCACTACAAGGGATGGGTGACCCATTGTTGCAGATAACTTTGCAGTTGTAAGTTCTATCATTAATGTCCAGCGAATCTGGTACATATCCTCCATGATTTGGACTGGTAGGATATTTGCACTAGCTCCGGTCTCAATCTCAGTCCTGAGTCTGTGTTTGCCAACTTTCTTTGGGCACATGATGTTAATGGAAGAAAAAGCTTCCAGTCGTTTGACTTCGTCAACACAATGTGTCAGGTTCACAATGTGAAATGCCTGCTTGTCTTCTGGCTGAGCATTATTCCTCTCTGAGTCTTGTCTCAGGTCTGTTTCACTGTGGACTTCGTGTATCGGCTTGCGTTTATCCAGATCTCTGGCACTTTCTTTGCTGCTGTTGCCCTGTTGCTGCGTCTGCCTTCTTTTTGCTTGTGTGCCACTGTGACTTCTGGCTGTGTCTTTGGAGCCAGATTTCTTGCATTGGCAGGCCCAGCGTCCTTTTGTCTACATCTTGCACAGGTCTTTAAATGCAGGACTACTTCGCGGTAGGTGGGACCAATCATACGTACCACACAGCTTGCTTGCTTGCTCTTTTTGACCTGGTTAGCATGCCAATACTATTGGCTGCACCTAGTGCTTGCAGATGCTGTTGTCCAGCTAGATCGGCTTTGTATTTCTTGCCATCTTCTAGTAGTGCATCAATGCTATGACCTTTCTTTTTCCCCAAGAGGTCTTTCTGAAATGCTGCAATAAGTGTTGAGACAATCACCAGCTCCATTAGTCGCTCTGACATCTCAGTGTCTGAAAAATCACTGATGAACTGATCTATTGATCCCTGTGGTTGTTATCTGTAGGACATCAATTCCAGGCGGTGAATTCTAAAATTCACTCATAATTGAGGTTAATCTTCTAGTACTTTCCATATCTTTACAGGATCTTTCTGGTCCTCATCAGATAAGCCAATGTGTTGATTCTGTGTACCCCCTCATTTCCAACTGCTATTCTTATTTTTACAGCCTGCTTCTCTGGTTCTACAAGCACTTGATCTGTGAAGCATAACTGCATTCTTTGTTTAAAAATTTTGAATTTGGATAGGATATCAAGGCTTTCTAGTTCACGCTGGAAAATTTGATATCCATACTTCTGCTGTTCCTTTGCTTTCTGGTCTTTATTTAACTTTGTTCTATTCACTCTGCATTGTTTCCCCTTGAAGACATTCTCTGTTATTTAGACTAGCTGCTTGGATGGGGAGTAGCAGGTTTTTGATAGTGTTCTGTGTTTATCTTGCTTGCAGCACCTAAGCTTGACTGTCGACACAGCTGTTCAACAGGCAGTTCAATTGTTCTTTTTACGAGAGTTTGTTAATGTTCTTCATGCTCAAGTGGATTAATTTTTTTACTGTGTCTGTGTGAATGGAGACTCTTCTTCACACTCGAGTAGTTTCATGATTATTTTTACTTTCTTTGCGTGAATGGAGGCTCTGTTGTAATCGGAGATTTCCCATGCATTTTGCTATTGGACCCCTCCTGTAATGGTGCTGACCTTGATCAGCCTGGGAGAGGAATTGGGTCTTCCCCTTTTTTTATGGCGACTTCAAAAAATATCGACTTCTTAAGTACTTCACAGCTTGTTTTTTTTTGAAAACAGGGATTCCTTGGCACAATGATGTACCCAATTGCTGGAATTTACTTTCAGCCTGTTGTTCTGAGCTCTGTCCTCTATAGCTCGTAAATCCTTTCTTCTTTCCACTGTTTGGGCCAATATTTCTATTGAGCTTTCTCTCTAGTGGCTGTCAGAAGGGTAGTTTTCACAGCTTTTTTACCTGTGGTCTACAACCTTAGATATTGGCTTCTCACCACAGCTGCCACCATATAATGAGTTCTTTATATTGTCTAATGCAACATAATTTTTTTTTTATTCATTCATGGGATGTGGGCATCGCTAGCCAGGCCAGCATTTATTGCCCATCCCTAATTGCCCTTGAGAAGCTGGTGGTGAACTGCCTTCTTGAACCGCTGCAGTCCATTTGGGGTAGGTATACCCACAGTGCTGTTAGAAAGGGAGCTCCAAGATTTTGACCCAGCAACAGTGAAGGAACGGCGATATATGTTCCAAGTCATGATGGTGTATGACTTGGAGGGGAACTTGCAGGTGGTGGTGTTCCCATGTATTTGCTGCCCTTGTCCTTCTAGTTGGTAGAGATCGCGGGTTTGGAAGGTGCTGTCTAAGGAGCCTTGGTGCATTGCTGCAGTGCATCTTGTAGATGGTACACACTGCTGCCACTGTGCGTCGTGGTGGAGGGAGTGAATGTTTGTAGATGGGGTGTCAATCAAGCGGGCTGCTTTGTCCTGGATGGTGTTGAGCTTCTTGAGTGTTGTTGGAGCTGCACCCATCCAGGCAAATGGAGAATATTCCATCACACACCTGACTTGTGCCTTGTAGATGGTGGACAGGCTTTGGGGAGTCAGGAGGTGAGTTACTCAGCGCAGGATTCCTAGCCTCTGACCTGCTCTTGTAGCCACAGTATTTATATGGCTACTCCAGTTCAGTTTCTGGTCAATGGTAGCCCCTAGAATGTTGACAGTGGGGGATTCAGCGATGGTAATGCCATTGAATGTCAAGGGGAGATGGTTAGATTCTCTCTTGTTGGAGATGGTCATTGCCTGACACTTGTGTGGCGCAAATGTTACTTGCCACTTATCAGCACAAGCCTGCATATTGTCCAAGTCTTGCTGCATTTCTACACGTACTGCTTCAGTATCTGAGGAATCACGAATGGTGCTGAACATTGTGCAATCATCCGCGAACATCCCCACTTCTGACCTTATGATTGAAGGAAGGTCATTGATGAAGCAGCTGAAGATGGTTAGGCCTAGGACACTACCCTGAGGAACTCCTGCAGTGATGTCCTGGAGTTCAGATGATTGACCTCCAACAACCACAACCATCTTCCCTTGCACCAGGTATGACTCCAGCCAGCAGAGGGTTTACCCCATGATTCCCATTGACCTCAGTTTTGCTAGGGCTCCTTGATGCCATACTCGGTCAAATGCTGCCTTGATGTCAAGGGCAGTCACTCTCACCTCACCTCTTGAGTTCAGCTCTTTTGTCCATGTTTGAACCAAGGCTGTAATGAGGTCAGGAGCTGAGTGGCCCTGGCGGAACCCAAACTGGGCGTCACTGAGCAGGTTATTGCTGAGCAAGTGCCACTTGATGGCACTGCTGATGACACCTTCCATCACTTTACTGATGATTGAGAGTAGGCTGATGGGATGGTAATTGGCCGGCTTGGACTTGTCCTGCATTTTATGTACAGGACATACCTGGGCAATTTTCCACATTGCAGGGTAGATGCCAGTGTTGTAGCTATACTGGAACAGCTTGGCTAGGGGTGCGGCAAGTTCTGGAGCACAGGTCTTCAGTACCATTGCCGGAATATTGTCAGGGCCCATAGCCTTTGCAGTATCCAGTGCCTTCAGTCGTTTCTTGATATCACGCGGAGTGAATCGAATTGGCTGAAGTCTGGCATCTGTGATGTTGGGGACTTCAGGAGGAGGCCAAGATGGATCATCAACTCGGCACTTCTGGCTGAAGATTGTTGCAAATGCTTCAGCCTTATCTTTCGCACTGATGTGCTGGGCTCCCTCATCATTGAGGATGGGGATATTTGTGGAGCCACCTCCTCCAGTTAGTTGTTTAATTGTCCACCACCATTCACAGCTGGATGTGGCAGGACTGCAGAGCTTAGATCTGATCCGTTGGTTATGGGATCGCTTAGCTCTGTCTATCGCATGTTGCTTACGCAGTTTGGCACGCAGATAGTCCTGTGTTGTAGCTTCACCAGGTTGACACCTCATTTTGAGGTATGCTTGGTGCTGCTCCTGGTATGCCCTCCTGCACTCTTCATTGAACCAGGGAACTACTAGTAGGACTCCAATTGATTTGCATATTAATTCCCATAACTTTTTGATACTTCTGTGTTCAAATTATTTGTACTATTTAAATAAAATAACCTCTCTTGGAATTTGCTTGAGATGTGTGGAGTCCAGTTCATTGAAGATCTCTGACAGGTTTATTAACAGCTAAACTAATATGTACAGTACAGGGCAAACTGTTTATAGAACCTTCCTCTCGGTGTTACAGTTGCAGGGTGACTCTGGATTGTAGTCACATGACTACATCCTGGTACTTAGACATTAGCATATTAAGATCCTAAAGTATCATCACTCTTGAAGGCAATCATACAGCAATAGACTCAGGCTAAGGGCCAGCCATTTTGGACTCAGATGAGGAGAAATTACTTCACTCAGATGATTCTGAATCTGTAGAATTCTCTACCCTACAGAGCTGTGGATGCTCAGGTGTTGAGTATATTCAAAACTGAGATCGATAAATTTTTGAACTTGAAGGGAATTAAGGGATATGGGGTTCAGGCGGGAAAGTGGTGTTATGATCTTATTGAATGGTGGAGCAGGCTCAAGAGGCCATATGGCCTGCTCCTGCTCCTATTTCTCATGTTCTTATAAAGTCATAGGTTCATAGAATCATTTCGGGCACAGAAGGAGGACATTCGGCCCACCAAGTCCATGACAGTTCCCCAAGAAGCTATTCAGTCAGTTCCATTCCTCCGCTCGATCCCCGTAGCCAATTTCAGATGGTCAATACCATAATAATACTGACATCTAAATCCATCCCTCATGATGCGTGCAACAGACAGGTGCAACTCTGATTTTCAGGCTTGCGTTCCAAAATGGCAACATTTTAGCAGTATTTAAGCGAACCCTTTGTGAAGAAAAGATGAAAAAAGCTATTCTACATGAATAATGCCAAATACTCAGAGTGAAGCTGCTGCTGTCACTGCAGGAGTGAGAGAGAATAAATGAGATGGAGTGTAGATTTGTACTTTAGTGTTGTAAGTAATCACAATGTGCTTGACCAGCAGGCACCTCACTTCATGAGATCTAAAGATCAGTCCATCACAATTGTGTATTTCTTACATATCTGGCTGTTGAAAATACAAGTTTATATTTTTCAATTAACTGAAAGATATCTGGAATGTATAATCAATTAGATAACATTCTGTTACCATGCCAACTGTCTAAACTGATTATCCTATATTTCATTTCAATTCTTGAAAGTTTTATTTTATTTTCATCTTGAGCACATAATTCTATTCTGTTTTGTTCTTTCCCATTGAGAAATATTCTGCAATGATGCAGTACGGTATTTATCTCCAAGTACCATTATAAAATGATAGAAGTGTGTGTGGAATTGTTTTGCCTTTGGTGTAAAATGCAGTCTGGATGTACACAAATATATCAAGGACCCCTGTTTCAACAGATACCTTCTCTTGCAATTAGTGTGAAATTCATTCTGAAATTTAGAATGTTGTATTTGCAAACATTGGAGATATTTAAAATGTGCATAACTGTGTCAAGCTGTTTAGATGTGCTATGAAAATGGCATCAAAATGATATACTGGGTGCAGCTAGGAACTGGTGTATACATTTCGACCAAAATCATTGTGCAAGGAGAAAAATATTGATTTGGTGAAATTATTAAATAATACTGGAATGATTAACAATCCCCTAAAAAATTCAGAGCTATCATGTTGCATGAAATATATGTTCTTATGCTCTGGTATAAATCCTAAAACATATGCACCTAAAAATTACTCAAGATAATGCTTATACCAGGAGCAACATTGGCCAGAAATTTTAGGAGCAAGTACCTGCATGTATTTTCCATCCTATTTCCAGATGTTGCATTATTGCTGGAGGCATAAAAGGTGTTGTGCACTAATGTGCTTGTTGCATGCATTAATCTCGTCGATAGTTGTGGAGCGCGTAATTAGTTATCAAACGGGGTAGGGTTGTTCAACTTAGAGGATGGCCAGTGCCTGTGTCCTTCCCCCAGATCTATATGTTTTCTTCTATTATGTTCTGTCTTGCAAATGGATAAGTAATTTAGAAATTTTGTACATTTTGGACAAGGATATAGGTGGCCATCTACCAGCTCATCCTGTGTGAGACAAAATGGACATACATCATGCAGTTAGATTGGCTAATAGGATATCTTGCATGAAAGCCCTTTAAGAATTTTTGGCTCCCATAGTTATATGGCTGCTTGCTGTATTTGTGCTATCGCAATGCATAGTAAGCATTCGGTGGCACTATTGCACCTTCTATAAATTAACAGAGCTCACTTTTTGGCAAGCATTCTTGTACATGGCACTCCAAACTGTACTTTTGCCTTACCTTTGCTAATTTTCTTTTATCCAGTTAGCCATTTTCTTTATTATAATACTCCATTCCCGATACTGGCAACTGTCTTCAGGCTGAATCAGACTGTTCTGCGGCATCTCTTTGACTGCCTATTTCTACCCCCTTAAGATCGCCTGGCTCCACCCACGCTTCAGCTCATCTGCTGCTGAAACCCTTGTCCATGTCTTTGTTACCTCTAGACTTGGCTATTCCATCGCATTCCTGGCCTCTCTCCCACTTTCTAGCATCCATAAACTTGAAGTCATCCAAAACTTTTCTGCTGTTTCCTATCCTATGTCCTGTGCACCTGTCACCCCTGTGCTCACTGACCTACATTGCCTCCCAGTTAAGCAGCAACTGGATTTTAAAATTCTCATCTTTGTTTTCAAATCTCTCCATGGCCTCGCTTCTCTGTAGCTCTGCAATCTCCTCTATCAGCACAAACCTCCAAGATATCTGCACTCCTCTAATTCTGATCTCTTGAGCACCCCTTTCAGCTGCCAAGGCCCTAAGCTCTGGAAATCCTTTCCTAATCCTCTCTGTCTCTCTATCTTGCTTTCCTCCTTTAAGATGCTCCTTAAAACATATCTCTTTGACCAAACTTTTGGTCATGTGTTTTACTCCAGCCCTACCTTTCGACAGTGAGTTCAATGGGCAACTCCAGCAAGTTCTTGAAAATACTGGAAGCTTGGGTCAAAATGCCATTTGTGTGAGGCGAACAGTGGACTGGGGTAAATCAACCAGTAAGTTCTGGAGATTCACAACTCACAGCGTATCTGTTAATCCCCCAAACTTGAAGAACTAGTTTAAGGAAAGGATGTAGATGACATGGAGGGTGCCGAGAAAGCAGAGGGATTTCAGCAGATACCTATCGCCAGAACTGTTCAGCAATAGATGACTGAAGAGAATTTCAGCTGAATAATACTTGCATTAACAGTTATGTCATACATATTTTCCAGTCCTCCCACCCTACAATCAACAAATTCTGCCCAACTCCCAAATCAGTTCTCACATTGTAAGCTCACCAACCACTAAAGCAACACTTTTGCACACATAACCATCCAATAGCACTTTGGTTTTACTGGCTTACAGAAAGGCCTAAATGCTTGTGTGAGCCCATCATGCCTGACTGCAGCGCTCTTTTACATGCCTCACTGCGTCTATGAGGAACACTCTCAATGGATGCAACATGAAGAGTGGAAGGCTGCTGTGGTTCAATCAAGGACTCATGAGATGGTGCTAGTTAACGACCTCTAGAAAATCAGGCCTGAGAGAGCCCAGCTGCAGATTGTAAGAAATAGATGTCTGATGGAGCAGTCTGGCCCAGTTTGCCTTCTGGCACTGAAGCAAACATTGATTCAGTGAGTTGTAAGAGTACAGAGGTATTGCCATCATGAGAGATGGCATAATTTCCATTGCACAACTGTTTTTGCTTCTGGACTGCAGCTCAGCATTCCAATTGATCTGCAAGTGCACAGGCTCTGGGAAATCACTGAGACAAGTTAGATGCCCTTATCCATTTGATCTTATAGCCTGCCAAGGCAGAGGAGACAGTAGACGGCAGGACAGATAAGACAGACAGTTGCAGGGAGGGGTGGGGGTGGGACGGGAGCATGGCTGCAAAGGAATTTGAAGTGACCACATGCTTCATGGTTGACTGCAGAGTGTCAATGTCAGGTGTGATTACCATCATACTCTCTGACACATTGGGAAACAATCTTCAATTGTTGGTGCACTTTCTTTCTAAAATTAGAGTCAAAGAGTCACAGAGTTATACAGCACAGAAACAGGCTCGTCAGCCCATCGTGTCTGTGCCGGCCAGACAGCACCTAACCATTCTAATCCCAATTTCCAGCACTTGGCCCATAGCCTTGTATGCTATGGCATTTCAAGTGCTCATCTAAATACTTCTTAAATGTTGTGAGGGTTCCTGCCTCTACCACCTCTTCAGGAAGTGCATTCCAGATTCCAACCACCCTCTGAGTGAAATTTATTTCCTCAAATCACCTCTAAACCTCCTGCCCCTTATCTTAAATCTATGCCCCCTGGTTATTGACCCTTCTGCTAAGGGAAAAGGTTTCTTCCTATCTAACCTATCAATGCCCCTCATAATTTTGTAGACCTCAATCATGTCCCCCCTCAGCCTTCTCTGCTCTAAGGAAAACAACCCTAGCCTTTTCAGTCTCTCTTCATAGCTGAAATGCTCCAGCCCAGGCAACATCCTGGTGAATCTCCTCTGCACCCTCTCCAGTGCAATCACATCCTTCCTATAGTGCGGTGACCAGAACTGTACACAGTACTCCAGCTGTGGCCTAACTAGCATTTTATACAGCTCCATCATAACCTCCCTGCTCTATATATTCTATGCCTCGGCTAATAAAGGCAAGTATTCCATATGCCTTCCTAACCACCTAATCTGCCTGTGCTGTTGCCTTCAGTGATCTATGGACAAGTACACCAAGGTTCCTCTGATCTTCTGTACTTCCTAGGGTCCTACCATCCATTGTATATTCCCTTGCCTTGTTAGTCCTCCCAAAATGCCTCACCTCACACTTCTCAGGATTAAATTCCATTTGCCACTGCTCCGCCCATCTTAGCAGCCCATCTATATCGTGCTGTAATCTAAGGCTTTCCTCCTCACTATTTACAACACCACCAAATTTTGTGTCATCTACGAACTTACTTATCATACCTCCTATATTCACGGCTAAATCATTAATGTACACTACAAACAGAAAGGATCCCAGCACCGATCCCTGTGGTACACCACTGGTCACAGGCTTCCACTCGCAAAAACAACCCTCGACCATTACCCTCTGTTTCGTGCCACCAAGCCAATTTTGGATCCAATTTGCCAAATTGCCCTGGATCCCATGGGCTCTTACCTTCTTAACCAATCTCCCATGCGGGACCTTATCAAAAGCCTTACTGAAGTCCATGTAGACTACATCAGCTGCTTTACCCTCATCTACACATCTAGTCACCTCCTCAAAAAATTCAAAAGTTAGTTGGATATGATCTTCCCCTGACAAAGCCTTGCTGGCTATCCCTGATTAATCCCCGCCTCTCCAAGTGGAGATTAATCCTGTCCCTCAGAATCCTTTCCAATATTTGCCCAACTACTGATGTTAGACTCATCGGCCTGCAATTACCTGGTCTATCCCTGCTACCCTTCTTGAATAATGGTACCACATTCTCTGCCCTCCAGTCCTCTGGCACCTCTCCCATGGCCAGAGAGGATTTTGAAAATTTGTGTCAGAGTCCCTGCTATCTCCTCCCTTGCCTCACATAACAGCCTGGGATTCTCATCTGGGCCTGGGGATTTATCCACTTTTAAGCCCGCTAAAACATCTAATACTTCCTCCCTTTCCATGCTAATATGTTCAAGTAAATCACAATCCCCCTTCCTGATCTCTACACCTACATCGTCCTTTTCCAAAGTGAACACAGATGAAAAGTAATCATTTAAAACCTCACCTATGTCACACAGATTGCCACTTTGTTCCCTATTGGGCCTTATCCTTTCCCTGGTTATCCCCTTGCCCTTAAAATACTTATAAAACGCCTTAGGATTTTCCTTTATCTTGCCCGCCAATGTTGATTCATGTCCCCTCTTTGCTCTCCTAATTACTTTTTTAAGTACCACCCTACACTTTTTATACTCCTCTCGTGCCTCTGCTGTTTTCAGCACTCCAAATCTGCCATAAGCCTCCTTTTTTTTCCTTATCCAATACTCTGTATCCCTTGACATCCAGGGTTCCCTGGACTTGTTGATCCTACCCTTCACCTTATCGGTTACATGTTGGCTCTGAACTCTCGCTATTTCCTCTTTGAATGACTCCCACTGGTCTGATGTAGACTTTCCTACAAGTAACTGCTCCCAGTCCACTTTAGCCAGATCCTGTTTTAGCAAATTGAAATCGGCCTCCCCCCAATTCAGTACCTTTACTTCCGGCCCATCTTTGTCCTTTTCCATAACAACCTTAAATCTTACAGAGTTATGGTCACTATCCCCAAAATGCTCCCCCACTGACACTTCTACCACTTGTCCAGCTTCATTCCCTAGGATTAGGTCCAGTACCGCCCCTTCTCTTGTAGGACTTCCTATGTACTGGCTCAAAAAGCTCTCCTGTATGCATTTTAAGAATTCCGCCCCTTTTAAGCCTTTTGCACTGAGACTATCCCAGCTGATATTAGGTAAGTTGAAATCCCCTACTATTATTACCCTATTATTTTTACACCTCTCTGAGATTTGCCTCCATATCTGCTCCTCTATCTCTCCCTGACTGTTTGGAGACCTGCAGTACACGCTCCTAAAGTTTCCATCTCTATCCTTTTCAACAAAACTTGGATATGAACTAGTCTTCCAGTTAACTCTGCCTTCCTTACCATCTGCTTCAGTTCACTTGTGCTCAATGGATCTTCCAATGCATTCCCCTCAAACTTATTATTTAAATCATGTAGGATGTTGATTTCCGTGCTGGTGCTTGGCATGGTTAGAGTGAGTGATGGTACATCATTATCAAGGTTCTCATCTTCACTTTGTATGGCACCAGCTTCCGAATCTTCTGATGGACCGAAAGAAAGGGGACAAAGACAAAGGGCAGGATCTAGTATTGATGGCAAGGGCTTACCAGATTGCTGGCAGCATTATACTGCATTCAGCTGTTTTTCCAGTAGGTGACTGGGTGAGTGACTGAAAGAGTGAAGCAGGAAGCTGTGAGGAACAGCCACTCTGTGACACAGGGAAAACTCTGAAAAGTAATTCTCAATCTGAAAAAGTGGCATCAGAGGAGTGGTGGAGCCTGAGCAACGACAGCTAAATGATGAATTTATTTTATACCTAAGCCAAGATTATAATATACGATAAAATTAAGTTTAGTGTTCAATAAATTAATCAAATGTAGAGGGATAAACTTAAAATTAACCACATAGAGGATAGTAACATTAAAGGGTTTTGAATTTTCATTAAATTAAAATCTGACATATATAAGTAATAAATAAAAGTTAAGTAAACAATAAAATACAGGAGTTAAACAAAAACAAGGAGCAGGGCAGAGTAAAAGAGCAGGAACTGGAGCAGTGTAAAAAAGAACCCCTAATTATTCATTAAATTTTAATTGAATAATCAAATAAATATAACAGCATTATATAGGGATGGAAGTGCAGGCATTGTGCCAAAACTGCAGCATGTGGGAATTTGTGAAGAGCATCACAATCCCAGACAATCAAATTTGCAATGCGTGCCTGCATCTCAAGGAACTTCAGCTCAGAGTTGTTGAGCTGGAGTCCTAGGTACAGACTTTGTGGAGCGTCAGGAAAAGGGTAAGTTTCCTGGACACTTTGATCCAGGAGACAGTCAGATCCCTTAGGTTAGGAAGTGATACAGGTCTGGTTAGTGGCCAGTGGCAGGAGGGCATGACGGCAAGGGAGGCAGGTATGGGGATCGCACGTGAGGTGCTGGAGGAGACTCGACAGTCACCCTTATCGAAGAACGAGGTTCCTGCTGTCTGTGTGGATGGGGGCAAAATCTGCAGGGTGGACAAACAAACTTATCATGGTCCCGTGGTACACGAGGCCATTCAAGTGAGGGGAGTGTGTAGGAATTTGGTCGTGATAGGGGATTGTACAGTCAGCGGTATAGATACTGTCCTCTCCAGTCGGGACCAAAAGTTCCAAAATATGTGTTGCCTGCCTACTGCCAGGGTTAAGGACATCTCCTTGTGGCTGGAGAAGAACTTGGAGTGGGAGAGGGAAGATCCAGTTGTCGTGGTCCACATAGGAAGAAATTACATAGCAAAACTGTGAATGAGGTTCTGCTGAGAGAGTTTCAGGAGCTCAGGCTGAAACTAAAAGTAATAATCTCTGGATTGTTAACCTGAGCCACGCGCAAATTGGCATAGGGACAACAGATTAGAAGGTTAAACGTGTGGCTGAAAGAGTGATGTTGGAGACAGGGGTTTTGTTTCATTGAAAACTGGCACCACTCCTGGGGAAAGAGTTGTTCCATTGGGATGGGCTTCACTTAAACTGGGTTGGGATCACTGTCCTTGCAAATCAAATAACTAGAATGGTAGCTATGGCTTTAAACTAATGAAGGAGTGATGGTAGTTTCAGGAAAGAATAAATTCAAAATACGAACAAATGAACATACAAATTGGGAGCAGGAGTAGGCTATTCGGCCCCAAGAGCCTGCTCCACCATTTTATAAGATCATGGCTGATCTGTCTGTGGACTCAACTCCACTTTCCTGCCTAGCCCCGATAACATTTGACCCCGTTGTTTGTCAAGAATCTGTCTACCTCTGCCTTAAAAACATTCAATGACCCTGCCTCCACCACTCTCTGCGGAAGAGAGTTTCACAGACTCACGACCTCTGACAGAAAAAAATTTGTTCTCATCTCTGTCTTAAATGGGAGTCCCCTCATTTTTAAACTGTATCCCTAGTCTTAGTCTCTCCCACAAGGGGAAGCATCCTTTCAACATCCACCCTGTCAAGTCCCCTTAGGATCTTATATATTTAAAAGCAGTAAGAGAAATGTCAAGGCTGCAGAGCAGAGTAGTGATCTGGGTAAAAATAAACAGAGTGGGTCAGGTAGGGACAGTGAGATCTACAAAGCTATGAGGGCATTAGACACCAAGGTGAAATCAGAGGAAAATAGTAAAAATGTGTAGGCACTGGGGGAATAATTGGATTAGGCTCGTAGTCGGACGCAGGTATCGTGATGTGCAATTAACCTGCATCTGTTGGTAATGGTGCAGGCAACACACAAATTTCATGCCACCTGCTAATTTAATGGTGGCAGTGGCCCCAAGTTTGTACGAGGCTAGCACCACTTAAAGTCAGCCTGCACCTCTTAAAGGCGAGATGCATTTGATCTGAAGCAGCTGCTGGAACTGGTTCAAGCGGAGTCTCTGTGTGGAAAGAAGAGTGGAAATAGCACAACAGGCCAGAGAGTATGTCCAAAGGTTCTCCAATGCAGCATTGGAGGCCTTGGTGCAGAAGGTGAACAGGAGCAGAGAGGTTTTCTATACACAGGAGGTCCTCCAGACAGACATACAAAGGCAATGGGAGCAGATATCTGCCATGCTCAATGCCAGCAGTCCAGTCCTGATGTCCAGTCATTGGTGTAAATGCATGCATGATTTAATGTGTAGCTACTAAACCTGTTTTGAAATGTCGTGATCACGGCCTTCAAGTGCACTGTAAGCATTTTAGAGCAGTTGAATTACAGAAGAGTACAGATTTTTGTGTGTTTTGTAAGATAACGAAAACATGCTTTATGTTTATTTGGAAGTTTCTGCAAGTATTAGAGATTTTTACCTATGGGTTCTTAATTAAACTCTGTGAAGTCCAGACAATAATGTGAGAGAGTAGTAATGGATTTTAAACAAAAACAAGAAATGCTGGATTCACTCAGCAGGTCTGGCAGCATCTGTGGAAAGAGAAGCAGAGTTAACGTTTCGGGTCAGTGACCCTTCTTCGGAACTGACAAATATTAGAAAAGTCACAGATTATAAACAAGTGAGGTGGGGGTTGGGCAAGAGATAACAAAGGAGAAGGTGCAGATTGGACCAGGCCACATAGCTGACCAAAAGGTCACGGAGCAAAGGCAAACAATATGTTAATGGTATTTTGAAAGACAAAGCATTAGTACAGATTAGGTGTGAATATACTGAATATAGAACATCAGCAAGTGCAAACCTGAAGAAAAACAACCTGAAAAAAACAGTGGGTAAGCAAACTGAACAAACTAAGATGAAATGAAATAAATGCAAAAAATGTAAAAAGGAATGCAAAAAAAAGGAAGAAAAAATAACTAAAAATGACTAAAAATGAAAGTAAAGTGGGGGACTGTCATGCTCTGAAATTATTGAACTCAATGTTCAGTCCGGCAGGCTGTAGTGTGCCTAATCGGTAGATGAGATGCTATAGGAGAAGTGCTCCAGAACACCAGCTGTGGATATGGACTGCTGTGCAGTGCCATCATCCTCCTCCTCCCTCTTGTCACAGCTGCTCCTGCTCTCTGCTGTCTTGCTTGCTGCTCCCTCTGGTCTTCCAGCCCTGAAGACAGCCTTATGAGACCGCATCCATGATTGCAGTCAAACTATCTGTGAGATAACCAACAACAGTGCAATACCAGCAAAATTTTGTTCTGTACAGACAAACTGAACTTCTCCAGTGTCATGAATGATAAAACAAACTAAGAAATGCTCAAAAGTTAACCAACATCCTCCAATTAAAACCCAGCAACTCATTTGTAATTTCTACTAGATCCCTTTAAATAGCGCTGGTGAGGGGTCCTACCTGCAGGTTAGCACCACATGTTGCCACGCGAGTTCAGCATGTGCTGAGGCAAACATTTGGGTATTCCAATATTAAAAACACTTCCTGTAACCCTAAATTGAATAAGGAATTAATAGATTCTGGCGTATGCTCTTGACACCAACAGGGAAGCCCAAACCGATATTGCAAACAGTGTGCATCTGATTGGAAATATTGGGTGCTTAGGAGACGGTTTGTTCTTGCTATTTAGCATCTGATAAATGGGTGCAGTGTGATTGAATTTCTAGGTAATAATGGTTAAAATCTTTAATAAAGGAGGGCAATTAAAGCATGGCAACCCAAAATGCTTTACTTTACAGTGTCAAATTACCAAGAGCTGCACTCGGTTCTAAAGCTGCACTTGCTTACAGAATGCAACCAGCATATAATAACAGAAGAATTAATCCTTCCTTTATGCCACATAGTTCTATTGTTTGGAAAGATTTACTGGTTTAAACTGGTTCCAGGGATGAGAGATTTTAGCTACAAGGTTAGGTTGGAGAAGCTGGGGTTGTTCTCCTTGGAGCAAAGTAGATTGAGGGGAGATTTGATAGAGGTGTGCAAGATTACGGCAGGTTAGATAAGGTAGACAAAGCAAAACTGTTCTCATTAACTGATGGTACAAGAACTAAGGGACACATATTGAAGATTTTAGGCAAGAGATGAAGGGAGGACGTGATGAAGAACGTTTTTACACAGCGAGTGGTAATGACCTGGAACTTGTTGCCTACAAGTGTGGTGTGAGCTGAGACAATCAATGATTTCAAAAGGAAATTAGATGGGCACTTGAGGGAAATAAACCTGCAGGGATGCGAGCTAGAGCAGGGGAAGGCTGGCATGGACTCAATGGGATGAATGGTCTCCTTCTGTGCCGTAATGACTCGATGAATCTATGATTCTCTATGGCTATCCGGTAACTAAATTAATTTACAAATGTGACTGCGTATTGCAGATCTAACATCCACTTTCATTACACATTATCTGCTTTGTTGGACTTTTGTCGAGTTTAATGTTTGCAACATAATTTGTTAGGCATAAGTAGAATCTGATTGATATGAAAATGTTTTCATGTATTGAAGTTGCAGAAAAAAATAACCATTTTCTATTGAGCTTTCAGAAACAATCCATTACAATCTTTTAGGTTGAATATGATTTAAATCTACAGTAATATCAAGGTCTCATTTGTTGCTCCAGCAATCATACAGTGAATTCTAGCCTAGAATAATACTCTATGCTCACAAGTAATATTCATTTTCTCACTCTACCTAGTGCTTGGCCTCTTTAAAATTAGGTACTATATTTTAGGCAGTTTATTTCACTAAGATCTTAGAAACTTCAGCCTGGACCCAGTTTCTTTATATAAAAACAAGAAATGCTGGAACCACTCAGCAGGTCTGGCAGCATCTGTGGAAAGAGAAGCAGAGTTAACGTTTCGGGTCAGTGACCCTTCTTCAGAACTGGAGCTATGGAACTAGAGAGTTCCGAAGAAGGGTCACTGACCCGAAACGTTAACTCTGCTTCTCTTTCCACAGATGCTGCCAGACCTGCTGAGTGGTTCCAGCATTTCTTGTTTTTATTTCAGATTTCCAGCATCCGCAGTATTTTGCTTTTATCCCAGTTTCTTTATACTGAGCCAAGATGAAACTTCCTTATATCATTTTTATTTAAAAGTTTTGAAGTCACTCTAATATCATACCACTTTTTAAAAATTTCTTTACAGGATTTGAGCATTGCTGGCAAGACCAGCATTTATTACACATCCCTAATTGCCCTTGAGAAGGTGATGGTGAACCGCCGTCTTGCATTGCTGCAGTCCTTGGGGTGTAGATACATCCACAGAGCTGTTAGGAGGGAATTCCAGGATTTTGACCCAGCAACAGTAAAGGAATGGTGATATAGTTCCGAGTCAGGATGGTGTGTGGCTTGGAGGGGAACTTGCAGGTGGTGATGATCCTATGCATCTGCTGCCCTTATCCTTCTAGGTGGTCGAGGTTGCGGGTTAGGAAGGTGCTGTCTAAGGAGCCCTGGTGAGTTGCAGCAATGCATCTTGTAGATGGTAGACACTGCTGCCACTGTGCACCACTGCTAGAGGACTAAATGTTTAAGGTGGTGGATGGAATGGCGAGCAAGCATGCTGCTTTGCCCTAGATGTTGAGCTACTTAAGTGTTGTTGGAGCTGCACTCATCCAGGCAAGTAGAGAGTATTCCATCACACTCCTGAATTGTGCCTTTAGATGGTGGACAGGCTCTGGGGAGTCAGGAGGTGACTTACTCGCCGCAGAATTCCCAAACTGTGACCTTCTCATCTAGCCATGGTATTTATATAACTGGTCCAGTTCAGTTTCTGGTCAATGGTGACCCCCAGGATATCGAGGGTGGGGGATTCAGCAATGGTAATGCCATTAAATGTCAAGGGGAGATGGTTAGTTTCCCTTTTGTTGGAGATGGTCATTGCCTGGCAATTGTGTGGCGTGAATGTTACTTGTCAGTTATCAGCCCAGCCTGAATGTTGTCCAGGTCTCACTGCATGCAGGCACAGTCGGCTTCAGTATCTGAGGAGTTGCGAATGGTACTGAACACTGCAATCATCAGCGAACATCCCCACTTCTGACCTTATGATGAAGGGAAGGTCATTGATGAAACAGCTGAAGATGGTTGGGCCTAGGACACTACCCTGAGGAACTCCTGTAGCAATGTCCTGGGGCTGAGGTGATTGACCTCCAACAACCACAACCATCATCCTTTATGCTAGGTATGATTCGAGCTAGTGGAGATTTTCCTCCCTGATTCCCATTGACTTAAATTTTGCTAGGGCTCCTTAATGCCACACTCAGTTGAATGCTGTCTTTATGTCAAAGGCAGTCACTCTCACCTCACCTCTTGAATTCAGCTCTTTTGTCCATGTTTGGACCATGGCTGTAATAAGGTCGGGAGCCAAGTGGCCCTGGTGAAACCCAAACTGAGCATCAGTGAGCAGGTTGTTGCTGAGTTAATGCTGCTTGATAGCACTATCGACGATATCTTCCATCACTTTGCTGATGATTGATAGTAGACTGATGGGGCAGTAATTGGCTGGATTGGATTTATCCTGCTCTTTGTGGACAGGACATACCTGGGCAATTTTCCATATTGTCGGGTAGATGCCAGTGTTGTAGCTGTAATGGAACAGCTTGGCTAGGGGTGCAGCTTGTTTTGGAGCACAAGTCTTTCATATTACAGCCAGGACATTGTCGAGCCCATTGCTTTTGCTGTATCCAGGGCCTTCAGCTGTTCCTTTATATCACGTGGACTGAATTGAATTGTCTAAAGACTGGCATCTGTGATGCTGGGGACCTCAGGAGGAGGCTGAGATGGATCATTCACTCATTACATCTACTTGCAAATGCTTCAGCCTTATCTTTTGCAATGATGTGCTGGGCTCCCCCATCATTGAGGTTGGGGATACTTTGGTAGCCTCTTCCTCTGGATTAATTGTTTATTTGTCCTCTACCATTCACATTTGGATGTGACAGGAGTGCAGAGCTTTGATCTGATCTGTTAATTGTGGCATCATTTAGCTCTGTCTATCACATGCTACTTCCATTGTTTAGCATGTGTGTAGTCCTGTGTTGTAGATTTACCACGTTGGCACCTCATTTTTAGATATGCCTGGTGTTGCTTCTGGTACGCTCTCCAACACTCCTTATTGAACCAGGGTTGATCCCCTGGTTTGATGATAATGGTAGAGTAAGGGATATTCCAGGCCATGAGGTTGAATACGTTTCTCCTGCTGCTGATGGCCCACAGAGCCTCATGGATGCCCAGTTTTGAGCTGCTAAATCTGTTCTGAATCTATACCATTCAGCATGGTGGTAATGCCGCACAACAAAATTCTATGCTGCATGTAGTTTAATATTTTATTCCACCTGTGTATAAATGAATATTCTAATAATGTAAGAGTGAAATGTGATGTTGTAACCTTCCAGTAAATGTATATTTAGTGTAATATACTGTCCTGTTAAACAAGCAATGCACATATTAATTGTATTTGCTGCAGCCACTACAAAGCTCTCCTTGCTTCCACTCAAAGAATTCTTGATTAATCTTGTGGGAAGGTGTATCTTTGGCTATTGATTCATTACCAGATAACTTTAATTTAACAAGTCCCTATGAGGAAATAAATTCAATTTATATCTTTCTCCTACCAAGACTTCAATAAATGCTGTAGGCTTTTACTTTTGTATCAAAATAATAGGTCATATCACAGACAATACAGACATTCTCTTTTTCCACATTACTAAACTTGTTCCACAAAATATGTCACGATTATACATTTTTAAAATACTTCAGTGCATTCCAAGGTATGGAATTACTATATTTTTCATCATTCTACATAGTAAGATTACAATTGCACCGCTACCTTCATGCCACAACACGGTCCTTTCTCCTTCACAGTGATGCAAATGTTATATTTGCTGTGGATACAGGTTCCAACTTAACTCAGGACACAGTGCTGTAAAACTGTAGCATTAATGTCATTGCCTGCCATCCACGTTATGGCTGACTGCACAGAAATAAAACAAGGTGGCTTTTGTTGTGTTTGCAGGCATCAGTTGCCTGTATATTTAAATATTAACATATGCAACATTTCTATATGTACATGTATGCTTGTATCTTGCATAGTTGAAGGCAATGGGAGCTGGCAGAAATCCAGGTAGTGTTGGAGCACTGTGAACCTAACACAGCTTCTTACGTAAGTGGCATCTATGACTTGGTTATATAGGAAAGTACATTGTGTAGCATGCCAAAGATGGAGCTTGGGTGTCCAAGATGGTGGAGGAAGTCAAATGTAATCGATACATACTTGTCAATCTGAAAACTAACAAAATCTGACCAACAGATTCAAAAATGCTGACACAGCCCAAAACAACTGATGATTCAAACACAGGCTACAAATTTCTATCAGGTTTCTCCTTATAAAACATAAAGACAAAAAGCTAAAGTGAAAATGCAGTGGGACACAGGGTTGCCATAACCTAAACTGCAGATATGCCCAACATTGCATTAAGGGAAAAGACTTAAAATACACAACAATGCAGTGATAGATTTAAAAAAAAACTGAAAGGGATTTGAGCGCTGGAAGCAATAAATTTATTTTCTACCGGAAGCTGAGGGAATGATGCCTAAAAAAGTTACTTTTTCACCATTTATCATAATTTATCCTGAAAACCTTGCTGATATTTCAATATGAAAATAAACATATTAAGGACTTCAATATAACGGTACTGTATAAATGTAAAATGAACAAATTGACACCCGCTGTTAAAATAACAAATGGATAAATATCAAGGAACATGTTGAACATTCATGCACCATTGCTGTCACTTTTGGTCAGCTGCTCTAATATTTGTATATGTAGCTCGGTATTCAATTTTGTTTGATAATCTCCTATGAAATGCCTTGGGACATTTTACTACATTAAAGGTGCTATACAAATGCAAGTTCTTGTTCTCAGGTTAATAACTTCCAGCCCAGGATTTGTAATCTATTAAATTGTTACTCATTATTAATGTCTCACCTCAATTTCCCCATGGATGTTGACAGTTTCTCATTACTTACACTATCAAAACTCATCATAATTTTGAATGCCTCTATTGAATCTCCTCTTAGCCTTCTCTGCTATAAGGACAAACCATCTCAGCTTCTTTAATCCTCTTCTAATTTGTGTGAAATGTAATTTAAGTTGTTTATAAATTAACTCTCCACCATTATTTGAACATTGCATAGGATATATTAATACTGTGCCATTAGTTTCTGTCACAATATATTTATTTATTAAAACAAAGAACTAGAAACTGGCAAATTGTTTCTGTTGCTGAGTCCTGATTAATTTATTTTTCTTCAGATTTTCAAGATGGCAATCAGCAATCTTTACAAAGAACCAATGGGCACCTAATCTTCCCAAGAGGTATCAAAACTTCTTTTGCTCTCATAGTCATCTTTCCTTAAATAAATTAGAAGTCAAAATATAAAATAGCTTTGAAATAATATTGAAGAACCACTTAACTGTGTCAAGCAGAAGAATTCATAGAAACCTGTATTATACCTTTTTGTTTCCCTTGTGCTAATGAACTGACCATAACCTTGCAATGCTTCTGTATTATTATATGGGTTGACTTGTGAAAATAATGGGCCCATTAATTGTTATCTATCAAGTTCCTTCATTTCAAATTAGTTGATCTGAGGAAGCCACATACTGAACCTGCAGCATCTTTCATAGATGTACCCAAATCAGTTGCCTTCTCATGATACCATCCCATTAAATATGGTACTTTCTACTTATGCTGCTTAATATTCCAAATTACGTACCGTCTTCCTCTATGTTCTAATAAAAGCAAAGTAATACTTCAGTACAGTGCTGAGGGTGAGCTGTACTGGCAGAGGTGCTGTATTTCAGATGAGATGTTAAACCAAGGGACTGTCTGCCCTCTTAGTTGGGTGTAAAAGATCCCATGGCACTATTTGAAATAAAAAAGCAGGGAAATTTTCCTCGCGTTCTGGACAATGTAAGGGGAACGTATTTTTATGCAATGTTTTTATTTAGCTATTTGCTTGTAGCAGCTTTTGCTGGATTTTGGTTTGTGTTTTAACTGCTCTGTCAAATTGCAAACTGTGCTAGTTACAGATGTAAACTGGAACTTGGTGGTTTCATGTGCAGAGTTTGACTAAGGGTGGTAAGAACATGGAGTGCGAAAAACATCAAGGTGAAGGGAGAAGAATTCTGACCAACGAACATCATTGCTGGGGCTTATATTGGACTTTTTAAAATAAAGACAGTTTAACTGAACAAGGACACACACACACACACACACACACACACACACACACACACACACACACACACACACACACACACACACACACACACACACACACACACACACACACACAAGGACATGCCACTAAACTGGTAGCCCCAGACTATTACAACATCAGACACTGTTTATAACAACTCTCACATAGACAATGGTCTCTTGGAACATGTGTGAATGACTCTCTTGCTGTGCTTGCAAGAAGCAGATATCACATCCATTGCTGGTAAGCACCTAAGCCACCCCCCTGCCCCCCTGCTGAGAGCAGGATATGATCACATGCAGGTGGTCTCGCATAGCTGTGGTGGGATTGATAAGGCACTGAAACCCAATCGATGACACAATCTGAGACATTATTTTATATGTCAAGGTACCAGGATCAAAAAGAGGTATCTAGATATAGCCCACAAGGACATTGTTGCTGCAGTCGGGAAGAGTAATCTGGTCAGTCACTGAAGATGTGAAGAGAACCCATTCGGCGGACCAACCACCTGAGGACAAACTCTTACATGCGGGGTTACCAACTAGCAGTACAGTGAATATATCTGTAGTTTGGGTAGAAGGTAAATAAAGTCGTTTGTTATGTGCCATTGATATCAAGAGTAAGGTGAGATTCTACAATATTTGGGGGAAGGTAACTGGGATAAATGGGTAACCAGCTTACACCAACCAAAACTGCCAAACAGATGGCCTGGTCATTTATCTCATTGTTGTTTGTGGGACCATGCTGTACACAAATTGGTTGCCATATTTACCGATATCATAGCAGTGACAATACCTCACAGTTCCTCATTATTCGCAATGTACTTTGGGACATCGTGAGAACATGAAAGGCACTATATAAATACAAGTTATTTCATACTTTTAGAATGACACAAAATACATTACAATGGTCGTTTGACTCAATGTTGCCTTGACAATCGCAAAGAGCCACTGACTTACTAAATAAAGCTTATTTACGCTATTCCCAATGTCAAATTCGGAAATTAATAAAACACCTGGGATTGCAGCGGGGAATTCCCCCATAGTGTAAGGAGAGGAAATTGATTTGGCTATGATTACCCATAGTGCAAAGACCTGTCAACTGAGATAGCAGGAGAGATGTTGAGTGAATCCTAGATATTTCCTCAGGGCTGGAGCAGCCAATCACATTTAACAGTTCTCAAGCACCTACTAACTGGTGTTGCAGATTGACATTGGCAGAGATGTCAGCCTTCTCATTCATGAAATACTCCATGTCATAGGGTGGCCTGGAGAGAAGGGAACATAACTAAAGCACATTCATTTTCAAAGACCCAAATGATAAAGGAATGGTAAAGATTTCTTAATTCTGTCACCATTTGTAACATGTAATATTCCTTTGCTTTTGACTCTCAGAGGCCATTCTTGTTATGATGCTGTCAAAAAACAAATATCAAATCCTTTATTACCTGCCTTCTGACATCAGTTTAATATCCTGCCATATCAAATGCTAGTTTCATGTGACAATTAACATTGCACACATTTTTGATGTCTTCATTGTGGAACTTTCAGCAATCATTACAGAAAAGACCTCTTTTGGTTGGGCTGATTTGAAGCTGTGCCTTTAGAGATGGAGAGCAGTTTATCAAGAATATTGATCAACTTTTAATTTCTTCAAGACTGATTTATGACTTATTTACCTTTATTCATTAGTATTACATTTTCTCTAATGAGAGTCATACCTCACAATCAGGCAAGTCACAAAAACAAGATAAATTTAACCCAGCCAATTACCACTCTGTCGGCCTCCTCCCAATCATCAGTAGAGAAGATTGAAGAAGTCAGCAATACTGCTATCAAGCAGTGCCTATTTACCAATGGCCTACTCAGTGGACTCAGTTTGGGTTCCATCAGAACTACTTGGCTCCAGGCGTCATCACAAACTTGATTCATACTCAGGTGCAAAAGCTGAGTTACTAAAGGAGAGGCCTCAACATCAAGACAGCATTCAACTGAGCATGGCACCAATGAACCCTAGCAAAACTAAAGTGGAAGGTGGTCAAAGAAAAAAAACTCTCTGGTAGCTAGAATCATGCATGGCACATAGGAATATGGCTGACGGAGGCCAGTCATCGCAGGCTCAAGATATCACTGCTGGAGTTCCTCAGGGCAGGGATGGAACTGTTCACTTTTGATTCCACATTGTTCAGAGCCATTTACAATCCCTCCAATAAAGAAGCAGGCTATGCCAGCCTACAGCAGAACCTGGATAATATCCAGACTTAAGCTGACACGTGGCAGGTAACATTTGTACTACAGAGATGTCAGGCAAAAATCATTGTGAATAAGAGAAAGCTCAACCATCCTCCCTTGATCTTGAATAGCACCACAATCCCTGACCCCCCTCGATCAACATCTTGGTCATCATTAAAAGGAAAGTTAGCTGGAATAGTCAAATCAACACTGTAGCTACAGGAGCAAAATAGAGCTTAGGTCATGTCGAACAAATGGCTCACTTTCTGACCTGTCAAAGCCTCTCCATCATTTACAAGGTTCAAATAATGAGAATAATGCAATAATTATCACTCAGCCATGATATAAATGGAATTTTACTGCAATTTTAATACACAAACAGTATTTCATCTAATTACAATTAAGACAAGTGCAAGATGCCAAGAATGCATTTCTCTCAAAAAAAGGCCTCTACCAACAACCAAATATTGCTGAGCTTGGGTAAGTTTTAATTTATAAGTACTTAAGTTATGGTGGAAGTAAGAAAATGTTAAATGGTACATGAATTAATAAATACAGCAACAAACAAATAGTATGGATTATTTGTAAAACATTTAGAAAGCAGACGGGCAAATATCTCCACTGCTGTCTTGCTGCAATTCCAATAGAATTGTGGTCGAAGGGCTGGAAAATAGGTGAGGACCCAAATATTCTATGCCTATACCTCTAGGGTCCTGTAAGGGGCAGAGGCTCCAGATACCCCAAACAAGGCTACTGATTCAGGAGGGTGCATGACCAGCAGAAACTTCACGTATCTTGAACCTGACAGATATTACTGGGCTGGCAGGTTGAGTGGGACGAGGCATGCCTGCTCATATGACAATTGAAGTGTGGCCCTAGCTTCGTATTTAGTCTGGACTCTAGAAAAAAGCAGTGGTTACCAAATAAAGATCAACCCCACGAGGAACAGTCTCCAGAAATCTTGATGCTGGAGGTCACCAGTGGGCAAATCCTGGTATGTGGATGACCTCTGTCCTCCAGCTCACCCTAATGCAGAGAACCTAGAAGGTAAGTGAATTAGGTGTTATGATATTCATCCTTACATATTCAGTCTGGTCTGTGGTGAGTCTGCTAACCTCAGTAGGGGTGGAACAATTGCTTTGAATATCCTTACGCTAAGAAAGGGAAAATTAGCTAGAGTTACTGCTCTTGATCAGTGTCAGGAACTCCTGCTAGAGTGTGATCATATGTGGATTTAAGTGAAGACATCGTGAGACTGTGATGCCACTTCATAATAATTCAGTAGCCTGGAAATACTCAATATCCTGGCTTATGCATGAAGAATGGAAACATGGAAGAGATATTAGAGGAGAGTAACCACCAAGGAAGCAGACACCCGATATGAATGGTTACCTTCAGGAGAGAAGACAAGACAAAGTAAGTAAAATGGGTGAAGGCGGGGAATACAATTTAAAGACTCCAAACGGTTTTACTCTTTATTCATTCAGGGGATGTGAGCATCACTGGCAAGGTCAGCATTTATTACCCCTCCCCAATTGCCCTTGAGAAGATGATGGTGAGCCGTCTTCTTGAATTGCTGCAGTCTGCATGGTTGACCCTAGGGCACTGCCTTGAGGAACTCCTGCAGCGATGTCCTGAGGCTGAAATGATTTGCCCCTGATAACCACAACTATCTTTCTTTGTGCCAGGTATGACTTCAGCCAGTGAAGAGCTTTCCCCTGATTCCCATTGACTTCAAATGAACTAGGCAGGTCTCCTTGATGCCATACTCGGTCGAATGCTGCCTTGATGTCAAATGCAGGCATTCTCATCTCACATTTGGAATTCAGCTGTTTTGTCCAGTTTGTTTAGACCAAGACTATAATCAGATCTGGAGCTGAGTGGTCCTAGCGGAACTCAAATTGAGCTTCGGTGAGCAGGTTATTGGTAAGTAGGTGTCACATAATAGTGCTGTCAAAGACTTCCATCACTTTGCTGTTGATTAAGAGTAGACTTCTTTTGGGCCTCCTTATCTCGAGAGACAATGGATACGCGCCTGGAGGTGGTCAGTGGTTTGTGAAGCAGCGCCTGGAGTGGCTATAAAGGCCAATTCTGGAGTGACAGGCTCTTCCACAGGTGCTGCAGAGAAATTTGTTTGTTGGGGCTGTTGCACAGTTGGCTCTCCCCTTGCGCCTCTGTCTTTTTTCCTGCCAACTACTAAGTCTCTTCGACTCGCCACAATTTAGCCCTGTCTTTATGGCTGCCCGCCAGCTCTGGCGAATGCTGGCAACTGACTCCCACGACTTGTGATCAATGTCACACGATTTCATGTCGCGTTTGCAGACGTCTTTATAACGGAGACATGGACGGCCGGTGGGTCTGATACCAGTGGCGAGCTCGCTGTACAATGTGTCTTTGGGGATCCTGCCATCTTCCATGCGGCTCACATGGCCAAGCCATCTCAAGCGCCGCTGACTCAGTAGTGTGTATAAGCTGGGGGTGTTGGCCGCTTCAAGGACTTCTGTGTTGGAGATATAGTCCTGCCACCTGATGCCAAGTATTCTCCGAAGGCAGCGAAGATGGAATGAATTGAGACGTCGCTCTTGGCTGGCATACGTTGTCCAGGCCTCGCTGCCGTAGAGCAAGGTACTGAGGACACAGGCCTGATACACTCGGACTTTTGTGTTCCGTGTCAGTGCGCCATTTTCCCACACTCTCTTGGCCAGTCTGAACATAGCAGTGGAAGCCTTACCCATGCGCTTGTTGATTTCTGCATCTAGAGACAGGTTACTGGTGATAGTTGAGCCTAGGTAGGTGAACTCTTGAACCACTTCCAGAGCGTGGTCGCCAATATTGATGGATGGAGCATTTCTGACATCCTGCCCCATGATGTTCGTTTTCTTGAGGCTGATGGTTAGGCCAAATTCATTGCAGGCAGACGCAAACCTGTCGATGAGACTCTGCAGGCATTCTTCAGTGTGAGATGTTAAAGCAGCATCGTCAGCAAAGAGGAGTTCTCTGATGAGGACTTTCCGTACTTTGGACTTCGCTCTTAGACGGGCAAGGTTGAACAACCTGCCCCCTGATCTTGTGTGGAGGAAAATTCCTTCTTCAGAGGATTTGAACGCATGTGAAAGCAGCAGGGAGAAGAAAATCCCAAAAAGTGTGGGTGCGAGAACACAGCCCTGCTTCACACCACTCAGGATAGGAAAGGGCTCTGATGAGGAGCCACCATGTTGAATTGTGCCTTTCATATTGTCATGGAATGAGGTGATGATACTTAGTAACTTTGGTGGACATCCGATCTTTTCTAGTAGTCTGAAGAGACCACGTCTGCTGACGAGGTCAAAGGCTTTGGTGAGATCAATGAAAGCAATGTAGAGGGGCATCTGTTGTTCACGGCATTTCTCCTGTATCTGACGAAGGGAGAACAGCATGTCAATAGTCGATCTCTCTGCACGAAAGCCACACTGTGCCTCAGGGTAGACGCGCTCGGCCAGCTTCTGGAGCCTGTTCAGAGCGACTCGAGAAGACTGATAGGACAGTAATTGGCCAGATTGGATTTGCCCTGCATTTTGTAAGCAGAACATACTTGGGCAATTTTTCATTATGCCAGGTAGATGACAGTGTTGTAGCTGTACTGGAACATCTTGGCTAGGTGGGTTAATAAAAGCAAGAAATGCTGGAAATACTCAGCAGGTCTGGCAGCATCTGTGGAGAGACAAGCAGAGTTAATGTTTCAGGTCACTGACCTGAAACGTTAACTCTGCTTCTCTTTTCACAGATGCTGCCAGACCTGCTGAGTATTTCCAGCATTTCTCGTTTTAATTTCAGATTTTCAGCATCTGCAGTATTTTGCTTTTATTTGGCTAGGTGGGTTCTGGACTTCAAGTCTTGAGCACTACAGCCACAATGTTGTCAGGGCCCATAGATTTTGCTGCATCCAGTGCACTCATCCATGTCTTGATATCATGTGGAGTGAATCTAGTGGGTTTAAGTCTGGAATCTGTGATGGCCTCAGCAGGAGGCCAAGATGAATCATCCACTCGGCACTGCTGACTGAAGACGGTTGCAAAATCTTCAGCTTGTCTTTTGCAGTCATGTCCTGGGCTTTACTATCATTGAGGATGAGGATGTTCATTGAGCCTTCCCCACCATCTGCAAGGCACAAGTCAGGAGAGTGATGGAATACTCTCCACTTGCCTGGATGACTGAAGCTCCAACAAATCTAAAGAAGCCCAACACCATCCAGCCTGTGTGATTGGCACCTTATCCACCACCTTCAACATTCACTTCGTCCATCACCAGCGATAATTGGCAGCAGTATGTACCATCTACAAGATGCACTGTAGATATTCACCAAGCCTCCTTCAAAAGCACCTTCCAAACCTGTGACCTCTACCACTTAGAAGAACAAGGGCAGCAGACGCATGAGAATACCACCTGCAAATTCTCCTCTAAGCCACGCACCATTCTGACTTCATTGTCACTGGGTCAAAAGCCTGCAGTGGTTCAAGAAGGCAGCTCACCACCATCTTCTCAAGGGCAATTAGGAATGGGCAACAAACACTCACATCCCAGGAACGGATAAAAAAAGTTGTTTAATTATCCACTGCCATTCAGGACTAGATGTGCAGGACTGCCGAGTTTAGATCTGATCTGTTGGTTGTGAGATTGCTTAGCTCTATCTTTAGCGAGCTGCTTCTGCTGTTTAGCATTCATATAGTCCTGTGCTGTAGCATTACTGGGTTGGCACTTCGTTTTTAGGTATTGGCATGCTTTCCTACACTCTTCATTGAACCAGGGTTCATAGTAATAGTAGAGTGAGGAATATGAGGGCTAAAAGGGGTCATGAAATATCTGTAGCAAACAGGGTTAAGGAAAATCCCAAAGCCTTTTATTCATATATAAGGAGCAAGAGGGTAACTAGAGAAAGGGTTGGCCCACTCAAGGACAAAGGCAGAAAGTTATGCGTGGAGTCAGAGAAAATGGGTGAGATTCTAAACGAGTACTTTGCATCGGTATTCACCGAGGAGAGGGACATGACAGATGTTGAGGTTAGGGACAGATGTTTGATTACTCTAGGTCAAGTCTGCATAAGGAGGGAGGAAGTGTTGGGTATTCTAAAAGGCATTAAGGTGGACAAGTCCCCAGGTCTGGATGGGATCTATCCCAGGTTACTGAGGGAAGCGAGAGAGGAAATAGCTGGGGCCTTAACAGATATCTTTGCAGCATCCTTAAACACGGGTGAGGTCCCGGAGGACTGGAGAATTGCTAATGTTGTCCCCTTGTTTAAGAAGGGTAGCAGGGAAAATCCAGGTAATTATAGACCGGTGAGCCTGACGTCAGTGGTAGGGAAGCTGCTGGAGAAGATACTGAGGGATAGGATCTATTCCCATTTGGAAGAAAATGGGCTTATCATTGATAGGCTTAATAGAATTCTTTGAGGAAGTGACAAAGTTGATTGATGAGGGAAGAGCTGTAGATGTCATATACATGGACTTCAGTAAGGCATTTGATAAGATTCCCCATGGTAGGCTGATGGAGAAAGTGAAGTCGCATGGGGTCCAGGGTGTACTAGCTAGATGGATAAAGAACTGGCTGAGCAACAGGAGACAGAGAGTAGTAGTGGAAGGGAGTTTCTCAAAATGGAGACGTGTGACCAGTGGTGTTCCACAGGGATCCGTGCTGGGACCACTGTTGTTTGTGATATACATAAATGATTTGGAGGAAAGTATAGGTGGTCTGATTAGCAAGTTTGCAGACGACACTAAGATTGGTGGAGTAGCAGATAGTGAAGGGGACTGTCAGAGAATACAGCAGAATATAGATAGATTGGAGAGTTGGGCAGAGAAATGGCAGATGGAGATCAATCAGGGTAAATGCGAGGTGATGCATTTTGGAAGATCCAATTCAAGAGTGAACTATACAGTAAATGGAAAAGTCCTGGGGAAAATTGATGTACAGAGAGATTTGGGTGTTCAGGTCCCTTGTTCCCTGAAGGTGGCAATGCAGGTAAATAGAGTGGTCAAGAAGGCATACGGCATGCTTTCCTTCATCGGACAGGGTATTGAGTGCAAGAGTTGGCAGGTCATGTTACAGTTGTATAAGACTTTGGTTCGGCCACATTTGGAATACTGCATGTAGTTCTGGTCGCCACATTACCAAAAGGATGTAGATGCTTTGGAGAGGGTGCAGAGGAGGTTCACCAGGATGTTGCCTGGTACGGAGGGCGCTAGCTATGAAGAGAGGTTGAGCAGATTAGGATTATTTTCATTAGAAAGACGGAGATTGAGGGGGGACCTGATTGAGGTGTACAAAATCATGAGAGGTATAGACAGGGTGGATAGCAAGAAGGTTTTATTAGAGTGGGGGATTCAATTACTAGGGGTCACGAGTTCAAAGTGAGAGGGGAAAAGTTTAGGGGGGATATGCGTGGAAAGTTCTTTACGCAGAGGGTGCTGGGTGCCTGGAACGCGTTGCCAGCGGAGGTGGTAGACACAGGCACGATAGCGTCTTTTAAGATGTATCTAGACAGATACATGAATGGGCAGGAAGAAAAGAGATACAGACCCTTAGAAAATAGGCGACATGTTTAGATAGAGGATCTGGATCGGCGCAGGCTTGGAGGGCCGAAGGGCCTGTTCCTGTGCTGTAATTTCCTTTGTTCTTTGTTCTTTATGCCGGGCCATGATGTTACAGATTGTGGTGCAATGCAATTCCACTGCTGTTGATGGTCCACAGCACCTCGTGAATGCCTTGTTTTGAGTTGTTAGATCTATGCTGAATCTATCCCATTTAGCACGGTGGTAGTACCACACAACACAATGGAGGTTATCCTCAGTGTGTAGATGGAGTTTCTCTCCACAAACTCCTACCAATACTGTCACACATAGATACATCTGAGACAGGTAGATTGGTGAGGATGAAGTCAAATAGATTTTTCTCTTTTATTGGTTCTCTCACCACCTACCACAGAACCAGTCTGTCAGTTATGTCCTGCAGGGCCCAGCCAGTTCGGTCAGTAGTAGTGCTGCAGAGTCACTCTCGGTGATGGACTTTGAAAACCTCATCCAGAGTACATTCTGTGCCCTTGCTACCCTCAGTACTTCTTCCAAGTGGTATTCAACACTGATTCATCAGTTGAGGGAGGGCAGTGTGTCGTAATCAGCAGGACGGTTCCTTGCCCAATTTTGACCTAGTGTGATGAGACTTCATGGGGTCCAGAGTCCATGTTGAGCACTCGCAGGCTACTCCCTCCCAGCTGTGCACCACTGTGCTGCCTCCGCTGGTGGATCTGTCCTGATCTTGGGACAGGGCACACCCAGGGATGGTGATGAACTAATGTAGGACAATCACTGAAAGTTATGATACTGTGTGCATCACAATGTCAGGCTGATGCTTGAGTATTCTGTGGGACAGCTCTCCCAATTTTTGGAACAAGTCCCCACATGCTAATGAAGAGGACTTCGCAGAGTCGAATGAGCTGGCTGTGCTTTTTTTGTGTTCTGTGGCTGGGTCAATGCCGGGTGGTCTGTCAGGTTTTATTCTTCTTAGACTTTTTGCATAGCAGTTCCATGCAACTGAATGGCTTGCTAAGCCATTTCAGAGGGCAGTTTAGAGTCAACCACATTGTTGTTGGTCTGAGACCACACATAGGTCAAGGGCACTTAGGATTGGGCAATAAATGCTGGCCTTGCTAGCGATGTGCACATCCCATTCTCTCTAGATCTATGCATTACTGATGGTTGAGGTGGTCCTGCTGCCCTCAGAAAAGTACAAAATAACTTTAATGGATTTTTACCTTTAGCATAGAAAAATGCCCACAAACTTTTAGTTTTCATCTGCAGGAATAGAAACAAATTACATTATCTTCTCATATTCCATTCTGCCATAATAGAATCTTTTGAAATGTTTCTTTATTAAAGCATTCTGCAGGACTTTGATGGTAAACATTGGAACATAGAAACAGGAGTAGGCCATTTGGCCCCTCAGCCTGTTCCACCATTCAATGACATGATGGTTGATTTACAACCTAGCTCCACATACCCACCTTTGCCTCATTTTCCTTAATACCTAACAAAAGTCCATCAATCTCAGTTTTAAAATTAACAGATCCAGCATCAATTGCAGTTTCCTGAAGAGAGTTCCAAACTGCTATCACCCTTTGCATGAAGAAAAGTTTCCCAATTTCACTCCTAAAAGGCGTGACTAGTTTTTAAACTATGCCCCCAGTCCTAGACTCCCCAACTAGCGAAAATAGTTTCTCCCAATCTACCGTATCTGTTCCCCTTAATATCTTGAAAACTTCGATCAAATCTTCTAAATTCCAAGGAATACAACCCTAGTTTGTCTCATCTCTCCTCTAACTTAACCCTTGAAGTCCAGGTGTCATTCTAGTGAATCTACATTGTACTCCCCCCATGGCCAATTCTGGTGCTCACAGTATTCCAAGTGTGGTCTTACCAGGGCTTTGTATAGATGTAGCATGACTTTTACCTCCTTGTATTCTAGTCCTCAACATATAAAGGCCACCATTCTATTAGTGTTTTATTTATCTTCTGTATCTGTCCATGGCATTTTAATGATCTGTGTACCTGGACCCCAAGTTTTTTTGGACCACCACTGTTTCTAGCTTTTCACCATTTAGAAAATAACCTTTTATTTAGGTCCTCCCATTTGCCCACATTGAAATCCATTTGGCACAGTTTTGCCTATTCACTTAATCTATTGAGGTCTCTTTGTAATGGGTGCACTTTGCTTGTTTTAATTATGTTTCTTCAATTAATTATTGAAAATTTCACTTCTATCGGCACTTACCATTGAATTATGATTTAAGTGGCTGGAGAAGTTCACTTTCTTGCCCTAGCAGCTCTAAGGATAATATTTTCATTAAAATTGACAAGTTTTTGCAATTCACAGACTGTCACTGTTAATTAGATTGATTTCTTTTGCAAACCTAGGGTGATGCTACTGCATGTGTAAAGGAACATTACACTTTTCTTGCCAAGAAACATTGACATGTGGGGAATTCCTGTTTCTCATGGTTTTCAATTGTAATGAGTCCTGAAATTACTTTTCTACTCAATATTTATAACAGCAATTTGCATTTCTATACTGCTTTAAATTTAGAAACATGCCTTAAGGTAATTCAGAGTGAAAGAAAGGAACAAATGCTGAGCCTTTGTGGGGAAGCTGGTAAAGCTACTATAGGCCTGCTTGAAAAGATATATTTTAAGAAAGCTTTTAAAAATAGGGACAAAGTCCTGACAGTAGTGCTAAACTAGCTGAAGACTTTACCACTCACGGTGGGGCAGGAAGGCAGGCACAGAAGGCAATGATCAGAGGACCAGAAGGCATAAGAAGTTATAGATGGCTGAAGGAAGTGCAGAGGTAGGATTGGGTGAGACCATGCAAGGATTTGTAGATGCATAATGATTTTAAATTTAATTCATTGGGGAAATTCATTGAGTCTTGTAAGACAGAGTGCTCAACTCAGGAATTTAGTAAGTGTGGGAATTCAGTGTAGTGAGGGAAGAGGTGCTGTTCCGGTCTTTTACAGAACAAGGAGTGATCCAAGAGTGGGAGCCGGAAACTGTGAGACCTGAGAGCTGAAGCCCAGAGGCATTAATTATGGAGCAGGTAGGTTGATGAGTTTTAAGGGGTTTTTTTCTCTCTGAACTGGGGCAGTGGTTTAAACTTGCACTGGGGAGATATAGTATTGTATTAAATTTCTAGCTTAACTAGTTACACTACTTAATCTAACTACAAATTATCACTCAGTGATATTTCTAACCTTGAAACTTAATTAGTTAAATAAAGCACAATAAAGACAGCAGGGCAGGTGATGTGTTGCAGCTATAGCATGTGGGAGCTGGTGGACACCAGTGTGATCCATTACAATCATATCCGCAGCTCGAGGAACTTCGGCTCAGAGTTGATGAGCTGGAGTCCAAGATTTGGACACTGCGATGCATCAGGGAGGGGAAAGTTACCTGAACAGTCACACCCCTTAGGCTAGGTACTTCAGATTTGGTCCATCCTCGGGGACAGGAGGGTGTGACTACAAGTGAGGGAGGTACGGGGGAAGGTAGCAATTGAAGAGCCTCAGGCCTTACACCTCTGCAAGGTTCTTGCAGCTTGTGTGGACTGTTATGACTAGATGAGAAGGGGTCCAGGGGGTTCCCTCTCAGCCTTTGCCTGATTTAACTGTAACAGGGTTTAATTTGAAAACAGTGTTTTTAGCTCCGCCCCCCTCAGTGAATCCTTGTTCACTGCTCCAATTGTAAGGCAAAGAAATCAAGCAGGGTTCCTTACATTTAAACAAGAAAGGTAGAAGTTTATTAATCTTAAACTCTAATCCAGTTAACGACTACGAATATGTGACACGACCACGCCAGAATGCATACATGATAAACACACATGCAGATAGAGACAGAAAAAGTAGAAGGAATAAAGTTTGAGGCAATATCTGGTAGTTACAGTCCTTTAATTCAATGCGGAATCTTTGGTTGCCAGTAAGTCTTGCAATTTGTTGGGACCCAGTTCACACTTCAACTTGTTCCGATGTAGGAGTCTTTTCTCTCTTCAGGTTTACGTGTCTTCCGTGGGTTCGGTGGCTTGGGAGAAAGCAAGAGAGAGAGACAGCCAGGTGAGAGACTTGTTTGTTTCAGCCTCAGTTGCACACTGCCTTCTGAATTAAAACTGTCCTGTGGCTAGTTCAAAAAACCTGGACCAGTCAGTTAGTCATGTGGCCAGCTGATTTAATGAGTCCTGGCTCTGTGGATTGTATCAACTTAGCAGGGCCTGAATGTGTTTCCTTACACCTTCAATATTTGGTGATCAAAATCTATTTGGGTTAATTGGAGCAGGGAATAGCCCTTTGTCTCCACAAGCAGTGTCTCTTAGTATGCAAATGTCCTTCTAGCCCAGTGTCCGGTGATCTTCTAACAAGTCATTTCTTCACTCCAGCAACAGTTTAAAATCAATATCCATATGACAAAATCAATATGCCTCACTCTTGGCAGCTGGGTGGCTGCATGACACTTCCACACCCAAAGGAATGAAATGCGATTTTGAAAAAAGAGCATTTCATTAAAAGGGACTAGAGAGAAGATAAGGACAGGAAAACACATATGAACCCTAAGAATTGTTACAGCCTGTCTTTTCTTGGTAGCAGTGCTGCTTTAAACAGCCCTTTCTGGCATCCCAATAAACATGTGGTTTTTGGGGACGTTTTTTTTCCAGTTTGCACATTTCCATGACTGCCTAAGGTGTCTTTGTTCCTGTTGAGGTCTGCAGGGGGAGGGTTAGGTTTAATTAGCCCTAGGTTGGAGTTCTGGTCAGGGGCGACGGCAGTAGGCAGTTCCACCCTGAACTCTCTTTCAGTGCTTTGATGAGTCATGCAAGGGCTTTTCACCTCAGGGGATGGCTGGTTCCCTTTTTTCCTGACTGTGGTGTGTGTGTGGGGGTGGGGTGGGGGGCGGTGGTGGTCACAGATTCTTGATAATCTTCCCTTTGTCTTTTTTTTAATTTCCAAAATATACTTTATTCATAAAAATCTGTAAAAAATACATTACCAAACAGTTTCAAACAGCACCAAGTCAAAAAAAACCAAACAGTGCAAGGGTGATCAGTTTCCTTCAATACAATCATGAGTTGCCTTACAACCCTTCCATTTCATTTGTCGTGCCATATACATTTTTACATTTTACAGCACACTAAATATTCCCGATACAGTTCGAGGGGTTTCCCATGGATCCAGCCCCTCCGTTCAACTTGGTGGGGGACCTTACACAGGGGTCTTTCCCCGTTGAGCCTTTGCTGCGGATGCCCCAAGCTTTAGTGCGACCCTCAGCACGTAGTCCCGGACCTTGGAGTGTACCAGTCTGCAACATTCAGTCGTGGACAACTCTTTGCACTGGAAGACCAGCAGGTTTCGGGCAGACCAAAGGGCGTCTTTCACCGAATTGATAGTCCTCCAGCAGCAGTTGATGTTTGTCTCGGTGTGCATCCCTGGGAACAGCCCTTAGAGCACATACTCCTATGTTACAGAGCTGCTTGGGATGAACCTCGACAAAAACCACTGCATCTCTTTCCACACCTGCTTTGCAAAGACACATTCCAGAAGGAGGTGGGCAACCGTCTCTTCCCCATCACAGCCACCATGGGGACATTGTGCGGAGGGGGTGAGACTTCGGGCGCGCAGGAAGGATCTGACAGGGAGATCTCTTCTCACCACCTAACAAGCTACATCTTGGTGCTTGTTTGAAAGTTCTGGTGATGAGGCATTCCGCCAAATGACTTTGGCGGTCTGCTCGGGGAACCATCCGACAGGATCCACCGTCTCCTTTTCCTGTAGGGCCTTGAGGACATTCCGTGCAGACCACTGCCTGATTGATCGGTGGTCAAAGGTGTTTTCCGCAGAAACTGCTCCACGGAGGATAGGTGGTACGGCACGGTCCAACTGGATGGAGCGTTCCGCGGCAATGTGACCAGGCCCATCCTTCGCAACACTGGGGACAGATAGAACCTCAGCACGTAGTGACACTTGGAGTTTGCGTAGTAGAGGTCTACACACAGCTTGATGCAGCTGCACACAAAGGTGGTCATCAGGATGAGGGCAACGTTGGGTACATTTTTCCCGCCTTTATCCAGAGGTTTGAACATTGTGTTCCTCGGACCCGGTCCATTTTGGATCCCCAGATGATGCGGAAAATGGCTCGGGTGACCGCCACAGCGCAGGAGTGGGGTATGGGCCAGACCTGCACCATGTACAGCAACAACATGAGCGCCTTGCACCTGATGACCAGGTTCTTACCCACAATGGAGAGAGATCGCTGCTCCCACATGCTCAGCTTATGCTGTACCTTGGCTACTCGCTCCCTCCAGGTTTTGGTGCACGCCCCGGCCCTTCCGAACCATATCCCCAGCACCTTCAGGTAGTCTGACCTGATGGCGAAGGGGACAAAGGATCGGTCAGCCCAGTTCCCAAAGAACATGGCCTCGCTCTTGCCGTGGTTAACTTTGGCTCCCGAGGCCAGTTCGAACTGGTCGCAGATGCTCATCAGTCTGCGCACAGACAGCGGATCCGAGCAGAAGACTGCGACGTCATTCATGTCCAGGGAGGTTTTAACGTGAGTGCCTCCACTGCCTGGGATTGTCACCCCTCTTATGCTCGCATCCTTCATAATCGACTCAGCAAAGGGTTCAATACAGCATATAAACAAGACCGGGGAGAGAGGACAGTCCTGTCTGACTCCAGATTGGATCAGGAAACCTTCTGATTCCCACCCATTGATTGAGACTGCGCTACTGATGTTAGTGTAGAGCAGTTTATTCCAATTGCAGACTCCTTCCCCAAACCCCATTTTGGAAAGCACATCCATCATGTAGGTGTGCGATATCCTGTCAAAAGCCTTCTCCTGGTCCAGGCTGATGAGGCAGGTGTCCACCCTCCTGTCCCGTACATAGGCGATCGTATCCCTGAGTAGCGCAAGACTATCGGAGATCTTCCTGCCGGGTACAGTACAGGTCTGATCAGGGTGGATCACCAACTCCAGAGCAGACTTGACTCGACTGGCTATGACTTTGGACAGAATCTTGTAGTCAACATTAAGCAGTGAGATGGGCCGCCAATTTCTGATTTCTGCCCTCTCCCCCTTCCGCTTGTAGATGAGGGTGATGATGCCTTTCCTCATGGATTCTGACATGCTGCCAGCCAGGAGCATACTCTCGTATACTTCCGGCAGGTCCGGGCCGACCCAGTCCCACAGGGCCGAGTACAACTCAACCGGTAAGCCATCGCTTCCGGGAGGTTTACTCATCTCGAAGGACTCGACAGCCTTTGTCAGCTCGTCCAGAGTTAGCGGCTTGTCCAGTCTCTCCCTCGTGCTGTCATCTAAGACCTCCGTGATATATGACAGGAAGGATTGGGAGGCTCTGCTGTCTGTGGGCTTCGCGTCATACAGCCCAGCATAAAAGGATTTGCTGATCCTTAGTATGTCGGACTGCGAAGACGTTACCGAGCCATCCTCTTCCTTCAAGCTGCTGATCACAGGGCTCTCTGTGTGTACCTTTTGGAAGAAGTAACGTGAGCACGTCTCATCCTACTCAATGGAGAGGACTCTGGACCGGAAGATGATCTTGGAGGCCTCCGTGGCAAAGAGCAAGGCCTGCTGGCTCTTCACCTCTTGGAGGTCCTCCTTGACCTCGACCCCCATCGACTGCAGCCAGAGCAGATTTTGCAGACTTTTCTGGAGTCGGGACATTTTCCTCTGTCTCTCTCTCACCCTCTGAACCCTTTTGCGGATAAAGAACCTCTTGATGTTCTCCTTGATCGTTTCCCACCAGTGAACTGGAGACTCAAAGAGGGGTTTCACGATCCTCCAACCTTTGTAATCCCTTTTGAGTTCCTCAACCTTCTCTGGGGTTAGCAGTGTAGCATTGAAATCCCAAGTGGGAGGAGTAAAAAGGAATGTAGTAGTCGTCATTGGTTGTCCCTCGCTTCAAATGATGATGCCTACTCAGGGTCATGAATTTCTGCTGTGGGTCTTCATGTGACTGAACAGGCCAATTCTCGACCCGTAGATATTTGGGCACATGCAGCAGGACGTCCCACGAGATAGAGTCATAGACTCATAGAGTTATACAGCACAGAAACAGGCCCTTCGGCCCATCATGTCTGTGCTGGCCGTAAGCACCTATCTATTCTAAGCCCATTTTCCAGCACTTGGCCCGTAGCCTTGTATGCTATGGCATTTCAAATGCTCATCTAAATACTTCTTAAATATTGTGAGGGTTCCTGCCCCATTCCTTCAGGCAGTGTGTTCCAGATTCCAAACACCCAATGAGTGAAAAAAAATTTCCTCAAATCTGCTCTAAACCTCCTGTCCCTTACCTTAAATCTATGCCCCCTGGTTATTAATCCCTCCGCTAAGAGAAAAGGTTTCTTCCTATTACTGTCCCTCATAATTGTGTATACCTCAATCAGGTCTCACCTCAGCCTTCTCTGCTCTAAGGAAAACAACCCTATCCTATCCAGTCTCTCTTCATAGCTGAAATGCTCCAGCCCAGGCAACATCCTGGTGAATCTCCTCTGCTTGCTCTCCAGTGCAATCACATCCTTCCTATAGTGTGGTGACCAGAACTGTACACAGTACTCCAGCTGTGGCCTAACTAGTGTTTGATGCAGCTCCATCATAGCCTCGCTGCTCTTATATTCTATGCCTCGGCTAATAAAGGCAAATATTCCATATGCCTTCCTAACCACCTTATCTACCTGCGCTGCTGCCTTCAGTGATCTATGGACAAGTACATCAAGGTCTCTCTGACCCTCTGTACTTTCTAGGGTCCTACCATCCATATATATTCCCTTGCCTTGTTAGTCCTCCCAAAATGCATCGCCTCACACTTCTCAGGATTAAATTCCATTTGCTACTGCTCCGCCCATCTTACCAGCCCATCTATATTTCCCGGCGGAGCAGCAGGAGAAGGTAGCGACTCTTCGGTGGGTAAGTGAAGGCACCAGGAGCTGTGTTTTAAAAGTTGTACTTACTGTTTTCCTTGTGTTCAAGTTACTTTTGGTGCGGGAGGAACCGGAAGCTGGACGGCAGCAAGGACTCCTGGGTAGGTATTTTCTTTAAAGGTGCGGAGCAGAGTTAACCCGAGACACTACACATGTAGTGTCTACCACCCATCCTCCTCCTCTAACCTAATAATAAGACCCTTTTTACCCTCCTCCTCTAACCAAAAAGGACTGAACAGGTAAGCTATTTCACTGTTTTTGTTAATATCTATATTTGTACTTAATTAAGGGGTAATTGAGTAAAAGAAATGGCAGCCAGGGGAGTGCAGTGCTCCTCCTGCAGTATGTTCGAGGTGAGGGGAACCTCCGGGGACCCTGCCGACTTTACCTGCTGGAAGTGCATCCGTCTCCAGCTCCTATCAGACCGTGTTAGGGAACTGGAGCTGGAGCTGGATGAACTGAGGATCATTCGGGAAGCTGAGGGGGTGATAGATAGAAGCTACAGGGATGTCGTTACTCCACAAAACAAAGGCAGCTGGGTAACAGTTAGAGGTGGAAAGAGGTCAGTGCAGGGATCTCCTGTGGTCGTTCCCCTCAACAACAAGTATACAGTTTTAGATACTGTTGGGGGGGGCGGCCTATCGGGGGCAGGCTGCAGTGAACGGGCCTCTGGCACGGGGTCCTGCACTGTGGCTCAGAAGGGAAGGAGGGAGAACGGGAGAGCACTAGTCATCGGGGACTCGATGGTGAGGAGTACCGACAGGCGGTTCTGTGGGAGCAAGCGAGACGCACGGATGGTTTGTTGCCTCCCTGGTGCCAGGGTCAGTGATGTTTGTGATCGCGTCTTCAGGATCCTTAAAGGGGAGGGGGAGCAGCCAGAGGTCGTGGTGCACATTGGTACCAACGACGTAGGAAGGAAGGGTGGCACAGATGTTAGAAGTGAGTTTAGGGAGTTAGGCTGGAAGCTGAAAGCTCGGACGGACAGAGTTGTTATCTCTGGTTTGTTGCCGGCGCCACGTGATAGTGAGGCTAGGAATAGGGAGAGAGCACAGCTGAACACGTGGCTGCAGGAATGGTGTAGGAGGGAGGGCTTCCAGTTCTTGGATAATTGGACTGCATTCTGGGGAAGATGGGACCTGTTCAAACAGGACGGGCTGCATCTGAACCAGAGGGGCACCAATATCCTGGGAGGGAGGTTTGCTAGTACTGTTCGGGAGGGTTTAAACTAGTTTGGGAGGAGGATGGGAACCGGACTTGTAGTCCAGGGACCAGTGGGTCCACTCAGAAAGACAAAGAGTGTAGTGAGGTATTGGGGAAGGTAGCACTGTCGCAGAGGACAGATGGGCACGGAGAAGGGTTAAAGTGCGTATACTTCAACGCAAGAAGCATCAGGAATAAGGTGAGTGAATTGAAGGCGTGGATGGGCACTTGGGACTACGATGTTGTGGCCATCACTGAAACGTGGATAGGTGAGGGGGAGGAATGGTTCTTGGAGGTACCTGGTTATAGATGTTTTCATAAGATTAGGAATGGTGGTACAAGAGGTGGGGGGGTGGCATTGTTAGTTAGAAATAGTGTAACAACTGCTGAAAGAATTTTCGAGGAGGATCTGCCGACTGAGGCACTGTGGGTTGAGGTCAGGAACAGGAAAGGAGCAGTCACCTTGATGGGAGTTTTCTATCGGCCCCCCAATAGCAGCAGGGAGGTGGAAGAGCAGATTGGGAAACAGATTTTGGAAAGGAGCAGAAGTCACAGGGTAGTAATTATGGGGGATTTCAACTTCCCAAATATTGATTGGCAACTCTTTAGATCAAATAGTTTGGATGGGGTAGTGTTTGTGCAGTATGTCCAGGAAGCTTTTCTGACTCAGTATGTAGACTGCCCGACCAGAGGGGAGGCAATATTGGATTTGGTACTAGGTAATGAACCAGGGCAAGTGATAGAGCTGTTGGTGGGCGAGCACTTTGGAGATAGTGATCACAATTCTGTAGCATTCACTGTGGTAATGGAGAGGGATAGGTATGTGCAACAGGGCAAGGTTTACAATTGGGGGAAGGGTAGATATGATGCTGTCAGGCAGGAACTGAGGAGCATAAGTTGGGAGCATATGCTGGCAGGGAAGGGCACGGTCGAAATGTGGAACTTTTTCAAGGAGCAGATAGTAGGGGCCATTGATAAGCATGTCCCTGTCAGACAGGGAAGGGATGGTCATGTGAGGGAACCGTGGTTGACAAGAGAGGTTGAGAGTCTTGTTAGGAAGAAGAAGGATGCGTATATAAGGTTGAGGAAAAAGGGCACAGGCATAGCTCTGGAGGGATACAAGATGGCCAGGAAGGATCTGAAGAAAGGGATTAGGAGAGCTAAGAGAGGGCATGAAAAATGCTTGGCGGGTAGGATAAAAGAAAACCCCAAGGCCTTTTACGCGTATGTCAGAAATATGAGGATGACTAGGGGGACCGTAGGTCCGGTCAAGGACAATAGCGGGAGACTGTGTGTTGAGCCGGAAGAGATAAGTGAGGTTTTGAATGAGTACTTCTCTTCGGTATTTACGAATGAGAAGGGGTGTATTACTGAAGAGGACGGTGTGAAACAGACTGGTAAGCTCGAGGAAGTGCTCGTTAGGAGGGAAGATGTGTTGGGGTTTTTGAATAACTTGAAGATAGACAAGTCTCCCGGGCCTGACGGGGTATATCCAAGGATGTTATGGGAAGCAAGGGATGAAATTGCAGAGCCGCTGGCAATGATCTTTTCATCTTCTCTGTTGACGGGGGTGGTACCAGGTGATTGGAGGGTGGCAAATGTTGTGCCCCTGTTCAAGAAAGGGAATAGGAACAACCCTGGGAATTACAGGCCAGTTAGTCTTACTTCGGTGGTAGGCAAGTTGATGGAAAAGGTGCTGAGGGATAGGATTTCTGAGCATCTGGAAAGACACTGCTTGATTCGGGACAGTCAGCACGGTTTTGTGAGGGGTAGGTCTTGCCTCACAAGCCTGATTGAATTCTTTGAGCAGGTGACCAAGCAAGTGGATGAGGGTAAACCAGTGGATGTGGTGTACATGGATTTTAGTAAGGCATTTGATAAGGTCCCCCATGGTAGACTTATGGAGAAAGTCAGGAGGCATGGGATAGTGGGGAATGTGGCCAGTTGGATTAAGAATTGGCTAACTGATAGAAGGCAGAGAGTGGTCTTAGATGGTAAATACTCAGCCTGGAGCCCAGTTACCAGTGGCGTGCCACAGGGATCAGTTCTGGGTCCTCTCCTGTTTGTGATTTTTATTAACGACTTGGATGAGGAAGTCGAAGGGTGGGTCAGTAAATTTGCAGATGATACAAAGGTTGGTGGAGTTGTGGATACCGAGGAGGGCTATTGTCGTCTGCAAAGGGACTTGGATAGGTTGCAGTGCTGGGCTGAAAAGTGGCAGATGGAGTTTAACCCCGAAAAGTGTGAGGTCGTCCATTTTGGAAGGACAAACACGAATGCAAAATACTGGGTTAACGGTAGGGTTCTTGGGCATGTGGAGGAGCAGAGAGACCTTGGGGTCTATGTGCATAGATCGTTGAAAGTTGCAACTCAAGTGGATAGGGCTGTGAAGAAGGCATATGGGGTGTTAGCGTTCATTAGCAGAGGGATTGAATTTAAGAGCCGTGAGGTGATGATGCAGCTGTACAGGACCTTGGTAAGGCCTCATTTGGAGTACTGTGTGCAGTTCTGGTCGCCTCATTTTAGGAAGGATGTGGAAGCCTTGGAGAGGGTGCAGAGGAGATTTACCAGGATGTTGCCTGGAATGGAGAATAAGTCTTACGAGGAAAGGCTGAACATTCTAGGCCTCTTCTCATTAGAACGGAGAAGGATGAGGGGTGACATGATAGAGGTTTATAAGATGATCAGGGGAATAGATAGGGTAGACAGTCAGAAACTTTTTCCCCGGGTGGAGCAAAGCGTTACAAGGGGTCATAAATTTAAGGTGAAGGGTGGGAGATATAAGGGGGATGTCAGGGGAAGGTTCTTTACCCAGAGAGTGGTCGGGGCATGGAATGCCTTGCCTGGGGAAGTTGTTGAGTCAGAAACTTTAGGGACTTTCAAACGGCTTTTAGATAGGTATATGGATAAAGGAGAATGATGGGGTATAGATTAAATTGTCCTTGACAGAGGACAAAGGATCGGCACAACATCGTGGGCCGAAGGGCCTGTTCTGTGCTGTATTTTCTATGTACTATGTACTATGTACTATATCATCCTGTAATCTAAGGATTTCCTCCTCACTATTTATGAAACCACCAATTTTCGTGTCATCTGCAAACTTACTGACCATACCTCCTATATTAACATCTAAATCATTAATGTACACTACAAACAGCAAGGGTCCCAGCACTGATCCCTGCGGTACACCACTCACAAAAACAACCCGTGAAATCACCCTCTGCCTCCTGCCACTAAGCTAATTTTGGATCCAATTTGCCAAATTGCCCTGGACCCCATGGGCTCTTACCTTCTTAACCAATCTCCCATGTGAGACCTTATCAAAAGCCTTACTGAAGTCCATGTAGACTACATCAACTGCCTTACCCTCATCTACACATCTAGTCATCTCCTCGAAAAATTCAAGTTAGGTAGACTCTGACAAAGCCATGCTGACTATCCCTGGTTAATCCCTGCCTCTCCAAGTGGATATTAATCCTGTCCCTCAGAATTTTTTTCCAATAGTTTCCCTACCACTGATGTTAGACTCACTGGCCTGTAATTACCTGGTTTATTCCTGCTACCCTTCTTAAATAATGGTAGCACATTCGCTGTCCTCCAGTCCTCTGGTACCTCTCCTGTGGCCAGAGAGGATTTTAAAATTTGTGTCAGAGCCCTTGCTATCTCCTCCCTTGCCTCACATAACAGCCTGGAATACATCTCATATGGGCCTGGGGCCACGTTTAAACCCTCTGAAACAGCTTCCTCCCTTTCAATACTAATTTGTTCAAGAATATCACAATCCCCCAGCCTGATCTTTACATCTACATCGTCCTTCTCCATAGTGAACACAGATGAAAAGTAATCATTTAAAACCTCACCTATGTCCTCCAGTTCCACACACGGATTGCCACTTTGGTCCCTAATGGGCTCTACTCTTTCCCTGGTTTTCCTCTTGCCCTTAATATACATATAAAATGCCTTGGGATTTTCCCTGATCTTGCCTGTCAGTGTGTTTTCTAGTCCCCTCTTTGCTCTTCTAATTACTTTTTTAAGTACTCCCCCAACACTTTCTATACTCCTCTAGTGCCTCCACTGTTTTCAGCGCTTTGAATCTGCCATAAGCCTCTTTTTTTTCCTTATCCAATCCTCTACATCCCTTGACATCCAGGGTGCCCTGGACTTGTTGGGCCTACGCTTCACCTTTACGGGAACATGTTGGCCCTGAACTCTCACTATTTCCTTTTTGAATGACTCCCACTGGTCTGATGTAGACTTTCCTACAAGTAGCTGCTCCCAGTCCACTTTTGCCAGATCCTGTTTTATCATATTGAAATCGGCCTTCCCCCAATTCAGTACTTTTATTTCCGGTCCCTCTATGTCCTTTTCCATAACTACCTTAAATCTTACAGAATTATGGTCACTATCCCCGAAATGCTCCCCCACTGACACTTCTACCACTTGTATTAGATCCAGTACCGCCCCTTCTCTTGTAGGACTTTCTACATGCTGGCTCAAAAAGCTCTCCTGGATACACTTTAAGAATTCCGCCCCCTTTAAGCCTTTTGCACTAAGACTATCCCAGTTGATATTGGGGATGTTGAAATCCCCTACTATTATTACCCTATTATTTTTACCCCTCTCTGAGATTTGCCTACATATCTGCTCCTCTATCTCTCCCTGACTGTTTGGAGGCCTGTAGTGCACTCCCAGCCAAGTGATTGCCCCCTTTATGTTTTTAAGTTCTACCCATATGGCCTCATTTGAGGAACCTTCTATGATATCATCCCTCCTTATTGCAGTAATTGACTCCTTGATCAATAGTGCATGCCACCTCCTCTTTTACACCCTCCCCTGTCGCACCTGAAGATTCAATATAAGGAATATTGAGCTGCCAGTCCTGCCTTTCCCTCAATCTTGTCTCTGTGATAGCAACAATATCATATTCCCATATGCTAATCAATGCCCTCAATTCATATGCCTTACAAGTCAGACTCCTTGTGTTAAAATAAATGCAATCCAGCCTTGCATTGTTCGCTTGTGCCTTAACAGGTCTATATTTGCTCTGCCTTCCAGACTGACACAGTTTCTCTTCTACATTTGACTGTGCATCACCCTTTACTTTGCCTCCACTCCATCATCCCCCTGCCAAATTAGTTTAAACCCCCCCAACAGCACTAACAAACCTCCCAGCAAGGATGTTGGTCCCGTTCCAGTTCAGGTGCAATCCGTCCAACTTGTACAAGTCTCACCTTCGCCAGAAACAGACCCCAGTAATCCAGGAAATCAAAGCCCTCCCTCCTGCACCATGTCTTCAGCCACGCATTCATCTGTTCTATCCTCCTATTCCTATACTCACTAGCACATGGCACCGGGAGTAATCCAGAGATTACAGCCTTTGAGGTCCTGCTTTTTAATCTGCTACCTACCTCCCTAAATTCTTGTTGCAGGACATCATCCTTCTTTCTACCTATGTTGTTGGTACCAATGTGTACCATGACCTCTGACTGTTCACCCTCCCCCTTAGAATGTCCTGCTGCAGCTCCGTGACCTCCCTGACCCTAGCACTAGGAAGGCAACATACCATCCTGGAGTCACGTCTGTGGCCACAGAAATGTCTGTACCCCTTACGATAGAATCCCCTATCACTATAGCCCTGCCACTCTTCTTGCTCCCCTCCTGTGCAGCTGAGACATCCTTGGTGCCATGAACTTGGTGCTTGCTGCTTTCCCCTGAGTCATCTCACCCAACAATATCCAAAGTGGTATATCTGTTGGAGAGGGGGATGGCCACAGGGGACTCCTGCACTACCTGCCTTCCTTTACTCTGCCTGGTGGTCACCCATTCCCTTCCTGCCTTTGCAGCATTTGCCTGCGGTGTGACCACCCCGCAAAACGTGCTATCCACGACGATCTCAGCATCGTGGATGCTCCACAGTGAATCCACCCACAGCTCCAGCTCCGTAATGCGGGTAGCCAGTAGCTGCAGATGGATACACTTCCTGCACACATGGTCGTCAGGGACACTGGAAGCGCCCCTGATTTCCCACATAGCACAGCAGGAACATATCACGGGTGTGAGCTCTCCTGCCATGACTTGCCTTTAGATTACTTAGTTACTCCCTTTTATTAAAAAAAACTAATTATGCTAGGGACCTTGTTCTCCTCCAAACACTACCCATTACAATCTAAAGTCCTTAGTAAATGACACTAGTTTAAAAAAAAACACACTTTAATAGTACTAATCTTATCACTTATACGGTAGGTTTTGAGGTTTTTTTCAAAAAAAAACTTTCCCCTTATTTTTTAAAGCTATTTACAGGCACTAACAGCTGTTACTTACCCAACCAATCAACTTGCAGCTTTCCTGTGATGTCACTGTTGACCTTTTTTTTCTTCTTTTTTTCAAAATTCCAGTGCATCTGGACTGCTCTCCGCTCCCGGAAGTAAGTAAGTGACAGAACCTCGATCCTCGGGCTCTATTTATCGACTCCTCTCTCAGCGTTCTCCCCTCAGGTCCATTCCTCTCCGCTCCGCTCCCAGAAGGTTAGATAGTGGGAACTAGACAGTAGGATTTGCTTCCTTTTCTTTCCTTCTCTGCCGCCGCTCTGCATCATGATTAAGACATTTGGACTCAAAGCATGATGCAGCTTGATGGACAAATTGTCGCCATTTAGAACGATTGGTAGCAAGCTCCTTCCAGTCTTCAATGTCAATGCAGCCACGATTCAAAGAGAGCTTCAGAGTGTCTTTGAAGCATTTTCTTTGCCCTTCTCTGGAATGCTAGCCATTTGAGAGTAGGAAAAATAGGACCTGGCAGAGGAGACGGTTTTCAGCAATTGAACACAGTGTTCATGAATGCTTGTGGAGCTGACTTCAAAAAGGATACTCGCGTTTGTTTGACAGTCCTCCCATTGAATCCAGAGGATGAGGCTGTGGTATGGCAGATGGAATTTCTCTGGTGCTCTTATGTGTTGCTGATACACAATCCAGGTCTCATTGCAATACAGGAGTGTGGTGACGACAACTGCTCTGTGCACTGGGACTTTTGTTGACTTGCGGAGGTCTTTGTTGTCAAACACACTCTGCTGTAGTTTGTAGAAGGATGAGCTAGCACAGCTGGTCCGATGTTGGGCTTCCTTGTCAATGGTGGTCTTTTGAGAGAGGTGGCTGCCAAGATATGGGAAGTGCTCAAAATATTCCGGAGTCTCTCCTTCAACATATATAGGAGGTCGAATATTTGGCTGACCAGTTGTGGGTTGATATATGATTTTTTTTGGCAACATTCAAGGACAGGCCAAGTCTCTTGTATGCAGAATTGGAGAGATCGAGAGTGACTTGCAAACTTGGTGCTGTGTGAGTAACGACACTGCAGTCATCCGCAAACTGTAGACTATGTATGTCTATGGTGGTCAGTTTAGTTTTGGCACAGAGGTGACTGAGGTTAAAGAGTTTTCCATCTAAGCAGTATTTAATACTCAGACCAGAGAGCAGTTGATTTTTGATGAGGTGAATAGCCACTGTCAGGTAGATTGTAAATAGATTGGGGGCTATCACACAGCCTTTCTTGACCGTGGACCGGATTTTAAAGGTGCTTGTCAGATCTCCCAGTCATGGCATCATGGACCAATTGCAGGATTGTGATGAAGCAGTATGTTGTAGAAGTAGTAGTAGACAGTATAGTTAGGAGGATAGATACTGTTCTCTGCAGCCAAGAGTGTGAGTTCCAAAGGCTGTGTTGCCTTCCCGGTGCCAGGGTTAAGGACATCTCCTCGGGGCTGACGAGGAATTTGGAGTGGGAGCAGAAGGATCCACTTGTCATGGCCCATGTGGGTACCAATGACATAGGCAAAACTAAGAAAGAGGTTCTGCTGAGGGAGCATGAGCAGCTAGGGGCTAAATTAAAAAGCAGAACCGCAAAAGTAATAATGTCTGGATTACTACCTGAGGTACAAGTAAATTGCCATAGGGTAAATAAGATCAGAGAGTTGAATGCGTGGTTGAAATGTGTTTCAATTCATAGGGCACTTGTACCAGTATGAGGGGAAAAAGGGAGCTGTACTGTTGGGATGGCCTTCACCTGAACCGTGCTTGGACCAGCATCCTGGTGAATCACATAACTAGGACTGTAGAGAGGGCTTTACACTAAATAGTGGGGGGAGGGTTCAGGTGAGGGAAAATTTAGAAAGTTAACGAGAATGGTCAAGGCAATAGTGCAGGGTAGCAATACAGGTAATGATAACCTGAGTAAAACAGGAAGAGACACAGCGTACAAACATAAGGCTGCATCATCAAATAAGGTCAGAGTAGGGAAAATGGTGAAAAGACAGAATTAAAGGCTCTTTATCTGAATCCCCTCAGTATTTATAACAAGATGGATGAATTGATCGTACAAACAGAAAGAAATGGATATATGATAGCCATTACAGAGATGTGGTTGCAAGGTGACTAAGGCAATAGTGAGAAATGATCTTGACTTGGAAGATCGAGGTGTAGAATAGTTTGGGTGGTGATAAGAAATAGCAAAAGAAAGAAGACAGTGGTAAGAGTAGTTTATTGGCCCCCTAACAGTAGCTACACTGTAGGACAGAGTATAAATCAAGAAATAATGGGGAATTGCAGGAAAGGTACTGCAATAATCATAGGTGATTTTAATCTTCATATAGATTGGACTAATCAAATTGGCAAAGGTAGCCTGGAGAATGAGCTCATCGAGTATATTAGAAATAATTTCTTAGAACAATACATTCTGGAACCAACCCAGGAGCAGGCTATTTTAGACCCGGTAATGTGTATTGAGACAGGATTAATAAATTATCTCATAGTAAAGTATCCTCCAGGCAAGAGTGTTCATAACATGATAGAATTTCACATTCAGTTTGAGGGTGAGAAATTTAGGTCTGAAACGAGTGTCTTAAACTTAAATAAAGGCACTTACAAGGGTATGAAGACAGAATTGGCTGAGAAAATAAGTTATAAGATAAGACAGTAGAGATAAGTGCCAGGCATTTAAGGAGATATTTCATAACTTTCAACAAAGATATATTCCATTGAGAAAGAAAGACACTTTGAGAAGGATACACCGTTTGTGGGGGAGACAGTGGTGTAGTGGTAATGTCACTGGACTAGTAATCCAGAGGCCTGGCGTAATGCCCTGGGGACACACGTTCAAATTCTACCATGGTGGGTTTTTTTCTTGTTATAAAAACCCATCTAGTTCAGTAATGTTCTTTAGGGAAGGAAATCTGCTGTATCTGGCCTACATGCGACTCCAGACCCACAGCAATGTGGCTGACTCTTAGCTGCTCTCTGAGATGGCCTAGCAAGCCACTTAGGTGTCAGAGGCAATTAGGGATGGGCAACAAATGCTGGCATTGCCAATGATGCCCACATTCCATGAAAGAACTAAAAAAAACCTAAGGAAGTTAAGGATGGTATCAAATTGAAAGAAAAGTCATACAATGCTGCAAAGATTAATGGTAACTCCAGAAGACTGGGAAAATTTTAGAACCCAGCAGAGGACGACCAAAAAATAATAAAGAGGGAAAAATTAGAGCGTGAGAGTAAACTAGTAAGAAATATAAAAACAGGTAGTAAAAGCTTCTACAAATATATAAAAAGGAAAAGAATAGCTAAAGTCAACATTGATCCCTTAGAGGATGAGACTGGGAAACAATGAAATGGCAGATACTTTGAACAAATATTCTGTACCCGTCTTCACACTAGAAGACACAAAAAGCATCCCAAGAATAGTAGAAAATCAAGAGATAAAAGGGAGGGAGGAACTTAAAAGAATCACTATCACTGGAGAAAAAGTAATAGGAAATTAATGGGACTATAGCCTGACAAGTCCTCTGGGCCTCATGGCCTGCATCCTAGGGTCTTAAAAGAGTGCCATAGGGATGAGTGTTGGGACCTCAACTATTTATGATTGATATTAGTGACTTGGACGAAGGGACTGACTGCAATGGGCGGCACAGTGGCGCAGTGGTTAGCATTGCAGCCTCATAGCTCCAGCAACCTGGGTTCAATTTTGGGTACTACCTGTGTGGAGTTTGCAAGTTCTCCCTGTATCTGTGTGGGTTTCCTCCCACCACCAAAGACTTGCAGTTGATAGGTAAATTGGCCATTATAAATTGCCCCTAGTAGAGGTAGGTGGTAGGGGAATAGAGGGACAGGTGGGGATGTTGTAGAAATATGGGATTAGTATAAATGGGTGGTTGATGGTCGGCACAGACTCGGAGGGCCGAAGGGCCTGTTTTGGTGTTGAATCTTAAAATAAAATAAAAAAATAAAATAAATTGTAGCCAAATTTGCAGACGGTACAAAGATAAGTAGGACAGCAAGTTTTGAGGAGAATATAAAATGTCTGCAGAGATATAGATAGGTTAAGTGAGTGGGCAAAAATTTGGCAGATGGAGTATAGCGTTGGAAAATGTGAGGTTGTCCACTTTGGCAGGAAGAGTAGAAAAGCAGAATATTAATTACATGGAGAGAGACTGCAGAATGCTGCGGTACAGAGGGATTTGGGTATCCTTGCACATGAATCACAAAAAGTGGCATGCAAATAATTCGGAAGGCAAATGAAATGTTGGCCTTTACTGTAAGAGGGATGGAGAATAAATGTAGGGAAGTCTTGCGACAACTGTACAGGGCATTGGTGATACCTAGAGCAATGTGTACAGTTTTGGTCTCCGTACTTCAGGAGGAATATACTTGTATTGGAAGCAGTTCAGAGAAGGTTCACTCACTTGATTCCTGTGATGAAGGTGTTGTCTTATGAGGAAAGGTAGAGCAGGTTGAGCCTATAGTCATTGGAGTTTAGAAGAATGAGAGGTGATCTTATTGAAACATATAAGATTCTGAGGGGACTTGACAGGGTAGATTCTGAGAGGATGTTTCCCCTTGTGGGGGAATCTAGAATTAGGGGCACAGTTTTAAAATAAGGGGTCTCCCTTTTAAGACAGAGATGAGAATAAATTTCTTCTCTTAGAGGTTCATTAATCTTTGGAATTCTCTTTCCCAGCAGGTGATGGAGGCTGGGTCATTGAATATATACAAGGCTGAGTTAGACAGATTTTTGATTGACAAGGGAGTCAAGGGTTATGGGGGGCAGGCAGGAAAGTGGAGTTAAGACCACAATCAGATCAGCCAGAATCTTACTGAATGGCAGAGCAGGCTCGAGGGGCCAAATAGCCTACTCCTGCTCCTACTTCTTATGATCTTATGATCTTAAACAGTGCCAGTAGGGTCAAGGCAGGATATGTTGTAGAGGTGGAAGTAAGTGGTCTTGGTAATGGATACGATATGTGATTTGAATTTCAATTCCAGGTTGAACAGAGCACAATGATTGCATATACTCTGGTTTAGTCTCAGTGAATAGGCGGCAGGGGTGGGGTGGCTGCGGGTGGGTGGGAACTGAGTGAGTTTAACGGGAGCAGAGATTTTGGTTCGGCTGATATGAGATCGTGAGGGGTTTTGACAGGGTGGGTGTGGAAAGGATGTTTCCCCTTGTTGGAGAATCGAGAACTAGGAGTCACTGTTTAAAAATAAGGGATCACCCATTTAAGGCAGAGATGAGGAGAAATCTTTCTCTCAGAGGGTCGTGAGTCTTTGGAATTCTCTTCCTCAAAAGGCGGTAGAAGCAGAGACTTTGAATATTTTTAAGGTAGAGGTAGATAAATTCTTGATAAGCAAGAGGGTGAAAGGTTATCAGGGGTAGGCAGGAATATGGAGTTGATATTACAATCAGATCAGCCATAATCATTTTGAAACGTGGAGCAGGCTCAAGGGGCAGAGTGGCCTACTCCTGCTCCTAATTCGTATGTTCGTATGAGGGAGCTGTTCCATTGGGAGGGACACCACTTACACTGGGCTGGGACCAGTGTACCAGCAAATTAAATTACTAGGCTGGTCGATAAGGCTTTAAACTAATGAAGAGGGGTGTGGGAGCAAAAGAAATGTCAAGGATGTTGAGCCAATTAGCGACTTGGGTAAAAATAAGCAACGCAGGACAGGAAGGGACAGAGAGCTTAATGAAGGTAATAAGGCATTAGAGTGTAAGGTGACATCAGCAAAAAATAGAAAAAATGAAAGCTAAAGGCACTACATCTGAGTGCATGAAGTGTTTGCAACAAGATAGATGAATTAATAGCACAGATAGAAATAAATGTGTTTGATCTAATAGCCATTACGGAGACGTGAACAAAGTTGGGAACTACATATTCCAGGATACTTGTCTTTTAGAAGAGATAGGCAAAAAGAAAAAGGAAGAGAAGTGTTCCTGATAATAAAGGATGGAATAAACACATTACAGAGAAAGCATTTTAGATCAGAAATGCAAGATGCAGAATCAGTTTGGGTGAAGCTAAGAAATAACAAGGGGCAGCAACAGTGTTGGAAATAGCTTATAGACCCCCTAACTGTAGCTGTAATGTCGGGCAGAGTATAAATCAATAAACTAGAGGTGTGTCTAATAAGGATAATGCAGTAATCATAGGGAACTATAATCTTCATATATATCGAATTTGCAGTAATGGGGCTGAATTTAATGCAGCCGTCAAGGGCAGGAATGGTGGCATGGGGGGATGGAGAATCGCAATGCAACTGTCCGCCCAGAAATCCAGCGGCATGATGCCAGTTCTGGATTTTGTCAGTGGCGGGAAAGCACAATGGCGGCATTGCCGCCACAACATGATTGGAACCTATTTAAGATTGCTGAAATGTTGATTACATGTATTAAAATATAATTAAAAGCAATTTCATGATGAGTGAGCAATCCTGTGAACAGCGGGCGGAACTCAGGTGCCTCTGGATTCATGACCGGTAAAACCTGGCGGCACTGAGGCAAGAGGACACATTGCCGTAATGGGTAGGCAGCCTTGAGCATGCTGCATAGGGGAAGAGGAGGTTTTAGAGGCCAATGTGATACTGTGTTGCTCTGGGTTCTGCAGTAGATTCTGGGGTTCCACCATCAACATCCTGGGGGTTACCATTGACCAAATACTGTGGCTACAAGAGCAGGTCAGAGGATGGGAATTCTGTGGAGAGTAACTCATCTCCTGTCTCCTCAAAGCCTGTCCATCATCTACAAGGCACAAGTGAGGAGTGTGATGGAATACTCTCCAATTGCCTGGATAACTGTAGCTCCAACAACACTCAGGAGGCTCAAAACCATCCAGGGCAAAGCAGTCCACCTGATTGGCACCCCATCTACCACCTTAAACATTCACTCCCTCCACCACTGATGCACAGTGACAGCAGTGTGTACCATCTACAAGATGCACTGCAACAGCTCACCAAGGCTCCTTCAAGAGCACCTTCCAAACCCGCGACCTCTTCCACCTAGAAGAATAAGAACAAAGAACAAAGAACAGTACAGCACAGGAACAGGCCATTCGGCCCTCCAAGCCTGCGCCGATCTTGATGCCTGCCTAAACTAACACCTTCTGCACTTCCGGAGCCCATATCCCTCTATTCCCTTCCTATTCATGTATTTGTCAAGATGTCTCTTAAACATCGCTATCGTATCTGCTTCCACCACCTCCCCTGGCAGCAAGTTCCAGGCACTCACCACCCTCTGTGTAAAAAACTTGCCTCGCACATCCCCTCTAAACTTTGCCCCTCGCACCTTAAACCTATGTCCCCTGGTAACTGACTCTTCCAACCTGGGAAAAAGCTTCTGACTATCCACTCTGTCCATGTCGCTCATAACTTTGTAAACCTCTATCATGTCGCCCCTCCACCTCTGTCTTTCCAGTGAAAACAATCTGAGTTTTTCCAACTTCTCCTCATAGCTAATGCCCTCCAGACCAGGCAACATCCTGGTAAACCTCCGGCACATGCATGGACAGCACATGCATGGAAACACCACCTGCAAGTTCCCCTCCAAGTCACACACCATCCTGATTTGGAAATATATTGCTGGTCCTTCATTGTCGTCGGATCAAAATCCTGGAATTCGCTCCCAAACAGCACTGTGGGTGTACCTGCACCAGATAGACTGCTGCAGTTCACCTTATCAAGGGCAATTAGGGATGGGCAACAAATGCTGGCATTGCCAGGGATGCCCACAACCCATGAAAGAGTAAAAAAAGAGAAAAAAAAAGACCCAAAATACATTCTGGAAATAGTGGAGAACCAAGAGTTTTGTGAGATTCAGGAATTTAGAGAAATTACTATTTGTAAAGAAATAGTATTGGAGATAGTAATGGAACTAAAAGCCAACAAATCCTCTTGACCTGATAATCTGTATCATAGAGTTTTAAAAGAGGTGGCTACAGACATAATGATGCATTGGTTTTGATTTTCCAGAATTTCCTAGATTCTGGAACAGTCCCCATGGATTGGAAAATAATAAACATAACCCCACTATTCAAGGAAGGAGGGAGAGAGAAAACAGGGAACTACAGGCCAGTAAGCCTGACATCAGTAATAGGAAAAATGCTGGAATCCATTACCAGGAATGCAATAACAGGGCACTTAGAAAACCATAATATAATTGGGAGGAGTCAACGCGATTTATGAAAGAGAAATTATGCTTGTCAAAAAAGTTGTAATTAGCAGAGTGGATAAGGGGGAACCAATGGATGCAGTTATTTTTGAATTTTCAAAGGTGCACACTAAATTTGGGCTCATGGGATTGGAGGTAATATATTAGCATAGATTTAGGATTGACTAACAGACAGAAAATAGAGAGTAGGAATAAATGGGTCATTTTGGGTTGGCAGGCTATAACTAGTGGGGTACTATGATGATTCGTGCTTGGGCCTCTGTTATTTACAATGTATAACATTGACTTAGATGAGAGGACCAAGTGTAATATATCCAAATTTGTTGAGGAGACAAAATTAGGAAGCAAAGTATGCTGTGAGGAGGACGTAAAGAAGCTTCAAAGGGATATAGACAGGTTAAGTAAGTGGGCAAGATTATGGTAGATGAAATATAATGTGGGAAATATAATGTGAACTTATCTGGATTGGTAGGAAAAGTAAACAAAGCAGAATATTTTTAAATGGTGAGAGACTTGGAAATGTTGGTATTCAGAGGGAATTGGGTATCCTGTACACAAATTACAGAAAATGAACATGCAGGTACAGCAAGCAATTAGGAAAGCAAATGGTATATCAACATTTATTAAAAGGAGATTGCAACAATTATTCATTCCTGTTTGGCGCAAAAATAAAACCGGAAAGGTGGCTCAACCGTGGCTTACAAAAGAAATTAGGGATAGTATTAGATCCAAAGAGGAGGCATATAAAAGTGCCATAAAAAGCAGCAAGTCTGAGGATTGGGAGCAGTTTAGAATTCAGCAAAGGAGGACAAAGAGGTTGATTAAGCGGGAGAAAATAGAGTATGAGTAAACTTGCGGGGAACATAAAAACTGACTGTAAAAGCTTCTATAAATATGTGAAGAGAAAAAGATTAGTGAAGACAAATGTAGGTCCCTTACAGTCAGAAACAGGGGAAATTATAATGGGGAACAAAGAAATGGCAGAACAATTAAACACATACTTTGGTTCTGTCTTCACAAAGGAGAACACAAACAAGCTCCCAGAAATGTTGGGGAACCAAGGGTCTAATGAAAGGGAGAAACTAAAGGAATACTGATGTATTAGTAAAAAATAGTGCTAGGGAAATTAATGGGGTTAAAGGCTGACAAATCTCCAGGGCCTGAAAATCTACATCCTACTAAAGGAAGTGGCCCTGGAAATAGTGGATGCATTGGTGGTCATCTTCCAAAATTCTATAGACTCTGGAGCAGTTCCTACAGATTGAAGGGTGGCAAATGTAACCCCACTATTTAAAAAAGGAAGGAGAGAAAAAACAGGGAATTACAGACCAGTTAGCCTTACATTAGTAGTGGGGAAAATGCTAGCGTCTATTATAAAGGATGTGATAGCAGAACACCTGGAAAGGATGAACGGGATTGGACAAAATCAGCACGGGTTTATGAAAGGGAAATCATGCTTAACAAATCCACTGGAGTTTTTTGAGGATGTAACTAGTAGATAAGGGAGAACCAGTGGATGTGGTGCACTTGGATTTTCAGAAGGCTTTTGATAAGGTCCCACATAAGAGGTTAGTGTGTAAAATTAAAGCACATGGGATTGGGGGTAATATACTGGCATGGATTGAGAATTGGTTGACAGACAGGAAACAGAGAGTAGGAATAAACAGGTCTTTTTCAGGGTGGCAGGCAGTGACTAGTGGGGTACTGCAGGGGTCAGTGCTTGGGCCCCAGCTATTCACAATATATATTAATGACTTGGGTGAGGGAACTAAATGTAACAAGTTTGCAGATGACACAAAGCTGGGGGGGGGAATGTGAGCTGTGAGGAGGATGCAAGGAGGCTCCAATGTGATTTCGACAAGTTGGGTGAGTGGGCAAATGCATGGTAGATGCAGTATAACGTGGATAAATGTGAGGTTTTCCACTTTGGTTGTAAAAAGAGGAAGGCAGATTATTATCTGAATGGTGATAGATTGGGAAAGGGGGAGGTGCAACGAGACCAGGTGTCCTTGTACACCAGTCGCTGAAAGCAAGCATTCAGGTGCAGCAAGCAGTTAGGAATGCAAATGGTATGTTGGCCTTCATTGCAAGAGGATTTGAGTACAAGAGCAAGGACGTCTTACTGCAGTTATACAGGGCCTCGGTAAGACCACATCTGGAGCATTGTGTGCAGTTTTGGTCTCCTTATCTGAGGAGGGATGTTCTTGCCATTGGGGGGAGTGCAAAGAAAATTTACTAGGCTGATTCCTGGGATGGCAGGATTGATGTATGAGGAGAGATCCTATATTCACTAGAGTGTAGAAGAATGAGAGGGGATCTCATAGAAACCTACAAAAATTCTAACAGGACTAGACAGGCTTGATGCAGAGAGGATGTTCCCGATGTCTGGGGAGTCCAGAACCAGGGGTCACAGTCTCAGGCTATGGGGTATGCCATTTAGAACCGAGATAAGGAGAAATTTCTTGACTCAGAGGGTGGTGAACCTGTGGAATTCTCGACTGCAGAAAGCAGTGGAGACCAAGTGATTCAATATATTCAAGAGGAGATAGGTATATTTCTTAATGCCAAAGGGATCAAGGAATATGGGCAGAAAGTGGAAACAGGGTACTGAATTAGACGAAAAGCCATAATCTTTTTTGAAAGGCGGAATGGCCTGCTTCTGCTCCTATTTTCTGGGTTTCTATGTTTCTCTAAGAGTAAAAAAGTCTGACTACAATTATATTGGGCCTTTGTGAGGCCACACCATGAGTACTGTGTACAGTTTTGGTCTCCTAACCTAAGGAAGGACATACTTGCACTAGAGGAACTGCAATGAAGGTTCACTAGACTGATTCCGGGGATGAGGGGATTGTCCTGTGAGGCGAGCTTGATTGCACCAGACCTATATTCCATGGACTTTTGAAGAGTGAGATGTGATCTCATTGAAACATATAAAATTCATAAGGGACTTGACAGGGTACATTCTGGGAGAATGTTTCCCCTGGCTGGGGAACTAGAGGTCACAATCTAAGAATAAGGGATTGGTTATTTAAGACTGACTATGATGAGGAGAAATTTCTTCACTCAACGGATTGTGAATCTTTGGAATTCTCTACCCCAGAGAGCTGTGGATGCTCTGTTGTTGAATATATTCAAGACATTGATTGATAGATCTTTGGATAGTAAGGGAATTAAGGTATATTGGGATAGTACAGGAAGATGTAATTGAGGTAGAAGATCGGACATGATCTTAGTGAATGGCGGAGCAGTCATTCTGAAAATATTCAAGAAAAATCAATGCTGAGAAGTATTGGATTTGTGTACTCCAAATGCTTATCTTTGCTTTTCACCTCCAAATCTGGCTCTGTGATTGGCAAGGACTTGGGGCAAAGTTCAAAAATTGGTGCGCACACTGTGTGTTCCCGAAATTTATGTCAACTGCAGAAACTGAACATTGTTAGAATGAATGACAGTTGTTTACCAAGTCATCACCTCTCACTTTGACATTGGAAAATTGAATTGTGGGGTAACTGTGTGATATGTCAGCTTTTCTAAAAAGAATAAATTTTCAAGTAGATTAAGTTAATATATTTTGGAGCCTAATACATAAAATTAATATTTACCTATTTTCTCCCAATTAATTTCAGCAGGCGTTTGTGTTCATTACTCTGCATAATTCATTAAGCCCAATTAGGATTTGATAAATATGACATTTTTGTCATTCAATGTTGGTGTACCTGTTGTGCTGCTTCATTAAAATGTTTAATTGACACTAAGGTAACTTTAAATGGTTATGCAACTGTAAGATTATTTTTGAACTATCAGTTGATTTCAATAGCATTTTGGTTTTGTTCAATTTATTGAAAGAAATCCTCAAGAAATGTAATTTATTTTTATTCCCAAACCTATCATAGAAGATAGACAATATGAAACAATAGGATATTCTGTTCATTTCCCAATGAAAGCTGGCCAAATATCTTGTACATGACTAAAGCAGATGTTGGTTCTGAAAGGTATTAATCAGATGTGTTATGAGCACATTTATACCACTGGTAAATCTTTGTATCTAACAACTATAATAATATGTTTATTAAAAATATACACTTGCCCCGAAGGCAATTTAGTGATTTTGAGATTATAAAAAGAGCATCACAGGTTTAAGTACATTATAAGAGTACAGAGTAGAGTTTCTGTTAGTTTTGTGCCCAGATTCCAGCACTTTTTGCCAAACTAGAGCAAAAGATCTTGGATTTTTAAACATACATGAGTTACGCCCCAAAACACTTATGTTTATCTTTTCTGTGAATATGTATGCTGGTTTAAGATACAATTTGTCCATATCAGGCCCCAGCCCACAAAATGGACATGTACCCAGGTTAAAATGATGAGATTCCGCCATTTGCGGTAGTTTGGGGATACTCTTCAAATTGTGCACATTATCTTAGATGCACAGGCACGTTTTGAAAATTTTTCATATCAAAGCTAATTAATTAACTAAGAAACAGACTAGTGCATGCCAATGAAACAATTAAATGTTTCAGTGTGGTTTCTGAGTCATTTTCAATTATTTTAAATCAGGTTATTCGCAACTGGAGAGCTGAATACCCTTACCAAAACAGCTTATTTATGGTAATAAACCTATTTTCAGTTGTATTAATAAAATTGTACCAGGTTACCACTCTTAAATATATCAAGAAATAGTTACTAATGGAAAAAAAAAATTATGTTCTATTACACTGCCTGCTGGTTCACAGAAGATTTTATGTTTGTGATTATGCAAATTAATTTTTGTGGAAACTTGAACTGTAACTTAACCAGTGCAATTTCAAGCACATTTTGGGCACGATTCCCCAAATATACCCAAAGCGGAGGGTCTACCCCTATATGTTTTCATTGGATGAGTTTGAATTGTAGAGGATATAGGCATACAGACATTCTACCATTGGTCTAAGGGCAATAAATCTACTCTTATCCTAGTTCTTCTCATTGTATATCCTGCTCTAATTTTTGAGAAATAAAATGCAGGGATATGTATAAAACTATTTTAAAATCAAATTGAATTGTATTAAGATACAAATCTTTGGCCTCCTTGTCTTGAGAGACAATGGGTAAGCGCCTAGAGGTGGTCAGTGGTTTGTGAAGCAGCGCCTGGAGTGGCTATAAAGACCAATTCTAGAGTGACAGTCTCTTCCACAGGCACTGCAGATAAATTCGTTGTCAGGGCTGTTACACAGTCGGCTCTCTCCTTGCACTTCTGTCTTTTTTCCTGCCAACTGCTAAGTCTCTTCGACTCACCACACTTTAGCCCTGCCTTTATGGCTGTCCACCAGCTCTGGCGATCATTGGCAACTGACTCCCACGACTTGTGGTCAATGTCACAGGACTTCACGTCACGTTTGCAGACATCTTTAAAGCAGAGACATGGACGGCCGGTGGGTCTGATACCAGTGACGAGCTCGCTGTACAATGCGTTCTTGGGGATCCTGCCATCTTCCATGCGGCTCACATGGCCAAGCCATCTCATGCGCCGCTGGCTCAGTAGGGTGTATATGCTGGGAATGTTGGCCACCTCGAGGACTTCTGCATTGGAGATACGGTCCTGCCACCTGATGCCAAGGATTCTCTGGCAGCAGCGAAGATGGAATGAGTTGAGAGGTCGCTCTTGGCGACATACGTTGTCCAGGCCTCGCTGGCGTAGAGCAAGATACTGAGGAAACAGACTTGATACATTCAGACTTTTGTGTTCTGTTTCAGTGCGCCATTTTCCCACACTCTCTTGGCCAGTCTGGACATAGCAGCGGACGCCTTTCCCATGTGCTTGTTGATTTCTGCATCGAGAGACAGGTTACAGGTGATAGTTGAGACGAGGTAGGTGAACTCATGAACCACTTCCAGAACGTGGTCGCCGATAATGATGGATGGAGCATTTCTGACGTCCTGTCCCATGACGTTCATTTTCTTGAGGCTGATGGTTAGGCCAAATTGGTTGCAGGCAGTCGCAATCCTGTCGATGAGTCTCTGCAGACACTCTTCTGTGTGGGATGTTAATGCAGCATCGTCAGCAAAGAGGAGTTCCTCGATGAGGGCCTTCGTACTTTGGTCTTCACTCTAAGACAGGCAAGGTTGAACAACCTGCCATCTGATTTTGTGTGGAGGAAAATTCCTTCTTCTGGAGACTTGAACGCATGTGAGAGCAGCAATGAGAAGAAGATCACAAACAGTGTAGGTTCAAGAACACAGCCCAGTTTCACGCCACTCAGGATAGGAAAGGGGTCTGATGAGGCGCCGCTATGCTGAATTGTGCCTTTCATATTGTAATGGAATGAGGTGATGATACTCAGTAGCTTTGGTGGACATCCGATCTTTGCTAGTAGTCTGAAGAGACCACGTCTGCTGGTGAGGTCAAAGGCTTTGGTGAGATCTATGAAAGCAACGTAGAGGGGCAACTGTTGCTCGCGGCATTTCTCCTGTAGCTGGCGAAGAGAGAACAGCATGTCAATGGTGGATCTCTCTGCTCGAAAGCCACACTGTGCCTCAGGGTAGACACGCTCAGCCAGCTTCTGGAATCTGTTTAAAATAACTCGTACGAAGACTTTCCCCACTATGCTGAGCAGGGAGATTTCACAGTAGTTGTTGCTTTCACCGCGGTCACCCTTGTTCTTATAGAGGGTGATGATATTGGCATCGCACATGTCCTGTGGTACTGCTCCCTCATCCCAGCACAGGCAAAGCAGTTCATGGAACGCTGAGAGTATAGCAGGCTTGGCACTCTTGATTATTTCAGGGGTAATGCTGGCCTCGGTCGCCTTTCCACCATCACAGCTGGGAGTCGGGAAAGAAGCTCCACCGTGAGCTGGATGGCGAAGATTCATATACTCAGAGAAATGAGAGATTTATATTGATTTGGGATATTCCATAAGTTAAAATAACTGTTTACAAAAAAGGTGACAAAGAATAACAATCATTGTTCATTTTAAATCCAATTTCCCCTTTTTTCCAAAGTAAGTGACACAAACTGGAGTGGGAAGTGGATCTAATTTGTCAGGTTTTACAAAGAGCCAGTACAGGCATGATGGGCCAAATGGTCTCCTTCTGTGCTACATAATTCTTTTTTATAAAAATTCATTCAGGGATGTGGACATCGCTGGCAATGCAGCATTTATTGCCCATCCCTAAATGCCCTTGAGAAGGTGATGGTGAGCCACCTTCTTGAACTGCTGTAGTCTGTGTTGTGTAGGTGCACCCACAGTGTCATGCGTTGGGAGTTCTAGGATTTTGACCCAGCAATGATGAAGGAATGGTGATATATTTCCAAGTGAGGATGGTGTGTGACATGGGGGGGAACTTGCAGAGAACTTCCATGTGCCTGCTGCCCTTGTTCTTACTCCACCATTCATTATGATCATGGTTGATCATCCAACTCAGTAACCTGTTTCCGTTTTCCTCCCATATCCTTTAATCCCTTTCACCCCAAGAGCTATATCTAACTCCTTCTTGAAAACATACAATGTTTTGGCCTCAACTGCTTACTGTGGTAGTGAATTCCACAGGCTCACCACTCTCTGGGTGAAGTAATTTCTCCTCATCTCAGTCCTGAACGGTTTACCCCATATCCTTAGACTATGACCCCTGGTTCTGGACTCCCCCACCGTCGGGAATATCCTTCCTGCATCTACCCTGTCAAGTCCTGTTAGAATTTTATAGGTTTCTATGAGATCCCCCCTCACTCAGGTTTAAAAATCTATGACTGGAGTTAATTTCTTGGGCAATGACAGCCATCTAATGCTTTATTCAAGTATCCATTCTCCATTTCTGAGCCTAGAGAACAAGTACTTGACCAAAACACTGAGCCTAACCTATCACACAATGTCTATCCATGTATGTGTTCTGGCAGTTGACAATGAATGATAATCAGGAGTCGGGACATTGGCTGTATTTTCTTCTCCCAGGCCAGAAGTATGACTCTAAAAGTTAAATTCATCCAAATGCTCATTGCTGATATACTATTTTATTGTCATGGGATATATTTTAACTTCAGTGTTCCTGGTGTACAGCATAATGGGTTGAGAGTGCATCTTGGAAAATTGGAAGTGATGCTGCCTTGATTTTATTTTCAAATAAAATCAATGGACTGAAAATCATGGGCAATCTGTAGTAGGAGCATTGACAATGAAAATTTACCATATCTTTCTCAAAATATTTCTGTTAGGCTAGTGCACCATCCCGTTGTCTGAAAGCTGTGTGCTCCTGCACAAGCGATGAATGAGCCTTCTCTCTTCCAATTGTAAGATTTCTAGCTAAAATGAATTTGCCAGTTTCTGGTGGACATGGGACACAACAAAGTGCCAACCCCATGAGGGTCTGATAATAGCCCTTATTGTGTGTCTTCAGTTTACAGGTGTTGTATATTTCCAGTCTTTTTGTGTTTAATGGGAATGTAAGTTTGACTTAGTGTCCAAGAATGACATCTATCCGAACCGGAGATACAATTACTCCTCGATTGAGAAATACTCCTTTATTTTTCCCTTGACAACAACAATCCTTGCATTTATATAGCACCTTTAATGTAGTAAATGTCCCAAGGCATTTCATAGGAGCATTGTCAGACAAAATTTGACACTGAGCCACATTAGGAGATATTAGGACAGGAACACAAGGTTGGTCAAAAAAGTAGGTCTTAAGCAGTGTTTTAAAAGGGGAAAGAGAGGTAGGGAGGTGAAGAGTTTTAGGGAGGGAATTGTAGAGCTGAGAGTTTAGACAGCTGAAGGCTTCGTTGCTGATGGGTAGGTCAAAGAAATTTGGAATGCACAAGAGGACAGAATTGGAGAAATGCAGAGTTCTCAGGGGATTGTAGGGTTGGGGGAAGTTATAGTGTAGGGTTGGGTGAAACCATGGAGGGAACGGAACACAAGGATGAGAATTTTAAATTTGAGGTGTTGCTTGACTGAGAACCATATAGGTCAGTGAACACAGGAGTGATGTATGAATGTGACGGTGTGATTTAGGACACGGGCAGCATAGTTTGGGGTGAGTTTGGGTGAGTTTTTGGGTATGTTTACAGAAGGCGGAAGATGGGAGACCAACCAGGAGAGAGGGAATCACATGAAAAATATATACTCAATATATTATGTGTGAGCAAATCACAAATATAAGTGTAGATCAAAGAAGATATTCAGCAGTCCCAATTCATCCTCTATGGAGCTATGGTTTCTCCATAGCAGCATCCAGCTGATGTATGAATGATTCCAGAGTATTTACTACCCAGAAGGCATCCCTGGTATTGATTACTCACTATGTGAAATAGCGTTTCATACACCAGCCTTGAGCATGCCATTTTGTACCTACGTCCCCCTCGTCCTGCACTAATATTTAACCTGAAATTTCTTCTTCTTTGGCCTCCTTGTCTCGAGAGACAACGGGTAAGTGCCTGGAAGTGGTCAGTGGTTTGTGGAGCAGCGCCTGGAGTGGCTATAAAAGCCAATTCTAGAGTGACAGACACTTCCACAGGTGCTGCAGATAAAATTGGTTGTCGGGGCTGTTACACAGTTGGCTCTTCCCTTGTGCTTCTGTCTTTTTTCCTGTCAACTGCTAAGTCTCTTCGACTCGCCACACTTCAGCCCCGCCTTTATGGTTGCCCGCCAGCTCTGGCGATCACTGGCAACTGACTCCCACGACTTGTGATCAATGTCACAGGACTTCATGTCGTGTTTGTAGATGTCTTTAAAGCAGAGACATGGGTGGCCGATGGGTCTGATACCAGTGACGAGCTTGCTGTACAATGTGTCCTTGGGGATCCTGCCATCTTCCATGTGGCTCAAAAACACAAAAGTCTGAGTGTATCAAGCCTGTGTCCTCAGTACCTTGCTCTACGGCAGCGAGGCCTGGACAATGTATGTCAGCCAAGAGCGACGTCTCAATTCATTCCATCTTTGCTGCCTCCGGTGAATTCTTGGCATCAGGTGGCAGGAACGTATCCCCAACACAAAAGTCCTCGAGACGGTCAACATCCCCAGCATATACACCCTTACCTGAAATAGTGCTCCAGATTCAATATTTTTATTCTGGTCAGTCTGTCCATGGAGTTTCCCATCATTTGTTTCTTTTCAAGTTTGAAGATTTCAACTTTTCTGAGCCTTTCTGCATTTCTTAATACTCTGACACAGTATCAGAGAAATTTTAGAACTTGCTCCCCCAAAATGCTGAAATCAATAGGTTTTTGTTAGGTAAGGGTATCACAGGATATGGACTATGCCAAGAAACCTGAAGGGCCAGCAGCTGTCATTGATGTTGTGCATGCTGGTTACTATAAAGTCCTGGGCAAAGGAAGGCTGCCTGAACAGCCAGTCATTGTTAAGGCAACGTTGTTCAGCAGGAAAGCTGAAGAGAAAATCAAGGAAGTTGGTGGAGTCTGTGTATTGATGGCATAAATTTTATAATTGGGTATAAGAATAAATACTATCACTTTTTTAAAAAAGGCAGGCAAATGGAGCTGAGGTACAGAGTCATGACCTAATTAAATGGTGGAACAGGCTCATGGAGCTAAATAGCCTACTCTTGTTCTTATGTTCTTTTCAGCCACCTGACCCTTCCCTGCACCACTTCCAGTGCATGGATTTGTCTTTTGGGTCTTGATTACCAGAATCTCTATGTGGTACTTAAGGTATGACCTGACCAGAGCATGAGATGTTCAGTGAGTTTCTATAAGGTCATTGTATTGCTTTAAACAATGTGGTTATTGTAAAAAGAAGAACTAACATTGACTGCATTTTAAAAGTACCTCATTGGCTGTAAAACAATTTGAGACATTCTGAGATTGTGAAAGATGCTCTTTAAATGCAAGTTCATTCTTTGTTTTACTTGGAAGTGACAAATATAACATGAGATCAGTGAAGAGCATTTAGATCAATTTAGATTTCAGGATTAGCCTACTTCAGCTGGGTGGATTGTGTGATGGCACAATTGCATGATGGTACTTTCGTGCTATTATCAATTTTACATTTAGTTTTTTATCCTGTGTAGATATTATCTGTTAAACATAAAGATCAATAAGCAGGTAACAACATTCAATTTCAAAATGCATTGCAAACTCCTATGTCAATCTGCATCTATGGCAAAATCAGCTGTAAATGTGTCAATATCTAACTGCAATATCACTTTCACTCGTAGGTAGCCCTGTGATAGACCTGTCATGGCAACAATAGGTCTGAAATAAGATGTTGCTGTTGCTCAGTTACGGGCTAATAATTATACCGTAAGATACCCAAAGCACCAGAATGATATTTCCAATTTGAAGTTTTGGTGCAGAACAGTAATGTGAATTTTAACAGTATCAAGGAAATCAGGTGTATTATTTCTTTTTAAAAAAGCCTTTGACTATCCCCTACATAAGTAGGTGGCTTTCCCTGTTCTTTTGTTTACATTCAAACAGGATTTACATCATTTAGGCATTTAATAAAACATTGTTGAGATTTAAGTTGTCCCAGAGCAACCACAAATCAGATGCTGAGCATGCTCACTGAGAGGTATAATATTAAATGTTATTTTATTCTTGAGGAATGTTTACTCCTGATAGTTAAAGGTCAGTTGGGAACTAAAATTTAGAATTGTCAAACAATTTAAATTAAGCACTGTAAATAACACAACAAAATGTGAACTTAGTGTTACAATTTTGAATTATCAAATAATTTGAATTAATCAATTTCCAAATAAGAGTGCAACTGTGGGTAAACTCGGCTGATTAAGATATTGTGGGAATCACCAGAAAAATCATCCAAAAAACAGATAAACTTCAGAGAAAACAGTGTAGTAATGTCACGGGCACCACACAGCGACTAATTACATTAAAATGTGTATTTTTCTTGTTAAGTGCTTCAGGATTTTTTTTAACTTGGGAAACTTTGAGCACATTGCCAGGCACTGGGGATCGCTGACGTCATAGCCTCTAAACCATAGCCATCCCACTAGGAACTGTGTTCGCGGCTGAGTTTGGAAACGCTTTTACATGACTCTTCCACTTTATCCAGATCGTTACAAACTTGTTTTGAATCCCTGGAAATGTAATGATTCCGAAGAATATTACCTTCGATCCTATTCTCTGGTGGAGTGAGCTAAAAAGGAGGAAAAACGTTCTCTTTATCCCTGGTAATCCCCGGGATCTTATCTGCTCGGGAATTGTCGAATCCAGCTGGTCTGGTAAGTCGTTGCAATGGAGTACAAGACTACTGATTTCAGATTGATGCAGTTTGAAGAGGGGCCTTGTTTTGCTTGATAATTTCAGGTGACATAATTTTATACTGCACTGGCACTGAAAAGGAAGATATGTGATGATGTACCGCGCCTTGATTTAAAATTGCTTTTTGTTGGATACAGTTTCACAAAAGTAAATGTTAAAGAATTCCAAAGAATAAGCAACAAGCTTTTCAAAGCACAGATTAAATCGTTTTGAAAACAATTCAATGTGTGCAATACAGAGGAAGGTACACCGCAGAACTCCCGTTAAAGGTAACCTTTAACGATGTTTTTACTGAAATGGTGCGATTACTCAAGTTTACTGCCTCGAGTTCTGCAGCAACGAAGATCGGCGTCACATCGCACAAAAATCCTTTCTGTGAGAACATTGTAAAAGAGCGCCCCCGTGTGCTTCAGAAAAGGAAGGTTCAAAACAGGGTCCAAAATCATGTCTTATAAAGCAGCCTTTTGGAGGCAAGCCCCAATATGCATCCTGATCAATACTTAACTAAGGCACAGCACAGAAAAGGCAACGTTTTCCCATTGAATATTTTCACAGTGTGCATTTATTTGCGAGCTTAGAGCTTGGCGTGGCCTACTTGAGAGGAACCCTGGGACTTTTATTTTCCAAATTAAACAATTGTTTGTATTTAGTAGTTTTCGAAAAGCATTCCAGTAACATTTGCAAGGTGCAGACTTTTCACAGCAATTCGAGGAGGTGCGTCAGTAGGTTTGGCTCGCAGATGCAATAATGTTCCTTGTTTAAAACTCCACAATAAAGATTGATTAATCTGACCTTTTCAACCCGGGGCCAGGATGTAAATCAATGTTGCGATGATTAATACTTTTATTGTGCTCTCGATGACCATTGTTCGAACTGCAGTGTTTTTGATAATTCAGGTGAGACTTTCGGTTCAATTTGATCTCCCCTCTACGTTTTCCATTCACTGTATATTTGTTTGCATGTCTTTACTTATGGTAAGTAGTTTCAATAAAGTTTTGACTGGAAGCGTGTGTGGGTGAGAGTAAAGGCATTTTAATCAGGAGAAGAATATGTTTGATTTTAAATATAATCTGATTCCAATCACTGTATTGAAATAATTTTCTGCACAGTGCGTTTGGATCCATTAAAACTGCCTTATGTCATTCATTGCAGAATCTTGTGAGTTCTTTATTTCAGTCAGGTATTCATGATTAGATTGTTTGAAAAGGAAAGTGGTGACAAATGTACTTCATCCTCGGGGTGTTTGCTATTTGCAGTTTGCAGTCAGAGTAAATCAGAGTTGCCTTGCTCACTCATAAAATTAGGTAAAGCAAACCACAGAGACGAATTTTCCTCGGAGCACGTTAATTTTAGCTTTTGAATTTAAATGGACTTTGGGAGGATTGATTATTAGTAAATACGGCTATATTGGGCAATGTGTGAATAATGTGAGTTGTTACTACCGGTCTTGTTTGTTTTTTTGGGGAGGGGGCAGTTGCTCTTTTAATTTGCACGGTATTAGATGAAGTACTTTGTAAGATCAGTGAAAATGTCTTTGTTGGAATGTAGGCAATAATAAAACGGAATGATGTTTTCCCAGAGTAGTGCTTTGCTGATTTTTGTGTTGGTAATGATACTCCTGGGTTTAGAATAAAGTCCGTTTGTAAATCACATTGCCGTGGTACAGTTGCCGTTCATTGTTTTTGCATTGGAAAATAATTAGGCGAATCCGGTCGTTGGCATTCCATCATTTCAAGTGTCTACCTGGAGCCTTCCACACTTCAGCCCACATTATATGTAGAATTCATATTGCTGCAAACTTTGCAAGTGATGGTTGATTCACGTTTCCAGACAATAAAGCAGTCTATATAGCACATCTCTTTCGATGCGATTTCAGTAGTTTATTTTTCATTCCATCTTACATTCGTGGTTGGTGGGCTGTTGAATTGGGGGAGGGGAGACTGTTATGACCGGTTAAATCTTTGTTCATTTGAACAGGTTATAATATACATAAGGCGATTTAAAATACGCTAACATACTTAATAGAAACTTGATTTCGTGTGAAGTTACTTCTGGACAAAATTACGGTCTAGTCTGAAAACGACTGCGCTTTCCTTTCCATTTCACTCTGTTGGCGCAATGGTACAGTATTGTTAACGGAACAGAGGAAGTTACGGGAAGATTTTCAGGTTAGGAGTAAAATTGGAGAAAAAGAACGACTTGAAAAGATTTGAAAAAACTTCTAAAACTTTGGAAAACTTAATCAAAGTGTATCTGCAGCTGAAAACACGATTTACTTCTTTACAATCCCTTTACAATCTATTTAGCTTCCACAAAGTTAAACCAGTTTTACAGCTGGTTGCTTTTAATCAGATATATTCTAAAGACGATTACATGTTGAATTTATTAATAATTGTATTCAGAACCTGGGGAAAGTGAATTTACAAGTACAGCGGAGATAAGGTGGCAACGTGAACAGACAGTGTGGAGTGAGTGTTGCCCGGAGCCACGCTGGGCCACTGCATGCCAGGGGAAGCTAGTGCCGGGTACGGCGCATGCTCACGGCGGGTTGTGGAGAGGCGGCTGGAGCGGCGAGGGACAGACAGAGAGTTAGAGAGAGGGACAGTTTCATTATGGTGCGTCCCGTTTGGAGAAAGCGGCAGGCCCGGGCTCGGTGTCCCCCTAGTTAATGCCGGTTGGGGGGACGGGACGGGGAAGTGTGTGCTGCTGTGGAAAGTTTGGCTTTGTGTTGAGGAAGGGGCTTTGTGTCTGTGTGAGAGAGAGAGAGCTCGGGGAGTCCGCATTCACCGACCAGCACAGGTCTCCCTGCAACTAACGTAAGTTTTCCGACTTTTCTCCGTCATACATGCACTTGTTAAGGATAGATAGACTTGTCTGTACTTTCCTAACGTTTCTTTTGCCTTATGGAACACTCCTTCGAAAGTTAGTTTGCAGCAGTTTGTTGAAGACTTTGTGCCAGGCTTTGAACAATCTGAGAATGGGAGAGTCACACTCACTCACTCACACACACACACGGGATAACAGGCAGCTGCAGGAACCTGAGCGGCAATCTGCCATCAGCTTTCCTCATACACAGATTAATACCAAACTTTGCTTCATTTGGGCAAATTTAATTTTGCTACTTTAAAAAAAAAATTCTTATTTCAAATGGAGTCTGCTTGTTAGAATGGTTAGCAGTTTGGCAGAAGAACTCGACTTGTATCGAGGGCTGACTTTTTACAAAAAAGACTTTTTAGGAAGTCTCAGCATCAGAGGCACACAGTCAACAGAAAGAGTGCGTTTCTTTTCAGGCTCTGGTTCATTTTATTTCTCTCACCAGGTTGAGGGAATTCGATCCTTCACATAATGCGGCTTCTTCTCTATCTCTGAACAGCAGGCAGTTTTTAAAAATCTGAGCAGAACAATACTCCATGTATTTGTGGCTCTGGGAGTACAGATTTGTTATATTGTAGACAGCAGCAAGGTTGAAATTAGAGAGGTCCTGAGAAGTTCGGCGCCTTCTGACCGATTGGGAGTTGTATGTTTAATTTTAAACATTGCTTCTTGGTAATCCAGTTTGGCACTTTGCAGTACTGTATAGCATACAAGTCAGTTCCAATCGCTTATGAAGCGGCTTTACCTCCTATTTAGTTTATGGAGTGTAGACACACGTGGTAAATACACTCCTGTTTCTACATTACAGCTTTAATTTCAGTTTTTTTTAACTAAAGCGTTTCTAACATAATGGTAAAGGTTGTGTAAAGCTCACTCAAGTGTTCTGTTCTCCGCTTATTTTCAAATTCTACCATTTAAAATGATTCGCAGTTGATGCGGTCAGTAACCTGAGTGCAATTTGTAATGAATGAGTCGCTACCTAAGAAACTCCATTACTTACAATCATTGCTGAATCGATCAATGATCATGTGGGGCGAATAGTGGAAAACATTGTTTCCCATTTTGTTAGCCTGTAATAGCTTCGGAAATGCTAATGAATCTGATAGTAATTTGGAGGGAATAAAGGTCTTTTGATTGGGATAGTTGTGTGTGGGGGGATGGGGTGGGAACATCTACTGGGAAATCCAAAACACTGACATTTAATGACAATTTTTACTTTCCATAGGATGTTTTCTTTTCTCATAAATACAGCATACTTGAAGTATTTCTTGGAAATGCGCTCAGGGGTTAGAGACCATTGATTTGTTTTGATAATTTATACTGAATTGACTTGAAACTTAGCAGTTAAATTGGAAACGAATAATACTTCAGTTTAAAAATTAGTTCTTCAGCGGATGTTTTTTTAATGGACTAGTTTATATACAAATCGCACAGTTGTTGATAAAGATGTAAAGCATTTCCGTGACTTTCCATGTTCTGTCTGAAGTAAATTTAAATATTTAGTAAATTTATTTCAGATTTACAGAACTTGTTCAATAACTCTCATAAAAGCAATTTAACAAATATTTGGACAGCTTGCACTCCCGATTGCAAACTTTCAGGATCTTTAGATTTGTTTTCCCAATGTTGGTTCTCTTTTGCCATTATCTTTCTCCGGCCTGCTGCAATTTTGAAATCTCAGCAATTAATTTTATCTACTTTTATATACTGTTTTGTTCCTGGATGTGATGTTTTATTGTCAAGGTCCTGTTTGTGAGTCAGCAGCTTTGTTGACTGATTATTCAGGTCTCGTAGATTGACCAATGGTGGGGGGTGATGTAATGAGCTAAACTTGCTTTGGGCCAATCGGGGTTTTGGTTTCTGCATTTACAGATAAAGCATCAGGTTTATAGCACACAGCAAAACAATGGAATAGGATTACTGTATCTTGGAGATAAATTATGTCAGTTGAAAGTATAGTTTAAATCTGTAATATTTCAGTTTCCTTTCTAAGTTGTGAATCATTGGAGATTGGGATAAAGGTAATTAGTATCACCCAGTAAAATATCTATCAATTTTAAAAGATGGAGGAATGATGAAATTCAGTTGCTTTACTTATTACGTTGTTTACAAAGTACTGAGAAAGTTTAATGAATTTAATGATTATGAAGAAAAGCAGCATTTGTGGTTATATCTGCTTCTGCATTGTAGTGCATCATTGCTATTCTTCTGTGATGAAGTTGAATCTTGGCAGAATCTTCACTCCATACAAAGGAGCAGACTATAGGAGTCCTAGAAGAGAATTCTAATCTTTGCCAGTGTATCAGTATTAATATTGAATGTGGAGATTTGTTTTCACAGAAAAAGACGTTGCTAATTCATAATAGTAAACTCCATAATCCCAGAGATCTCTTGGTATACAATAACAAGAACTTGCTTGTTACAATTCCCTGACTGATATTTGTTACACTGGCAATATAATGTGTCCTTTTTCACTTTTTGGCCAGACTGCATGTATTAAAGTCATATTGTGACCAAAAGATTCTATAACAAGTTGAAGATAGGAATTAGCTGGTGGGTAACATGTTGAAGACTTGTAAGGCATGTTTGGACATGTCCTGTTAGTGTTACTCTTCCCTTTACTAGTTGTGAACATTATGAACTTTACTATAAACTTATAAATATTGAGATACCAACTTACATAAGAACCTTATTTCAAAACAAGCATGAATTAGACATGGAGTCAGTGGACTCATTTAACGATTCTCCCTGTTTTCTGATGATTACAGTTGATCACTGGAAATTTGGGCACACTGATTTCCATGCTTGATTCTCTGAACCATGCTCTGATTGAGTGAGGTATTTAACTGGCAGCCTTGTATCACAACATTTACCCTGTATAACAGCATCACAGAATAAAAAACAATATAATGGAACTGTTGTTACAAGCATTTGTTTCAGGAAATTAATTCCTTTGTTGACAAAGCAATGAGAGAAGTATAATGGGCAAAATAATTATTAAAGAAGTGTTTGTTTATTTTCTTGTTAAATGACTGTCGTTCATCCTCTGACCCTTTTCCCATTAGCTTACGGGTTCCCAAGACTCCAACCTCTTTCTCACTCTACTCCTTCCTTTTATTAATAACCTCTTTCAGTCATGATCCTACCTAAAAAAAAAATTGCTGATGATTCTCCTTTACATTGTCAACTTTGTTCAGGTCATTCCCTCTTTGTATTCACAATCCCAGTTCTTGTAATGATGCAGACAATACATTATATCAGGATCTAGTTCATGTCCTTAAATGGGACAATGGAATTCCTGTTTTTCAATTTGCCAAATAAACAACTTTAACATACTTACAGTATTGATCAACAGTTAACCACCATCTCTAAGCATTGGTTGGTTTGCCCTTAGTTCTTCCTCAGCTATCATATTGTTGGTTTCATTATCTCCTCAGACTTGAAGTGGAACTCTCACATTGCTGCCTGCATGAAGTTCAATTTCCTTTCTTTTTCCCTCACCAATTCTTAATTCTCTACATAATACAAGGTTTTCTGCTATGTCTGGGAGACTTTTGCAGAACCTTACTCAGACTTCTGGACAGGATTCAAGGAAAAGCTTGTCATCACTTCCCCCCCCCCCCCCCCCCCCTCCCTCCATTCTCTTTATTTCATGAATACTGCTGCATTTTTTAATTCTGATCCCTCCTTTCTTCAATATGTTACAAATACACCATCCTACGCTGTTGCTCCTTTGTGTATCTCAACTCTGTTGGAATCAAGACTCATTACATAATTTACTCCGTGACTTTTTCCTGAGCCTTCAAAAAGTGAAACTCCTTACCTCTTCATTTTTTCCCTACCTTTTACAATCATCAGACTTTGTCCTGCACTTTGCTCTTGACTTTCTAGGGAGATACAGCACTGAAACAGGCCCTTTGGCCCACTGAGTCTGTGCCGACCATCAATCACCCATTTATACTAATCCTACATTAATCCCATATTCCCTACCACATCCCGCCCTTCCCTCAATTCTCCTACCACCTACTTACACTAGAGGCAATTTACAATGGCCAATTTACCTATCAACCTGCAAGTCTTTGGCTGTGGGAGGAAACTGGAGCACCCGGTCACAGGGAGAACTTGCAAACTCCACACAGGCAGTACCTAGAACCAAACCCGGGTCGCTGGAGCTGTGAGGCTGTGGTGCTAACCACTGTGCAGCCCTAAAGTTTCTCAATAAGATAAAGCTAAAAAATGACCTAGTTGAATAAGGTGTCTGTAGTGAGTTCATAGTGATATGCTAAATGTGTAATGCTATTTTTATAAAAGGAAAATACATATTGTAAACTTCAATTAAAAAACAGTTTTAAGTTATTTTAAGCATGTGCTAAAATAGAAATTGATTCCATGCCTTTGCATGTGTGTTCGAACCAACTGACCGCTCCTCAAATGTAGTGAAAAGTACTGCTGGAGTAAATTAGCTTCTGGGCTACCAGTTAATGTGCATAAAAATAGTGTGCTTCATCCTGCCATGAACTGGAATTTACAGCAAGTGTAAGCAAAACTAGGGCTTGTAATAGATACATTGTGGTTCAACGGATACTAAATGGCTGGCACTGTTATAATACAGCAGTGCAACCAAAAGGTTTAGATGGTTCCATAAGTTTTAAGAATGAAGCTCAATTTGTTTGTTCAACAGTAGAACTCTTTGTTTTGGTGATTTTATTTATTGTTGTGATGGTTAGCTTTTGGTTACATTTTATAGATTTTGGACTGTATTTAGGATTGTGGCAGCTTTTGGTGGTGTTTCTTCTTGGCAAGTGGTATAAAACCTCACAGGAGAAGAGTCTGTGACATTTGATTTAACAGGGTTATTATGAATTATGACAATTACCTTATAGGACCTTTCTTAAAGAAATATTTCTTAGAGGAGGTTTACTAGATTGATTTACCTGGTATGAACGGGTTGTCTTATGATGAAAGATTGGACAGACTGGGCTTATTTTCACTGGAGTTTAGAAGAGTGAGGAAAGATTTGATTGAAGTATATTAGATCCTGAACAGTCTTGACAAGGTGGATGTGGAAAGGATGTTTTCTCTTGTGGACGAGTCCAGAACTAGGGGGCATTGCTTTAAAATTAAGAGTGGCCCTTTTAGGACCGAGATGAGGAGAATATTTTTCTCTGAGGGTTGTGCGACTTTGGAACACTGTGCCGCAGAAGGTGGTGGAGGCAGGGTCATCGAATATTTTTAAGGTGGAGGTAGATTGATTCCCTTGCCTAACAAGAATCAGAGGATTTTGGGGTGGGTGGGAGTGTGGAATTCGAGGTACAAAAAGATCAGCCATGATCTTCTTGAATGGCAGAGCAGGCTAGAGGAGCTGAATGGCCTACTTCTGCTCCTAGTTCGTATGTATGTACAGCCGTATCGCAATGAAAATTCAGTAATGAAAACCGATTTCAAGCTCAACCACTTAAATACATAAACATTTAATTGAAGTTCCTATTTATCACATGGCTGTTAGATGTTCGCGTGTGTTTCAGTGATCTGCAAGAATTAACCTTGCGCTCAAAGTACACTCAATCTCCGTACAAAAACACGCTCTGGCAAGTCTTTGTGAGAGCTTTGAAGTGAGAGTTCAGTTCTTTAGACATTTGTAGATTCTGGAGGACTCCCACAATTAATTTTTTCCCCAAAAATATACTTTATTCATAAAATTCATACAAATACACTACATATTTAAATTGGACATTACATACAGTGCTGTACAGATCAGTTTCTTTCAATACAGTACTTGAGGTGCCTCAAAACACTTGCCATTTCAGGTTATATTTACCATGTACATTTACATAACGTCAAACATTTTCTGGTGCATACAACCCGAGGGGTTTTTACGCAGTTTCCAGCCCTCTGTATACAATGGCAGGAGGGCCTTACACAGTGGCCTTTCTCCAGTGAGCTGTGGCGGCAGCGGTCCCTAGCTTTAGTGTATCCCTCAGCCCGTAGTCTTGGACCTTGCAATGTGCCAGTCTGCAACACTCGGTTGTGGACAATTCTTTGCAATGGAAGACCAGCATGTTTCAGGCAGACCATAGTGCATCTTTCTCCCAGTTGATGGTCCTCCAACAGCAGTTGATGTTTATCTTGGTGTGCCTCCCAGGAAACAGCTGGTAGAGCACTGAGTCTTGCTCTTGATGAACATCGACAAAAACCACTGCATCTCTTTCCAGACCTTCTTTGCAAAGGTATGGTCCAGAAGGAGGTGGGCGACAGTCCATTAGATAGACTGCCAACAGTCACTGTCTAAGGCTTCTATATGACGAATAGTTACGTTGGTGAGGTACCAGAGGACTGCTAATAGCTGTTAAAGTAGAGCCCAGCAAGAATAAATAACCTTCATGAAAGATGGGGAGAAAACTTGTAAAATTCGGATAAAATTCTCAAGTCTGGGTTTTGGACTGGATCATTTGGTGGGAGTAGCGGAAAACAATTCTCGCTACTCTGAAGGTGCTTTTTAAGTTGCACCACGGTTACCAGCCTCCTCAGCACTGGTCCTGTGCAGATGGCTGCAAGCTACATGTAAAACTGCAAGGATGCACTAAGACTCAGGTCTTCCTAATGCCAATCTTTGCAGATCCCAGTGGTTTTACAACAGCAGCTACAACTTGTATTTATGTAGCTCCTTTAATGTAATAAAATGTACCAAAGTACTTCATATAAGCATTATAAAGCAAAATTTGAAATCAAGCCGCATGAGATATTAGCAGAGATGGCCAAAAGCTTCATCAAAAGAGGTAGCTTTTAAGGAGTGTGTAAAGGAGGAAAGAAACTTAGAGAGACTGAGAGATTTAGTGAGGAATTTTCAGAGCTTAGGACCTTGGCAGCTGAAGGCACAGCCACCAATGATAGAACAATTAAAATCGCGAATGCTCAAGAGGCCAGAATTAGAACCCAGACATCTCGGAGGGTTGTAGGGCTGGAAGGATTAGAGGTCGGGAGAGGCGACACAATGGAGGGATTTGAAAACAAGGATAGGAATTTTAAAATCGTGGTGTCGCTTAATTGGGAGCCAATGTAGGTCAGCGAGCACAGGGATAATAGGTGAATGGGAATTGCTGCCCTTGTCTTTATTTGCAGCAGAGTTTTGGATGACCTCAAGTTTACGGAGGTCGGCTAGGAGTGTGTTGGAATAGTCAAGTTTAGAGGTAACAAAGGCATGGATGAGGGTTTCAGCAGCAGAAGAGCTGAGATAGGGCGGAGTCGGGTGATGTTATGGAGGTGGACGTAGGCGGTTAGTAGTGATGCGAATATGTGGTCAGAAACTCATCTCAGGTCAGATATGACACCAAGGTTGCACGCAGTCTGGTTCGGCCTCAGAGCTGTTAGGGAGAGGGATGGAGTTGGTGGCTAGGGAACAGAGTTTGCAGTGGGACTTCCCAGTATTTAATTGGAAGAAATTTCTGTGACATCTAGTGCTGGATGTCAGACAAACAGTTTGACAATTTAGAGACAGTGGTGGGGTCGAGCGAGATGGTGGTGAGGTAGAGCTGGGTGTCATCAGTGTATGTGTGGAAATTGAGGCAGTTTTTTAGATGATGTCGCTGAAGGGCAGCTTGTAGATGGCCAAGGATAGATCCTTGAGGGACATCAGAGGTAACAGAGCAGGAAGAGAAGCCATTGCAGGCGATTCTCTGGCTGTGATTAGATAGACAAGTGGAGCCAAGGGAGTGCATACCCACACAGCTGCATTACGGTGGAAAGGCGTTGGAAGAGGAGGATGGTGTGGTGAACAATGACAAAGGCTACAAACAAGTGGAGGAGGACGAGGAGGGATAGTTTACCTTTGCTACATCACATAGGATGTAATTTACAACCATGATAAGAGCTGTTTTGGTACTGTGGAAGGAGCAGAAAACTAATTGGAGGGATTCACAGAATCATAGACTTGTACAACTTGGAAGGAGGGCACTTTTTTTTTTAATTCATTCATGGGATGTGGGTGTCACTGGCTATGCCAGCATTTATTGCCCATCCCCAGTTGCCCTTGAGAAGGTGGTGGTGAGCTGCCTTCTTGAACCGCTGCAGTCCATGTGAGGTAGTACACCCACAGTGCTGTTAGGAAGGGAGTTCCAGGATTTTGACCCAGCGACAGTGAAGGAACGGCGATATAGTTCCAAGTCAGGATGGTGTGTGACTTGGATGGGAATTTGCAGGTGGTGATGTTCCCATGCATCTGCTGCTCTTGTCCTTCGAGGTGGTAGAGGTCGTAGGTTTGGACGGTGCTGTCCAAGGAGCCTTGGTGCGTTGCTGCAGTGCATCTTGTATGTGGTACACACTGCTGCTACTGTGCGTCGGTGGTGGAGGGAGTGAATGTTTGTGGATGGTGTGCCAATCAAGCGGGCTGCTTTGTCCTGGATGGTGTTGAGCTTCTTGAGTGTTGTTGGAGCTGCACCCATCCAGGCAAGTGGAGAGTATTCCATCACACTCCTGACTTGTGCCTTGTAGATGGTGGACAGGCTTTGGGGAGTCAGGAGGTGAGTTACTCAGCACAAGCTTCCTAGCCTCTGACCTGCTCTTGTAGCCATGGTATTTATATGGCTACTCCAGTTCAGTTTCTGGTCAATGGTAGTCCCTAGGATGTTGATAATGGAGGATTCAGCAATGGTAATGCCATTGAATGTCAAGGGGAGATGGTTAGATTCTCTCTTGTTGGAGATGGTCATTGCCTGGCACTTATGTGGCGCAAATGTTACTTGCCACTTATCAGTCCAAGCCTGGATATTGTCCAGGTCTTGCTGCATTTCCACACGGACTGCCTCAGTATTTGAGGAGTCGCGAATGGTGCTGAACGTTGTACAATCATCAGCGAACATCCTCACTTCTGACCTTATGATTGAAGGAAGGTCATTGATGAAGCAGCTGAAGATGGTTGGGCCGAGGACACTACCCTGAGGAACTCCTGCAATGATGTCCTGGAGCTGAGATGATTGACCTCCAACAACCACAGCCATCTTCCTTTGCGCTCGGTATGACTCTAACCAGCAGAGAGTTTTCCCCCGATTCCCATTGACTCCAGATTTGCCAGGGCGCGTTGATGCCATACTCGGTCAAATGCTGCCTGATGTCAAGGGCAGTCACTCTCACCTCACCTCTTGAGTTCAGCTCTTTTGTCCATGTTTGAACAAAGGCTGTAATATGGTCAGGAGCTGAGTGGCCCTGTCGGAACCCAAACTGAGCATCACTGAGCAGGTTATTGCGAAGCAAGTGCCACTTGATGGCACTGTTGATTACACCTTCCATCACTTTGCTGATGATTGAGAGTAGACTGATGGGGCCATAATTGGCCGGGTTGGAATTGTGCTGCTTTTTGTGTACAGGACAGACCTGGGCAATTTTCCACATTGCCGGGTAGATGCCAGTGTTGTAGCTATACTGGAACAGCTTGGCTAGGGGTGTGGCAAGTTCTGGAGCACAGGTCTTCAGCACAATTGTCGGAATATTGTCAGGACCCATAGCCTTTGCAGTATCCAGTGCCTTCAGTCGTTTCTTGATATCACGCGGAGTGAATTGAATTGGCTGAAGACTGGCATTTGTGATGCTGGGGACTTCAGGAGGGGGCCAAGATGGATCATCAACTTGGCACTTCTGGCTGAAGATTGTTGCAAATACTTCAGCCTTATCTTTCGCACTGATGTGCTGGGCTCCCCCATCCTTGAGGATGGGGATATTTGTGGAGCCACCTCCTCCAGTTAGTTGTTTAATTGTCCATCACCATTCACGGCTAGATGTGGCCGGACTGCCGAGCTTAGATCTGATCCGTTGGTTATGGGATTGCTTAGCTCTGTCTATTGCATGCTGCTTATGCAGTTTGGCACGCAGATAGTCCTGTGTTGTAGCTTCACCAGGTTGACACCTCATTTTGAGGTATGCCTGGTGCTGCTCCTGGCATGCCCTCCTGCACTCTTCATTGAACCAGGGTTGATCTGCTGGCTTGATGGTAATGGTAGAGTGGGGGATATGAAAGGCCATGAGGTTACAGATTGTGGTTGAGTACAATTCTACTGCTGCTGATGGCCCACAGTACCTCATGGATGCCCAGTTTTGCATTGCTAGATCTGTTAGAAATCTATCCCATTTAGCACGGTGGTAGTGCCACACAACACGATGGAAGGTATCCTCAATGTGAAGGCGGAACTTCGCCTCCACAAGGACTGTGCGGTGGTCACTCCTACCGATACAGTCATGGACAGATGCATCTGCGGCAGGCAGATTGGTGAGGACAAGGTCAGGTATGTTTTTCCCTCATTTTGGTTCCCCCACCATCTGCCGCAGACCCATCTAGCAGCTATGTCCTTTCGTACTCTGCCAGCTCGGTCAGTAGTGGTGCTACCTAGCCACTCTTGGTGATGGACATTGAAGTCCCCCACCCAGAGTACATTTTGTGCCCTTACCATCCTCAGTGCTTCCTCCAAGTGGTGTTCAACATGGAGGAGTACTGAATCATCAGCTGAGGGAGAGCGGTAGGTGGTAATCAGTAGGAGGTTACCTTGCCCATGTTTGGCCTGATGCCATGAGACTTCATGGGGTCCGGAGTCGATGCTGAAGACTCCCAGGGCAACTCCCTCCCTAATGTAGACCACTGTCCCGCCACCTTTGCTGGGTCTGTCCTGCCGGTGGGACAGGACATACCCAGGGATAGTGATTGCAGTGTCTGGGACATTGTGTCTGTAAGGTATGATTCCGTGAGTATGACTATGTCAGGCTGTTGCTTGACTAGTTTGTGGGACAGTTCTCCCAACTTTGGCACAAGCCCCCAGATGTTATTAAGGAGGACATTGCGGGGTCAACAGGGCTGGGTTTGCCGTTGTCGTTTCCGGTGCCTAGGTCGATGCCGGGTGGTCAGTCCGGTTTCATTTTTTTTGACTTTGTAGCGGTTAGATACAACTGAGTGGCTTGCTAGGCCATTTCCGAGGGCATGTAAGAGTCAACCACATTGTGTGGGTCTGGAGTCACATGTAGGCCAGACCAGGTAAGGACAGCAGATTTCCTTCCCTAAAGGACATTAGTGAACCAGATGGGTTTTTACAACAATCGACAATGGTTTCATGGCCATCATTAGTCTAGCTTTTAATTCCAGATTTATTAATTAAATTCAAATTCCACCTTCTGCTGTGGTGGAATTCGAACCCATGTTCCCAGATCAATACCCTGGGTCTCTGGGTTACTAGTCCAGTGATAATACCACTAGGCCACCGCCTACCCATTGGGCCATTGATTCTACGCTGACTCTTTCGAAGAGCAATCCAGTTCGTCTCACTCCCCTACTCTTTCCCATTTCCCTGTAATTTTTTTCTCCAAGTATTTATCCAGTTCCCTTTTGAAGACTACTGATGAATCTATATCCAGCACCCTTTCAGGCAATGCATTCTGGATCCTAACCACTCATTGCTTTGAAACGTTTTTCTTCATGCTGCCTCTGGTTCTTTCGCCAGTCATCTTAAATCTGTGCCCTCTGGTTATCAACTCTGAAGCTATTAGAAACAGTTTCTCTCTAAACCTTCATGATTTTAACCACTTCTGTCAAATTTCCTCTTAGCCTTCTCTGCTCTAACGAGAACAACCCCAACTTCTCCAGTCTATCCATGTAACTAATCCATCATCCCTGGAGTCGCTCTAGTAAATCTCTTCTGTACCACCTTCAGTGCTTTTGCATCCTTCCTAAAGTGTGGTACCCAGAATTAAAGGCCAGCTACCCGACCCGAACCCGACGGGACCTGATGACGTGCGTCGGGTTCAGGTCGGGTCGGGCCCATCTTCTGGCTCCGGCTTTCGGGGTCAGGCCGAGTCCAGGTTGGGCTCGGGTCATGTCGGGCAAGACACACAGGGTAAGTGCTCTGCCGGTAAGTATTAAAAACAAAAAACTTATCTGAGCTGTGAGTCTGGAATGAAACGGAGTCTGCGCAGTGAGCGAGTGATGTCACTATGGCGTCATCACGCACATGCTGCAGCTTCGTGGAGCTTCCCAGTCGGAAGGTAAGTGAAGGGATGGTCGGGTCGGGTCGAGTCAGGCTCGGGGCAAAATTGGATGGACTCGGGCCGGGTCGGGCTCGGGTCCGCTGTGGATCGGTCGAGTTTGGGTCGGGTTCTCTTTCCCAACCTGAGCAGGTCTTTACCCAGAATTGGACTCAATACTTCAAACATAGAGTTCTTGGAAAGATGGACATGGATTTGTAAGGTGGCAACATGTTCAACGAATAAAAACAGAAAATGCTGGGATTAACGATCTGGACATAAATGTAAAAGGCATGATCAAGAAGTTTGCAGACGACACAAAGATTGGCCGTGTGGTAGATAGCGAGGAGGATAGCTGTAGACTGCAGGAAGATATTGATGGTCTGTCGGACGGGCAGCAAAGTGGCAAACAGAATTCAACCCGGAGAAATGTGAGGTGATTCGTTTGAGGAGGTCAAACAAGGCAAAGGAATACATGATAAAGGGGAAAATACTGAGGAGTGTACATGACGTGAGGGACCTTGGAGTGAATGTCCACAGATCTCTGAAGGTATCAGGACAGGTCGATAAGGTGGTTAAGGAGGCATATGGAATCCTTTCCTTTATTAGCCAAGGTATAGAATATAGAGCAGGGAGGTTATACTGGAAGTGTTTCACTCATTTGTTAGGCTGCAACTTGAGTACTGTGTGCAGTTCTGGTCACCTCATTACAGAAAGGATGTAATTGCACTAGAGAGGGTACAGAGGAGATTTACGAGGATGTTGCCGGGACTGGAAAAATGCAGCTATGAGGAAAGATTGGATAGGCTGGGGTTGTTCTCCTTGGAACAGAGAAGGCTGAGGAGAGATCTTGAGTGAAATGTACAAAATTTTGAGGAACCTGGATAGAGTGGAGGTGAAGGGTCTATTCACCTGAGCAGAGAGGTCAGTGATGAGAGGGCATAGATTTAAAGTGATTGGTAGAAAAAATAGAGGGGGGGGGGGCGAGGAAAACCTTTTTCAACCAGAGAGTGGTGATAGTCTGGAATCCACTGCCTGAAAGGGTAGTTAAGGCAGAGATCCTCAACTCATTCAAAATGAGTCTGGATATGCAACTGAAGTGCTGTAATCTGCAGAGCTACGGACCAAATGCTGGAAGGTGGGATTAGAATAGGTGGAACGTTTTTCAGCCAGCACAGACAAGATGGGCCAAGTGGCCTCTGTCTATGCCTTAAACTTTCTATGATTCCATTCAGTTTCACTGTTCAAGGAATTTGGAGAGGTAAGGGTGTTTGAAGATGGCAGTTTGCAAGGACTGAGGGATCAAGTGTTGTTTTTTTGAAGTGAGGGGTAATGACACCAGATTTGCAGGAGATTGGGGACAGAAACTGAAGAGAGAGAACTGTTAACAATATCAGCTAACATGCGAGCCAGGAAGGGAAGGTGGGTCATTTTACATTTGGTTTGCAGTGGGTTGTGTAAAGTCTTCACTTGAGGAATTTAACCATACTGGCAAGGGAATCTTGTAAAATATAAAAAGATGTTTCAAAGGCAGCAGAAAAGTCACGGTTGTGAAAAGATTATTCAATTCATAATTTGGGTGTGCACTGCCCATGACTTTCCAACCACTAAAATTACGGTCTGAAATTGTTTTTTTATTCTTTCATGGGATATGGGTGTCGCTGGCAAGGTCAGATTTGTTGCCCATCCCTAATTGTCCTGAACAACTGAGTGACTTGCTAGGCCATTTCAGAGGGCAGTTAAGAGTCAGCCACATTGCTGTGGGTCTGGAGTCACGTTTGGGCCAGACCAGGTAAGGACAGCAGATTTCCTTCCCTGAAGGGCATCTGTGAACCAGATGGGTTTTTAATGACAATAATTGTGATGATAGTTTCATAGTACCATGACTGAGACTAGTTTTCAGTTCCAGATTTTTATATTAACTAATTGAATTTAAATTCCACAAGCTATGATGGGATTTGAGCCCTGTCCCCAGGGAATTAACCCGGGTCTCTGGATTACCAGTTCAGTGATATTACCACTACGCCACTGTCTCCCTCTCATGGGTCGTGTGTGGCCCATTATTTGTTGTCTGCTGCTGTCAGGTGACTGCTTAGACATGTAAAATCACTTCAATGCAGAAGAGAGGAAGAAGTGGAAAATTATGCCAGAACTTTGTACTTTATTTATTGAATTTCATATTTTGTTGAAATAGTTTGTACATGAAAGTGTTTTTAATCATGTTCTACTTTGTTATGGATGTCATTCATTTTTGTTGTACAGAGTAAGAATCTGTGCTGCTTAAAATGTTGCAATGGAAAATTTAAGGTTCTACTTTTATTTTTTTCAGGTCATTTGGTGATTACTCAAGTGTCATCATGGTGAGATCTACTGCACTACTGTTTTCTGTACTGCTTTTACAGCTTTTAAACAGCTGTGAAGGATATAGGAATAAAGAACCAGCAGCATCATCAATGCAGTTCACACAGCATCTATATAATGCTTATATTTATGAGAATTCTGCAGCCAAGACCTATTTAGAAAGTTATGTAAAAATGGGTATTTATGTCACAAACCTGTCGTCGGAGTTTCGATATAAAATTATTTCTGGAGATCATGAAAACCTGTTTAAAGCTGAAGACTACATTCTTGGGAATTTCTGTTTCTTGCGTATAAGGACCAAGGGAGGGAATACTGCAGTCTTAAACAGAGAAGTAAGGGACCACTATCTGCTGAATGTTAAAGCAGTTGAGAAAAGAACAAGTGCTGAAGCACGGACAAAGGTTAAAGTCCATGTTTTGGACACAAATGACTTGAGGCCTTTGTTTTCACCAACCTCGTACAGTGTGTCTTTGGCAGAAAACACAGCACTGAGAACCAGTGTAGCCAGAGTCAGAGCCACTGATGCTGACATTGGTACTAATGGAGAGTTTTATTACAGTTTTAAGGACAGAACAGATACATTTGCCATTCATCCCACTAATGGCATGGTTACCCTTACTGGCAGGTTGGACTACACTGAGACAAAACAATATGATCTGGAAATTCTTGCGGCTGATCGTGGCAAGAAATTATATGGCAGTAGTGGAATTAGCAGCATGGCAAAGCTTACTATTCATGTGGAACAAGGAAATGAAAATGCACCAGTCATCACAGCTGTTACCCTTACCCCATCGGACATAGACAAGGATCCAACATATGCAATTGTAACTGTGGAAGATGAGGACCCGGGAGTCAATGGGGAAATATCTTCCTTAAATATTGTGGCAGGTGATCCACTGCATCAGTTCAAAGCCATGAGGTCAAGTCCTGGTAGCAAAGAATATCGAATTAAAGCTGTTGATCAGGTTGATTGGGAAAGCCAGCCTTCTGGATATAATCTTACACTTCAAGCTAAGGACAAAGGAAGCCCTCCTCAGTTTTCCTCTGTGAAAGTTATCCATGTTATCTCCCCTCAGTCAAAGTCTATGCCATGTAGATTTGAGAAAGCTGTATATGAAGCCAGACTGAATGAGTTTGCACCCCCTAATTCACCAGTTGTAATGGTTACAGCTAGTCCCATGTATCCACAAATCAAGTTTGCTTTTAGATATCATGCTGATAAGTTTCATATTAACCCTGATACTGGTCTCATCACTACTAATGACTTTATAAAAGCTCAAGAAGCTTCTCGCTATGAACTCGAAGTTATAATTGTTGACAGACACGCGTCAACTAAGGTAATTGTTTATGTGATGGACATGAACGATAATGCTCCTGAATTCAAACAGTCATCATATACGACCAGTGTCAACGAAAACGTGCCAGTTGGTACTGATGTTCTGACTGTGAGTGCCACTGATGTTGACAGTGGTGAGAATGGATATGTAACGTACAGCATTGTTAACTTGAACCCACCACCTTTTGTGATAGACTATTTCAGTGGAGACATCAGTACCTCGGAGGAACTGGATTATGAATTGATGCCAAGGGTTTATAATTTGCGAGTTCGTGCATCTGACTGGGGCTCACCTTATCGTCGTGAAGTTGAAGCACTTGTAACTGTTTTCTTAAGCAATCTAAATGACAATAAACCATTGTTTGAGAAGGTAAACTGTATAGGAACAATACCGAGGGATCTTAATGTTGGTGAGCAGATTGCTACTGTGTCTGCTATTGATGCAGATGAGCTCCAACTGGTAAGATACCAGATAGTATCAGGGAATGAATTAGATCTGTTTGACTTAAATCCCAACTCTGGTGTTCTTCTGTTGAAGCGGGCTCTAACTGATGGACCTGGTCTCAAAGGGTCTTTTTATAGTCTGCAAATTACAGCTACAGATGGGGAGAACTTTGCTACTGCAATGTATATCAACATCACGGTAGCAACCAGTCGGAAACAAGTTAATCTGCACTGTACAGAGACTGGAGTGGCTAAACACTTGGCAGAAAAGCTTCTCCAGGCAAATAAGATCCACAACCGTGGAAATGCTGAAGACCTGTTTTCTGATAATCATTCAATTAACCGCCATGCACCACATTTTGATAGTTCTTTTCCAAGTGTAATTGAAGTTAAAGAAGCCAAACCAGTAGGAGCAAATTTATTGTTTATAAATGCCACAGATCTTGACAATGGTTTCAATGGGAAATTGGTCCATGTAATTTCTGGAGGTGACAGTGACAGTAGATTTATTGTTGATCTGGAAACGGGATGGCTAAAGATATTCACTCCGCTTGACAGGGAAAAAATAGATCATTACACGCTTAATATAACTGTCTATGATCTTGGGATACCTCAGAAATCTGTTTGGCGTCTATTAGATGTGAACATACTGGATGCAAATGATAACAGCCCAGAATTTCTGCAGGATATGTACTCGGAAGAAGTAAGTGAAAACAAAGAAGTGGGTAGTGAAATTATTCAGCTTGAAGCAACAGACCGAGATCTGGGTGCCAATGGCGAAGTCAGATATTCCATTTTGACAGACACGGACATGTTTGCAATTGATAGTGTAACTGGGATTGTGAAGGTTGTAGGGTTGCTGGATAGAGAAAAAGACCCAGTCTATTTGCTGAAGATTGAAGCCAGAGATCAAGCGAAACAGGAGCCACAGCTGTTTTCAACAGTATTGTTGAAAGTGACTTTGGAAGATGTAAATGACAATCCACCTGTGTTTATTCCTCGAAACTACCATATTAAAGTTCGAGAAGACCTTCCAGTAGGAACAGTTGCAATGTGGCTGGAGGCCTATGATCCTGACGTTGGACATAGCAATCAGGTACGCTATAGTCTGTTAGACAATGGAGAAGGATATTTTGATGTGGACAAATTAAGTGGAGCTCTACGTATTGTGCAAAGGCTAGACTTTGAGAAGAAGCAGTTGTATAATCTGACTGCTCGAGCAAAGGATAAAGGTCGACCAATTTCTCTATCTTCAACATGCTACATTCAAGTGGAAGTGGTGGATGTAAATGAGAATTTATACGCTCCTGTCTTTCCTTTCTTTGTGGCTAATGGATCTATCAGGGAAGATGTTCCTATTGGTACACCAGTAATGACTGTAACTGCTTATGATAATGACAGAGGCAGAGATGGAGAAATTAGATATTCCATAAGAGATGGATCTGGACTTGGAATCTTCAAAATTGATGAAGAAAAAGGTAAGCTGATTTAAAACTTACCAAGACTTGAAAATCGCAATGGTTTTGCTCTGCTGTGGTGTACTTGCTATCCTCTATATGCGCCTGTCTCCTCTTGATTCAGTTCCTTTCACTGCTCGTCATTTGTAATAGAGTTTGTCTTCCAGCTGTTAACTTACGATTCCAACCTCCAGATGACAGAGCTACATAAGAGTTAAAGTTTAGGAGTAGGGATGGAAGGAGTTGGTTGAAGAAGATAATACGAAGCAAAGTTTTTGACTTCCAGTTTATAACAAATATAAATTGTTTATGATGAAATGGATACTTTGTTAATAGTCTTTTCATATGGTTTTATTTATGTATGTCATAGTCTAGATGGTATCTACCTCGCTAATAAATATGCAAACTTAAATGTACGAATAGCCAGTTTAGTCATTAAAAGAATGTTGATGTCTGTATTTTTCTTTGCTAGCATCTCTTACTCTTGGTTTGCTTAAGTGTTTCTCTGTTGAAATTATCTTCAAACCCTGATAAGATCACTGAAACAATATACCCTTTTTATGACTCCTGCTGTGTTATAAGTGAAGGACTTTAAAATTGAAACGCTAGGTTGGGATCCAGCATATCTGGACCTGATTTGTGGTCCATCTGACACGTTCCTTTCCGATTTACTATGCAAGTGCACTGGATTTTTAGCCTCTCTGTGGAAAGGTTTACTACATTATTCTTGTCAAATAAAACAGGACTGTCAATGGAGAGACAGTTTAGCTGACGTTTTAGTAAAAACATAGAAAAAAAGTGCTAAATAATGTTTTTAGGTTCAAGCGAATAGTTATTACACATTGATAAATGATTTTTGATACCAAATAATGTATGTCTTGGGCTTTTCCTTTGTGTGGAACCAAATTGTTAAACCATATGTTGACGGATATGGTTAAAAAAAAATGTTATGACCTGAGAAGATGTTCGGTAAGTATTGTAATGGGCAGTGCAGAGTCATAGTCATAGAGAGATACAGCACTGAAACAGGCCCTTCGGCCCACCGAGTCTGTGCCGACCAACAACCACCCATTTATACTAATCCCATATTAATCCCACTTTCCCTACCACATCCCCACCGACCCACACTAGGGGCAATTTACAATGGCCAATTTACCTATCAACCTGCAAGTTTTTGGCTGTGGGAGGAATCCGGAGCACCCTCTGCACAGGCAGTACCCAGAACCGAACCCGGGTCGCTGGAGCTGTGAGGCTGCGGTGCTAACCACTGCGCCACTGTGTCATTCTTTAAAGATTGAAAGTAATTATTGAAATTAAAATTTGAGAATTGTAGGAAGTTCAATTTCTGTTGCATTTTCCTTTGTTGATTCTTGCACAATTTGGATAACCTGTCTTCCGTATATAGAATTAAATATAAGTTACAATATGGTAACAAACCATTCAGTCTAACCAGTCCGTGTTAATGTTTGTTCTCCATATGAACAGTAGCCTGAGGCCCATGAGTCCATCCTGTTACAATATCCCTTTATTCTCTTTCCTTCATTCAGCTCAGCTAAGCTAATCTTAAAATGTTGACATAGTCCTGCTTCAATCATTAACTTTGGTTATGCATTCTACAGCCTCACAACCCTCTGTGTAAATATGTTTCTTCTCTCTGTCCTAAATCTCTCAAGTTTCTAGTGATTAAAAACAGAAAATACTCGAAACAAATAGCATTTGAAAGGGATGAGATGTTTAATGTTTTGAGTGGGAATCCTTTATCAAAACTCAAAAAAGGAGGTAGGTAATGAAGGGTCTGTTTTTGGTTTTCAGATGCTGATGGATCGCTGTGTATGCTAGCATTTTCTGTTTTTATTTTAGACTTCTGGTATTAGCAGCTTTTTCTTCTACAATTTGGGTTTCTGTTTTTATGGTTGGTAGCTGTACCTATTGTGGTTCCTAACAGATTTTAGCCCGATGATTCCAATGTTTGGAATTTTTGTTTTGAGATTACTGGGGTAAACATTAATGATTTAAAAATTGGACACATTGGCAGTAAAATTACATGGCCAATTTTTAAAATTTCTTCCTATTTAGAATAAGGTTTTGCTTCTGTTATATGGAGTTAAATTAACCTGATAGTTGGTGCAGTATTGATTGCGAAAGCTTTTGCGCCATTTGCTAAACTTATACAAACTAAATGTTTATCAACCACTGCAGTAATGTACATTGTCATAATTAACTTCTTTGGGAAATGGGCTCATTATTACAGTTTAATGCTGCTAGGCTAATTGCATGATCCTGTGCTCCCAAAAGAAACTGCACTTGCTGAAAGCGTAGAGGTTGAAGATCTTGCAGCCCCATCTCTGACTTCCACTTACATGGAACACAGCTTCTCCCTCCTGCACCCCAAATGGGAGAGAGGGGATGCAGAATTAGCCCTATGAAGTACTCTGGTTGATGAGGATCAACATTTGATTCCCTACGGCTCAGTTAGTACTGTGGAGCTGAGCCATTTAAACCAAGGATGCATCAAGTATGATGCCAAGTTTGTGTTGAATTAACTGATATTGGCAAGGATGGAGGAATTGGCCTCAGCAAAATGGGACAAACAAAAATATGCTGGTGTTCCTGCTTCTGATATATATCCAGTAACTCTTGATGGAAAATATGTATGCGTGGATGTCAGTGTAGAGTAGGTTAAATGGATTACAATAGACTAAAATTGATGCACAACATTTTAAGTGGCTTAGGGAGGGACTGGTAAGTTTCATCATTTAGATAAGGTTGTACAGACTTAGTGGGTAGAAGAATATAAAAATGGAAGATTGAATCTAATTAGACTATGCTGTTACTTGTAAAATTAGGTGAGAACTCACAACATAACAACAGAAACTATGGCCCAGATATTTCCGGGGAGGAGGTGGGTGAGGCTGAAAATGGCTGAAGAACTGAACAATGTTAGGGTGGCGCAGTGGTTAGCACCGCAGCCTCACAGCTCCAGGGACCCGGGTTCGATTCTGGGTACTGCCTGTGCGGAGTTTGCAAGTTCTCCCTGTGTCTGCGTGGGTTTTCGCCGGGTGCTCCGGTTTCCTCCCACATCCAAAGACTTGCAGGTGATAGGTAAATTGGCCGTTGTAAATTGCCCCTAGTGTAGGGAGGTGATAGGGAATATGGGATTACTGTAGGGTTAGTATAAATGGGTGGTTGTTGGTCGGCACAGACTCGGTGGGCCGAAGGGCCTGTTTCAGTGCTGCATCTCTAAATAAATAAATAAAATGCTGTGGAATCAGAGGTCTTGCCGATCTTAATGTTGGGACCTCATTAACATTTTTTTTCTGCTTTCTATCCTTCTCGGCAGCCGGCCAAATAGTCAATGTGACTGCTGGCTGGTAGGGAACATGGCGCCAGGAGGCTGAGCCAGGGACCCTTGTGGACAGTCCCCAGAGATTGAGTAGAATAGGCCTCTAGTAAAGGCCAGCTACCTGACCCAAACCCGATGGCTCCCGACGGGTTCGGTTCGGGTCAGGCCTCTCTTCCAGATCGGGCTGGACACACAGGGTAAGTGCTCTGCTGGTAAGTATTAAAAATAAAAAACTCTGGGACGAAACTGAGTCTACACCGTGAGCGAGTGACGTCTCTATGACGTCATCCCACACACGCTGCAGCTTCCTGGAGGTTCAGTGCCAGGAAGGTAAGTGAAGGGATGGTCAGGTCGGGCGCAAGGCAAAATTGGAGGGACTCGGGCCGGGTCGGGCTCGGGTCCGCTGTGGATCGGTCGGGTTCTTTTTCCCGACCTGAGCAGGCCTTTAGCCTCTAATCTCTGGAATTTAGAAGAATAGGAGGTGATCTCATTAAAACATATTATAATAAGTCTTGACACGGTAGATGCTGAGAGGCCATGCAGCTGCACCCACCAAACGCAAGTATGTCTCTGGATGTCAACCCAGAGACTCATTGACAATGAAGTGCTATGAAATATGTCTGCTAGGTATGGCACGACTGAAATGAAAGTCTTTCTATCTTTCCATGATTTCTGAACATTTCTCTACCCTAATACACAAATGCAATTCCCAGTGATCTGAGAGTTACTTTATTTTCCTGGAGGATAGGCTGAACCACAATTATCTGGATCTCTTGTTTGATCTTTTGATGTGCACATCGATATTTGGATACCGAATAGTCAGAAATGGGTGCAACGTGATACTGTGATATAAATTGAGGGAATTTATTTGGACTGGTGGGCAGGGGTCATTGGCAGTGCTGTTAAGGGCAAAATATTTCAATCCTAGTTGTTAAATATATGATTATATCTGGATATTTTGGGTCTGAAAATTTGTGTAAGTTCAAGTATGTAAGCTCTGATATCATTCCTGCCAAAGTCAGGGGATGTCACAGCATTTTAATATTATGCTTATTAGGGCATGCATCTTGGGCATCTATTAGAGGTGGAAGGTCACAAAATGCATCAAAGGCTCCCTAGCTAGGCAGAGTGCTGAGTCTGTCCTAAAATAAAATTCACAGTTTGCTCTGACCCCCCTTTTTTTTTTTATTCATTCATGGGATGTGGGCAACGCTGGCCAGGCCAGCATTTCTTGCCCATCCCTAATTGCCCTTGAGGGAGCCAAAACATAATGAACATATTTTAACAATCTTTAGGGGCCTAGGTCATAACAGGCTTAGACTTGAGTTCCCTTTCCTGGAAATTCCCCCTTATGCTGGTGACATTCTTTGGTGTGGGCAGAGTGTGCTGGAAGGGCCATAAATTTTAAGCACCATGATCTGGGAGCAACACTGGCAGGGGAGGGAAAAAACAAAATGAAACCGAGAGTAAAGTGAAATGAAGAAGGGCTGTAGGAGAGAAAAAAAGAGAAAAGAAGAAAAATAATAAAGAACAGATCAGAAAGAGGACTAATTAAATTGAATAAGATTGTTAGCATTTGAGGGCTCTGAATATGAATGCATAGTATTAAAAACAAATTGGAGAGTTTGAAGCATTAATACAATGAAAGGACATAATACAATAGCTATAGTGGAGTTGTGGTTTAGGTTTGGACAGGACAGGAAACTTAATATTGTATCAGAGATTTGGCGAATAGCATGTGCAACACCTTTGCTCAAGCAGGATGAGAAAAATATACATGACAACTATAGACCAGTTGGTCTAATGTGAATTGTAGTCAGACTCTTCACATCCATGCTTTGAGATCAAATAAGTGAACCTTCAGAGATGCTTAGAATAGTCAAGGACACCCTCTGCTAATTTGATAAAGGTGAGTCATTTTTGACAAATTTGAAAACTATTTGACTAGCGACTTATTGTATAGATAAAGGGAATGCAGTACATGTGTATGGATTTTCAGAAGGTGTTCAATAGGAAGCTTATTACAATTTTGGGGTATTTTGTAAGAGGAAATGTAGCAGGATGGATAGAAATTTGACTTCAGTAGAAAGGAAGATCAGGCTGGGTGAATACTGATCTGCTATTGCCCATTTTTCAACAATGTCGAAGGTGAATTTCATCCCCATAACTTATTGAAAGTAAAAGTACATAAAGCCATAAAAAAGGCCAGTGGCATCTTGGGTTTCATAAATGGGTGGATAGAGTACAAGAATTAAGAGGTCTTTTTAAATCAATGGAAGGAAATGATTAGGCCACAATTGGAAAACAATTTTGAGTATCCCATTATAGAAAATGCATTACAACTTTAGACAGCTTGCAGCATGGATTCACCAAGATGGTGCCAGGGATGTCTAGTTGAAAGAAGCAACTTGTGATCATGGGACTACTTTCACTGAAGCAAAGAAGATTCAGAGGAAATTTAATAGCATATAAAATTATGAAGGGTGTTGCAGGTGAATAGGCTAAAATTATTTCCTCTGGTTAGAAAATCTGAAACTCCTCCTCCAACCTAAAATTTATCACTTTGAGACTTGGATGGGAGATTAGGAGAAATGTATTTATTTCCATAATTGCTAAAGCATAAAACGTTTTGTCTTAGGAAGTTGTTGAGGTACGGACCATTGCATTTTAAGGGAAAAGTAAATTTGATGTGGAGAAAAATAGAGGGACAGAGGACAGTGGTTTAGCTTTGGATTACTCCTGCAAACAGTCAAGAGAGACACAATGGGCTGAATATACTCCTGTGCTGGAAACTGCTATTGAAGAAACATGAATTTCATTTATGTGACTGTGATCAATGAGCCTTTAGCTTAACAAGAAAAATCATCAAGAATGATTTCTTTTCACACAAATATCAAGGAATACTTGTTGAAAATTAATTACACTTTAGTTGATGAATGTGACTGCACTCATGATTTCTGCTGGATTTAAAACAAAACTAATGCTCATTTCTATGCTTGGTTGTTGAAGAATGCAAAGCGGTGACCTCCATCCCTACAACTTTTTAACAAGTATTTATTGAAAGCCTAACCAATATTCTCAGCTGATAACTGCAGTGAAATATGAACCATAAATTAAATATTTTGGGGTTAAAACATCCCTCCAATTCATGTTTGTTAAAGAAATGACCTTGTCTAAAAGCTGTTACTCAGAAAATCTGTGTATCTACAGTGAGCTTTAATGTGCATATGTGTGTGTATGTGAAACAGGTGGTAAATTATTTGTTGTACAAATAATTGTAAAGATATCAATGTTCCGATGAAAATAACTACCAAATAATAGCTCTGTATCTAAGTACTCTGATTAAATGCCATAGTCTCGGAATTGTGTATAAAGGGCAAAAATGCATTCGGAAATTGAAACTGAAAACATTTCTGTATGGTGAGGTGGTTCAATAAAAGAGTGTGATAAAGGATTTTTTTTTCTTTCATGGAATGTGAGTGTCGCTGGCAAAGCCAGCATTTGTTGCCCATCCCAAGTTGCCATGAGAAGGTGGTGGTGAGCTGCCTTGAACTGCTGCAGTCCATCTGGTGTAGGTACACCTACAGTGCTGTTAGGAAGGGAGTGCCAGGATTTTGACCCAGCGACAGTGAAGGAAGTATATAGTTTCTGAGTATCATTATTAGCTTCCTGCGTAGCTTGACTAGAAGACCTCTTGGTACCAGGCATGCAATTTGTAGGGGGTACACATTGTACTGATGCACAACAGTATGATGGATGATCGAAAATGCCAGTGAATGACAAATATTGAAATCTTGAGCTGTAATATGCTTACTATAAAAGATCTATTTCAAATGTAAAGTGACCTCTGATATACTATTTACCTTTATCCCTTTACACTGCAAGCACTAACTGTTTTGGTGTGAGCTGGCAGAATAAGTTATTCTATTGCCTCCCCATTACTTGGCACTCAACCCGGCTCTACACAACCAGAGAGAGAGTGACACAGCACTGAAACAGGCCCTTCGGCTCACCGAGTCTGTGCTGACCAACAACCACCCATTTATACTAATTCTACATTTAATCCCATATTCCCTAACACATCCCGACCTTCCCTCAATTCTCCTACCACCTACCTACACGAGGGGCAATTTACCATGGCCAATTTACCGATCAACCTGTAAGTCTTTGGCTGTGGGAGGAAACTGGAGTACCCGGCGGAAACCCACACGGTCACAGGGAGAACTTGCAAACTCCGCACAGGCATTACCCAGAATCGAACCCGGGTCGCTGGAGCTATGAGGCTGCGGTGCTAACCACTGCGCCACTGTGCCACCCCTAAGTGTGCTCATGTACAGAACTCCACCTAGGACAGGGGTGAAACTTTTAAAGTTAGCAAAGTGTTAGTCATTCTGTTGGCTCTGTGGTAATAGTAACTGTAAACGCGGTCCATTATTTTTCAATTTTAATGCAGTGTTCACTTTGATCAGGGTTAGAGGGTGGAGGCTAATGGAGAAGGATTATTGCAGAGACCAAAATCTGTTGTCCAAGTGGTTTGAGTTTCTGATTGGGGGATGCATGTTGGAGGTTATTTGAATTACAATAATAGCATGTAACTTTTAAATTGTTAACATTTTCAAAGGGCTAGAACCTTACCTGCTATTTGCTTCCAGTAAGATGTCTAACAGTGTGTGTTTGGGGATTCAAGTTGATGCAGAGCCCCCTGATGGGCAGAGCACAGAACTGCAGGTACACCAACATTCTAATGGGAATTGCAGAGTGACTAGCTTTCATATAGAGTCATATAGAATCATTTACGGCACAGAAGGAGGCCATTCAGCAAATCGGGTCCATGTCAGCTCTCCATAGAGCAATCCAGTACTGAAAAACATGACAAAAGGATGAGTACTCTAAATGGAAAAACCTTATTAGTGAAGTATCTGCAAGCATCATAAGCAATTATAATGTAACTTGGTGTCAACGCAATATAAATGGAAAGTTCCATAAGAAATGTTGACAAGGACACAGGACATACCAATTTTATTGTTCTACAGGTGCTTCAACCCAGTTCCAGCTATATTGCAGCCAGTGTCAAGCCCAGTCTCTAAGTATTTCCCTGAGCTTATTAAAATTTGAAGTTCACGAAAGTCAATGACTTGAAAGCACAGTTGTTGCTACAGATTCTGGAGCAGAGTTTGCACTCTGGTTCTCTGTCTGATGCAACTTTGGTGAAATCCTGGAGAAATGGTGTAAATGGCCATTTGGCATCAGATAGACCAATACATCCAACAGGAGCAAGAAGGACACAAACTTAAATAGTGGTGGAGAACTTATTGCTGTGTTCCCGATGCATTCTCACCCACTGCTGTTTTAATTGTGCACTTTTGGGAGGTGACTGAAACTTGCACTCAAGTAATTCATTGGCTGTGAAGCAATGTGGGATGCTCTGAGGACATACAATTGACTATATTAAGTTTGGTTGTATGTGTATGATTTTTAAAACATTATTGAGGGTAATTCTCCTGTGATCCTGCTTGAAATGTTAATAGTGGTGAATTCAGGTGGTGAGCTCCTGTGCAGGCCACATAGTGACACTTCTCAGCTGCCATGTCAAAAGTGGCTGTAGACCCTGAGAAACAACAGTAAAGGATACAAGGTTCCCTGTTGGAAAGAGAGGGCTTTGTAGCAGCCTCCTCCTCTTCCAAGTTGGGCCCAGCATGTACCTGTGGAAGGCCTCACTCTTGACTGAGGCTTTCAGTGGGATCATTGCTGCCATTTTTGGGATGATGTTGCTACTATTAAGGCCCCTCCCCACCTCTTGTGCTGCAGTTGCATCCATGCTGCAGCACCATTGAGATTTATTTGCTTTTGTACTGATGACCTCCCTGTTGATATGGAACCTGCATTCACGTGGTATGAAGACCCATCTTGGTTCAAGATTGCTGCGTCGGCAGGGGTCCAGAGGGACTGGTAATAGTTCTGCCCTGCCACAACTCTCCAAAAGAGATTCCCTCCTATTGTTTTCAAGTGCGATCCTGCCTCAAGTTAATAAATTTAAAATCAGTAGGAGCTCATTCAGTGCATTGTTAACAGCTTGACATAGGCATATTTTGGAGCCAATCCAGGCAGCAGGAGTTGCTGCTTATTTACTATCAAAGAAACCTTAATTGTTCAGACACAGATCATAGTGACTATAATCAGTAGAGTAGATATAAAAGAAAATATTTTTAACTTTGTAATTTAGACATAATTACAGATAAAAAATAAATGTACGCCTGAAAAATTGCTCTCGAGGTAACATTCTGCTGCTTAATTAGGCCCTTATGGGAAGATGAGCATGCTCAGATCATCTTGCAGTCCAGGCCATCTGTTTATTTTTCACATGTCCCAATCTACTATGAATGTACCAGCTGGTTTATAAGTATAACGTCAATGGTAGTGGCCCTTTTAATGTCAGAAATAGAATATTGAAGTGCATATTTGAGGTGCAGTAACAGCACAACTTTAACTCTGTGAGGTTACTTTGTATAAATCCTAACTAAATTGCTTTTTTTGGGGGAATTATCGTGCTATCACATTTATGTGAATGTACAAATATAGTACTATATATTACACTGTAGCTTTCCTCCATCACCAGAAAACAGTTTTACATCTAGACTTACCACCTTGTCTTTGTCATTAAATATTTTTCCTCCAGTTAAATGGTGGAGGATTTGACCTAAACCATGAACTTTTTCAAGATTCCTGCTAGTGTTATTGACCTGGGGAGTCCCTGTTAAAGCAGAGCAGAATGGAAATTGTAAGCTGGAAAGGTGGTTTATTGATTGCAGTATATGACTACTTAGTTGTATTAATTCCAGTATGCAGCTTTGCCTGGCACCCCAATTTAGATCTAGCAAAGCGTACTTAACACATGCAGTAAAATATGTATTACTAATAACTGTAGGTCTTGAATCTTCAATGTCCTGGTTAGCGGAGAGGTGTTTTATATATGGACTTTGTGACTACCAGTTATATTGATTAAAGCAGTGTTGCCCAATAGAAATTGCTGTCCAGCCAGAGGTGTGGCCATGGTGACAGCAATTTAGCCACATGCTCTAGTTTTAGTAGAAAGCATTTTTATGCACACTCGCTTAAGTAAATGTATTTTACATGTATATTTACTTAACAAAGTAACACCATTCAGTAACCAAAGAATTAAAGCACTTCCATTCATCAAAACAACCTCTAACACCGGTTTTTGTCATACCATGGCTACAAGAGCAGCTCAGAGGCTAGGAATCCTGCGGCGAGTAATTCACCACCTGACTCCCCAAAGCCTGTCCATCATCTACAAAGGAGTGTGATGGAATACTCTCCACGTACCTGGATGGGTGCAGCTCCAACAACACTCAAGAAGCTTGATAACATCAATGACAAAGCAGCCCTCTTGATTGGCATCCCATCCACAAACATTCATTCCCTCCACCACCAACGCACAGTGGCAGCAGTATGTACCATCTATAAGATACACCACAGCAACGCACCAAGGCTCCTTAGACAGCACCTTTCAAACCCATGACCTCTACCACCTAGAAGGACAAGGGCAGCAGATGCATGGGAACACCATCACCTGTATGTTCCCCTCCAAGCCACACACAATCTTGACTTGGAACAATATCACGTTTTCTTCACTGTCACTGCGTCAAAATCCTGGAACTCCCTTCCTAACGCCACTCTGGGTGTACCTACCCCACATGGACTGCAGTGGTTCAAAAAGGCAGCTCACTAGCACCTTCTCAAGGGCAATTAGGGATGGGCAATAATTGCTGGCCTAGCCAGTGATGCCCACATCCATGAAAATATAATTTAAAAAAAAAACATTTTTACCAACAAATGCACAAAAGGCTTTCATATTCACATTGCTTATGCAAGTGTATTTAATGGTGAGAGCACGTGCCCAAGGAAGGTGTTGTTAATTTTGTAATTTACTAATCAGAATTGCAATTACGCATCTGGATTCCCAATTACACACATGTGGCTAGTGGCTAATGTATTGGACAACACTGGATTAAAGTATTGTTTGACAGCCTCTAAATTGTGGGAATGTTTAGTTTTTTTTAAAGCATACACCTGATGATTTAGAAGTGGAATAATACAAATTGATTTTGGTCTTGAAGAATACAATTTCGAGATTTTCCATAATGTCTACATTAAATTTTAATTGAATCTTGATCAGGTATTGGCATCAATGAAGGATAGTCATTTTTAGTTTATATTCTATATACTAAACATATTAGCCCTAAGTTTTAGTGGGCGATTGGGCCAACCTCTGCCACAATTTAGGACCACTCTCTTAATGTGATTTACATTTTAGTTCAATGTTTTTTCTTAACTTTCCTCCTAAGGCCAGTTGCCTTCAGGATCTCAGCAAATGTGTCTAAGTTTTGTACAAACCTTGGCAGTGAATGTCAGGAGGTGGGAGGCAGTATAAGTGCACTCAATCTTGGGCAATGTCTACGTGTATTTGCAACCGGGATTGCTGGCCAGCAGTCAGAGCAGGCTTCTCTTGGTCACAGCCTGCTGCGGCCAGTTGGAGCAGCTCTACTACCTTTGCTGCTGTGGTTAGTTAATGAAGCACAGACCAGAGATTAAAACCTTGGGGTATTTCTGATCTGTATGGCTCAGCTAGTCACTGGTTTCAGATTCATCTTCACAGTAATGCAGTAAACAAGATATAGAGGAATAATTTTATATTGGTCTGCTTTGTGTGGTTGTTATTTAACTGAAAGCAAAGGAAATAAGTGAAATAGGTTTTGTTTCACACTGAAGTGATATTTTGATTTTTCTCTGTTATTGAGATGAAATCAGCATGAACTAAATATTTTTGTTGTATATTGTGAAAAATGTGCATACTAGTAAGGTCACCCAGTAGGTAAAGTATTACTGAAACAGGTAAGCAACTGTCACTTGTGGCTTCCCCTCCCCCCATTCACTTCATCTTTTAAATGCAGAGATTGCATACTACTCAGCCAGGTTCATGGGGTCACAGCCTGGTTTGATGACAACAAAGATGCCTGGGGCCAAGTCACTGAAGGGAATTTGGAGGAGCTGGGTGTGAACTACCACATGTGGTCACAAGATTACTCTCCACTGTAAACACAAAGCCTTTGAAGAAATCTAAGCCCAATGAAAGGCCTATTTACTCTTGTGGAACAAGCTTTGCATCAAGGGCATTTGCTGGGCAACAGAAGTATACAGAGTACTGATAGCCAACCACTGAAGGAGTCAACAGGACAGAATTCTACAGATGAGCTCCTGATTGTATTTGTTGTGATTAAAGGCCATTTAGGACGTGTCTCATTTCAAATAGACTTATCCACGCTCTTGAGCACTTCCTCACATTGGTTTTGTAAATGTTGAGAATTTAAGAGATTCTGATCTATCACTTGTGACCAGACAAAAACTCCATTGGTCTTGTCTTCTATCAGTGAATTGTTTGATAGGGACTGTTATTAGGAAAGCTGATTCTGGTGACAATCCAGGTAACAAAGTCAAGAATAGAATCTTCACCTTTTGGAAGTAGCTACCTCATTCCAATGAGAGAAGCTGGTAGAACGGTGATAATTATAAAATGACATGGCACTGCTGTTTTACTTTTTGATACTTTGATCTGGATTTTCAAACCCTTTGGTGATGTTTAATTCGAGACAACCCTTTTTCTTTCATGTAATAGTTTTCTTGGTAGAATTCTGCAAACAATGACAATTGGAATTATATAGCTCCTTTAACGTGTATTGAAAACAGCCCAAGAGGTGTGAGCAAAATGAATGCTGAGCCAGAAAAAAGCATGCTTAGCAGACATTAAAGTTTTAGTGGCATATAGGAGTGCCTTAAAGGAGGAGAGGGGAGGCATTGAAATGGAAACAAGGAAAGGTTTATGAGAATGAATTGCAGAAGGTAGGTCCTCAGTGCCTGAAAGCGTGATTGCAGTGGGGGTGGGGAATGGGAGAAGATGCACAAGACCCTGTAGTCAGAGGAATGGACATTCAGTGAGGGTGTTGCAGGACTGCAGGAGGGGCAAGATCATGGAGATACCTTTAAGGTAAGGACAATGACTGGTAGTCTAGTAAGTTAGTGAGGATGGGGATGATGAGCAAGATAACATATGAGCAGGAGGGCTTAGGATGAGCTGGATTTTATAGAGGGTGGAGGGTTGGAGGCTGTCTAAGACAGCATTAGAGTACTTGGGGGTAACTTTCAACTTTGGCATTGTAGTGCATCTGCCGGCAGTTATACATAACATCTGGTTTTACTTTCTGTTGATGTTTTTCTGCTTGTTTTGTGCCCCTGCTAAATTTGAGAGGTAAAGACTGGGAAGAGAATTTCATTGGAAGATGGGCAGAGGCAGGTAATAAAGAGTCTGTGCCAGCCAAAAAACGATCCACCCAGTCTAATCCTGCTTTCCAGCATTTGGTCCGTGGCCCTACAAATTGCAGCACTTGAGGTGCATACCCAGACTCCTTTTGAATGAGTTGAGGGTTTCTGCCCTTCACTTCCACTGTATTCAGGCCCCTCAAAATGCTGTACATTTCAATCAGATCTCCTCTCAGTCTTCTTTGTTCCAAGGAGAACAACCCCAGCCTCTCCAATCTTTCCTCATAGCTGCATTTTTCCAGTCCCGGCAACATCTTCGTAAATCTCCTCTGTACCCCCTCTAGTGCAATTACAACCTTTCTGTAATGAGGTGCCCAGAACTGCACATGTTACTCATGTTGTAGCCTAACAAATGAAGGAAACAGTTCCAGTATAACCTCCCTGCTTTATATTCTATACCTTGGCTAATAAAGGAAAGGATTCCAAATGCCTCCTTAACCACCTTATTGACCTGTCCTGATACCTTCAGGGATCTGTGGACATTCACGCCAAGGTCCCTCACTTCCTGTACACTTCTCAGTATTTTTCCATTTATCGTGTATTCCTTTGCCTTGTTTGACCTCCACAAATGCATCACCTCACATTTCTCCGGGTTGAATTCCATTTGCCACTTTTCTGCCCGTCTGACCAGACCATCAATATCTTTCTGCAGCCTGCAGCTATCCTCCTTGTTATCTACCACGCGACCAATCTTTGTGTCGTCTGCAAATTTCTTGATCATGCCTTTTACATTTCTGTCCAAATTTTGGAAGTGGTATCTTCATGTTGGAGTGGATATGTGATTGGAAGTTCAGTTCTGGGTTGAATAGGATTCTGAGAACAGTTTGCATGGCATTTGTACACTTACTTTTAAAGGAAAAGTACTAGTTACTAGTAAAATTTGTGTATATTAATAAGCCATATTCAATTGCAACCCTATTAAATTGCCATTAGTGGGGAAATTATGGATAGCACTTATTTACGCATTTCTTTCATTAATTGCTCAAAGCTACAATGTGGCTTCTCAATCATCCCATGATCGTGAATTGAATGAACTTTTGCTTGAAAGGTGTTGTGTGAGACACAAAGGGAGACATTTGTTAAAGGATTAAAGTTGAATGGAGGAAGAAGAATTTAAAACACACTTCCTCTGTTTGATTTTGTTTACTTTCTTAGGTCATTAATTCCTTTATATTTCAAGTGCATTTTCTATAGCATGGTTAGAGTGACTGGGAGATGATGCTCATTTACAATTCTTGAAGCATTTGTTGGTGATTAGCATTGTGGGATCGTCATACGATTGGGTTGTATTATAATGGCCCTGAATCTTCTGTTGTCCCACTTAGCTGCCGTAAATGCATTGGGTATATTCTGGCCACTTGTCAGTTGTGCAAGCTCTGGGGACAGAGCAAAGGGACACAAGGCCAAGCTGTAGTGACAGATGTTTGATTTATGAGGAAAGACTGGAGATTCTTGGGCTTTTCAGCCTAGAGAGGCGAGATTTGAGAAGTAATTTATAGAGGTGTACAAGGAAGGAAAAGGTTAATCAAAAATGTGTCATTTTTGCTCAGTTGTTTGCACAGTTGCATCTGAATCAGAAACTCACGGATTCAAGGCCCTCTCCAAAGATTTAAGCACATAATGTAGGCTGTCACTCAGTACTATACTTATCAGCTAACTAGCCCAGGAATTGGATGAAGAATTGTTTCTAAGAAAGTGCCATTGCATCTTTTACATCCACCCAAACAGGCAGACTTGGTTTAATGTTTCATCCATAAGACAGCACTTATACTGAAGTGTCAGATAAATTGTGTGCTTAAGCTCTGCAGTGGGCCTTCTGACTCAGAGGTGGGATTGCTACCAATTGAGCCGAGATGATACTTAAAACCATCCTTAAAGCCACTATTATTTAGGTACAATATGAGACTGGATATAAAGTTTTAGATTTTTTTTTAGATTAGAGATACAGCACTGAAACAGGCCCTTCGGCCCACCGAGTCTGTGCCGAACATCAACCACCCATTTATACTAATCCTACACTAATCCCATATTCCTACCAAACATCCCCACCTGTCCCTATATTTCCCTACCACCTACCTATACCAGTGACAATTTATAATGGCCAATTTACCTATCAACCTGCAAGTCTTTTGGCTTGTGGGAGGAAACCGGAGCACCCGGAGAAAACCCACGCAGACACAGGGAGAACTTGCAAACTCCACACAGGCAGTACCCGGAATCGAACCCGGGTCCCTGGAGCTGTGAGGCTGCGGTGCTAACCACTGCGCCACTGTGCCGCCCTAATTTCAAAAATGAAAAAAAAAATTTTTGTGAGATCTAGGTGGTAGTTTTTTCACTTCAGGCATATGGTGAGCATTTTTATCCACCAGAAATGCAAATTGGAAATAAAGGCCTGCTCGGGTCTGAAATAAAAACCCACCCCGAACTCGACAGAGCCACATCAGACCCAAGCCCAACCTGAGTCTTTCCATTTTTTCTTTCCTGCGCCTGACCCAACCCAACCAGACCAGACCACCGGAATGTTCACTTTACTTACCTTTCGATTCCGAATCCGTTTTTCAGTTTGAAATACTTGCTGCAAGTTTCTCCAGTGAGCAGCTGGGATGCAGAGACCAGGAAGGTCCTGAGTGATTATTATAAAATATACAGTATTTATATAAAAAATATAAAATGATCACTGTCAGGACTCTAGTCTACACACATACTGTATGGTGTCTAGCTTCTTGAGTGTTGTTGGAGCTGCACCCATCCAGGCAAGTGGAGAGTATTCCATCACACTCCTGACTTGTGCCTTGTAGATGGTGGACAGGCTTTGGGGAGTCAGGAGGTGAGTTACTCAGCGCAGGATTCCTAGCTCTTGTAGCCATGGTATTTATATAGCAAATAGACGGTATTTAATAAACGGTCATTATAGACAAATGACATTACATTTTAACATTACAAACTATTATAAGTATTGTTTGACTAGTAGAAATGAAATGAGAAATTAAGACTCAGTGTGTGTGGCGATGGTTGACTCATCACTTTTAATATATGGTCAGTGTTGGAAAACAATTTAAAAAAGCATATAGGACAATGAAGTGGAAGCTTCCAGAGGCAATGTTGAAGATTCACAATGCACTAATCACATCACACTTTGAGTACTGTGTTCACTTTGGTCAGCACAACCAACACAAAATACAGGTTCAAGCATTTGGGGCAGGAAAGAACATCAAGACTGATTCCAAATGTAATCGGGCTGACATGAGAAAAAATAGAGAATCTTGAACTTTACAGCCTAGAAAGTTGACTTTTATAAGGTACAGACAGATAAATTAAACCTACAATATTGAGACTTTGAATTCCCTCTGCACAGAGTAACTAGGCAGAATGGGAGTTAAAACCTTAGCACAACACTTGGTGGTAATTTTCTGCACCATGGCTATTGTAACACCTTGGGCAGTGGATGTGTCTGCCTGACTGAGGTGGAAGCCTTGTAATAATAGCAAATTGGGATGTTATAACTTAAATAACACTTCTTCTTTGGCCTCCTTGTCTCGGGAGACAATGGATAAGCGCCTGGAGGTGGTCAGTGGTTTGTGCAGCAGCGCCGGGAGTGGCTACAAATGCCAATTCTAGAGTGACATGCTCTTCCACAGGTGCTGCAGATAAAATTGGTTGTCGGGGCTGTTACACAGTTGGTTCTCTCCTTGCGCTTCTGTCTTTTTTTCCTGCCAACTGCTAAGTCTCTTTGACTCGCCACGCTTTAGCCCCGCCTTTATGGATGCCCGCCAGCTCTGGCGATCGCTGGCAACTGACTCCCATGACTTGTGATCAATGTCACAGGATTTCATGTCGCGTTTGCAGACGTCTTTAAAGCGGAGACATGGACGGCCGGTGGGTCTGGTACCAGTGATGAGCTCGCAGTACAATGTGTCCTTGATAACACTAGTACACCTTTAATGGTGTTCTGAGCGGAGCGTCAGTCCCGGCATTCTGCTCAGTAAAATCTGGAGGGCACCCTGAAAGGTAACAGCAAAACTTAAGTTAGTAGGGCCCGAAGGAGGCTTTGCCTATAGAATGTCACAGATTGTCTGCAATTACTTTTTTTTTCTTTGCTTATGATGGTTACCAATCAAAGTGATGCTATCAAAATATGCCTGTTGCATTTAACCCACCTGAAAATATGATGGTAATTGTGTTTGAACGAGTTATTATGCCTTCTTTCCCTCTAGGCCAAAAAAAACTAGCAGTACTCACGCTTAACATAATTACTCAATAGCATCAGCTGTTGATAATTGGGGGTAATGCACAACCAGATTTTAAGCTTCATTACCGTGGGCTGTTGAAGCACCGTAAACACCATTTCCCAAGCCCAACATCAGGGAATTCCATCTTGCTGTGGAATGAAATGAGCCTCAGAAGTCCAAACGTCACTCAAGCTGAGTAAATGGGTTGCATTTTAAAAGCCCGCCACTGAAATAATCGACAGCAGACGAAAAACATGGCGGCCTGCAGAAGGGGCGCATGTCGTGGAGCAGCTGCGATTCCAAACACGGTGGCTCATTAGCATGGATGGGCGGCCCCCCCCCCCCCCCCACCCCCGCCCCCGCCTCCGATAGCGCCAGCGCCATTTATAAAGGGCTTACAGGCCTAAATGACCACTTACATTTTTAAAGACACAGTGAATCTAAAAGTAATAAAAATGAATGAAAAGATCTTTCCATTCCCTCTCCCAACAACACCCCCTCCCCCCCAAACCAACGGCATTACTCATCATACCTGCCATTGAATAAATGACTTTCCCACCAGCCCCCACCCCACAAAGTTCAGAACCTTTGTCCTTTACCTCTTCCCATCAACCCACCCCCAACCAATCCGAACAGTTTGACTCTGCTCCCGCACTGAGAAAACTACAAAACTACATCCTCCCTCTCCCCACAGGAGTCACGCCTTGTTTCCCCGAATGGGGATTCGAAGGCGCAATATTGCCGGCTGCCAAAATGAAGATTGGTGCGGCAAATAAGGAGGTGACGGGATCTTCATTAATTCAGGTAGGTTAATATATTTACATATGGAAATCGTGGTCCCGTTGCCAAGCGGCAGGAGGGCTGCCACGAGGCCTCTCTGCCTCCACTGAGATCGGGCCAGGTCCTGTCTGGGTCGGTGGCAGGCCTCATCCATAGCAATGATCATGCCCCCCACCCCCTGCCACTGTTGCTGATGGTCGGGGACCCTTTAAAATCCAGTCCGATGTTGCCCCAGCAATACTTCCAAGTTAATAGTTCCACATGCCTGAAACACTTGGGAGATAAATAAATGGAACACAAAGCCAGTTTGTTTTCTGAAAATCATAATTGACATTTTTGAGCATTAACCTTTCACAATGTCCAGCTTATGAGTCTTGTTGAAATGAAAAAAAAGAGACCAATACCGATGTGGAGAATAATCTCAAACTGTGCAACATTTATAATTTAGTAATGTAAGGGAGACTGGATATCACTTTTGTTTGATAACCAGAAATTCCTGTGTGTAGATAGTCACAAAGTATCAAAGATGCTCAACCTCTCTGTTCAAGTTTTGTGATAATTACTTCTTTACAGCATTTCAAAGATTTTACTTTCAAAGTTACAGTGGATTTAATGATTTTTGACACACTAGTTTTGTTACCACTTTTATACAGCTCGCAAGTCAGGAATTCTTGATGCTTTTGGTACCTAATATATTACTTCCTGCCTTGTCATCACTTCTACTTACTGGTATCCTAGTTGTTTTATCTCAATGGATATTTTAAGAAATGTTTTTCTTTCATTATTTGCACCTTTTCCTCCTCTGTTGTCCTTGTCAAAGGCAGTCCTTTGTATCCAGATTATTAATCCTGACATTTCCATGGTCACGCTCAATGTTATTTCTCAGCAAGCTAGCAGATGTATACCTCTCCTGCTCCCCACCCCAACCTGTGACAGCCTTGGGTTGTTTTGGCCAGCTGGCTGTGTGATCTAGACAGAAACCCATCTCCATGCTTTATCATCTCCAGAACAAATTACCGAAGGTGAAGGTTCTGTTTGCTCAATATGAATTTCTCTCACTTTGGCACACTCAAATCACAAGTCTAGAGAGCTTGGGCACAGTTTGGCAAAAGCCTGGCTAATTACATGCAGGAGCATTGTTGGACATTAGTTAACTAAAGCCATGCAGTCTAGCAACATATTGCACAGGAAAGCTGGATCCGTAGAGAGAACCCTTCTTGCTGGGACATTGGCTTGCAGGATTATTTAGAACTGAGTGGAAGGAATCTCAGCTCCAGTGGCAGGTCTATCCTTCCAGATCCTATTAATGATTTAGGCTTGGCTGTTCAATCATGAAGGAACCTATATAAATGAAAAGAACGATGTAGTCAAAGATGCCTAAAGGACTGTTACTGAATTCCAGTCATCAACAGCATCCTTGGGTACTATGGACACCCTTCGGTCTTGTATCAAATTACCCACTCTTCCGCAATGGGTTGACTCCATTCTATTTTTCCATCATCAGATGTGCCATTTTGGAGCCCATCAAATGCCAAGAAGATCCTGCTTAACTTCTCATGAGAATGGATTTCTGGCATTGAATGTGACATTTCTTTGAGAGGGATTTGACTATGAATGTAATCTGAGACTGGAATTCAGTTCTTGTTTGTTAGTCTCAATATTGATTATTGTACAGATTAAACATGAGACAAGAAAATATCTATTTGCTGGGTGTTTTGTCTTTCCTTTTCAGCATTCTTTTAATTCAAAATGTTAAATATTCTTTTGCATTCAAATGCATAATTACCATGTTGTATGATATTTGGAGTCTATAAAACGTGAAACGCCTTAATTAATTTTGTTGAGATTACAGAATGTAAATTGTAAAATCACAGCCTAGGTAAGCAAGCTGCTCAAAATGAAAATATATGGCCGGTTAACATTTTTGTCTGAGAAATAGGATTGCAGACTGGAGCTGCTAAAATAATTTCAAATTGGGTGACAATAGATTCTGTCTGGCCTTGTAGCAAAAGAGTTGCTGGACTGGAAGTAATTGGTGGAATGTAGTAACAGTCCCGTTGTGCATCTTAGATTGCATCATTCTTTTCATTCATATGGGTGTCTTTACTGTTCAGCTGCCAAGCCCAGCAATTGTTCTCATTTTGACCTAAATACCAGTCATGGGGCCTGGGATTTATTTATATGCTGCTGATATGGACAGCAGTCCATTTAGCAGGATTTGAGTACCTTAATGATTTAAACATTTATTTGGGCTCTCTCTTTATATATAAATAGAATAAACAATATATTCTTGGCTATTTTTTGATGTTTTGTGAGTTTGATATGAGAGAAGTTTACAAAATATCAAAAAGCTTTGTACAATGTAATTTTATTTCCTGAAAGTTATGTGATGAATGAACTAGCCTTTAAGCCCTTCACATTGTAGGAGCAGAGACAAGTCTGCTCAGTTCTTTTAGCTAATAGGTTGGTGGCAAGCTGAATTTCTTTCTCCCACTAATATTGGCAGTTCACTCAGGAATATTTATGTTAGCCTAAAAATGTTTGCATTTAAGAAGGAAATAAGTCACATTGGTTCTTGCAGTCCTTGTTTCCCGTGTTGCATTATTTGTAGTTGCTTTTGTACTTATTTAGTAGGTCCTGAGAAAAATGGAGGCTCCATCAAATTTACGTAATCTAACCTCTTGATTGCCAGCAATGGCGAGGGAATTTTTATGCTTTCTAGACTGACTTATTAAAAGAAATGTTTCAATATGCTGAAATAAAATTGAGAATTGCAGTAATAAAGACACTTGGATGTAATATTATTATAATATCAACCTACTGGATGGCCAGCTTTACAAAGCTCAAGAAATTGGAACGTACGAGTTAGGAGCAGCAGTAGGCCACTCGGCCCCTCGAGCCTGCTCCACCATTCAATAAGATCATCAGTGGTGCTGTTGAACTGTCACAATGAGACACTCTTATTTCCTTTCTCCTTGCCTTGATTCCAGTTTTCCATATGAGCCCATGGGTAGAAGTTGGACGAAATTGCGTATGTCTTACACTGCTCAATTTCGATGACTGATGACTTGCGCTCCAAAGCTGTATGAAAAATGTTTGACCTGAAATAAGATCAGGAAATTTTTTTTCAGGCATTCAGGGTGGCCACTTAAAAAGGTGATGGGCCCTTTCCATATGCTAATGAATGGCCTAACATCCATTTTGGGGCCCCTCAGGGAAATTGAGCCGCCCTGAACTGAGCTGACATTGCTCCGCTCAGGTTTTCTGGACATGGATGTGGCCTACCAAGCGGCCACCACTGAAAAGGTAAATTTATTTTTTTCCCCCCAGTTCTACAGCACCACTGTCAACAAGGCAACTGGTCTGAAATTGGTTGTCTGAAATAGGCAAGCTGTCTTTGGAGCTGCAAGGAGACTCACCCACATTATTTACATGAGGTCCAAGGCTCAATTTCGGGTGGGCCCAAAAACATGTCCAGATGGTTTCTACCCCTGCCTCTTATTCTCTCTTTACTCATATTTCTTTTTCCTCTTTTCTCTCATTCACTTTTGCTGTTTCATTTTCTCATTGTTTCTCATGTCCTTTGTTTTTCCACTGTCATGCCTCTGAGTTAGAAGGTTTTAGGTTGAAGTCCCACTCCAGAGAATTGAGCACTTCTATGCAGTACCAAGAAAGTGCTGTACTGTCAACCGTGCCATCTTTTGAATTAAATGTTAAACTGAGGTCCCATCCCCTTTGTCAAATAGATGTGAAAGATTCCTAGGCAGTATTCGAAGAGGAGTGGGGAGTTGTCTAAGGGTCCCGGGGAACATTTGTCCGTCAATCAACTCTATGATAAACAAATTATCTCGTCATTTATTTGTTTGCCGTTTGTAGGGCCTTACTGTGTGCAAATTAGCTGCTGTGTTTTCTACATTACTACAGTAACTACACTTCAAAAGTGCTTCATTGGCTATGAAATGCTTTGAGGCATCCCAAGTATTTAAAAGGTGCTATATAAATGCAAACTTTTTCTTTCATTCCTTCAGTTTGTATTTTTCTCTCTCTCTCACATCTCTTGTCTCATTTCTGCTATTTCTCCTCTCAATTTCTGTCTCACCTCTTCCATTCACACACTTTTGCAGTCCCAAACAGTGAAACTTTGCCTCCTAAACCTGAATGGAATCTCCAGTCTAGGGAACATCGTCTAGTTTATTCTTTGCTCCAGAGGTCCATACAGCTTTGAAAACCTACTGCGCAAAAGAATAGACTTTGAGAATGATTTTGCAAATAAATTTCCATGCTCCAATCAAAGGTGGTTTGTGCGACTTATAAATTAGGAAGATGGTTTTCTTATATTTGAGACAAATGTATTGCAGCTAATGGAAATTATTTTTCAATCTAATTAATCCAACATAAATATTTGGGGAGAGTTGGTTTAAGGAATGCATTACAGTCTAATTCCTAGAAAAAACCCTGATTGTTATAACAAGAAAAATGTTACTTTTTTAGAAGGTGAAACCCAAATTGAGGATCCTATCTTCATTAGTCTGTTGTGTAGCTGATAATGCCACCAGTTTTCAGATGCATATGCATCAGAGAATGGATAATATAAATTCAAAATGTATGGATTAGCTGGCGCAGAATGAAAGGGAGGTGATCCATTCTGTTGTGGCTAATCAGGTCCTTTTGTTCTGTACCATTCGCATCAGGACTGACTGCATGGGTGGGGCAGCTAAACAAAAATATTCAAGGAGCTGCATTTCAACTATAGAAGAGTTGCATGTGGATCTTGAGACACTATTTAACTAGGCTGGACTTGTACACGCGAAGCCACTTGTGACCAGATCAATTACAACAGAATGCTTACTGTAGTGAAGTTATCCCAATGTGCAAAACTTTTCCTCCTTGTTTGTTAAAAAGCAAACCTTCCATGGTAAAATCACAAACCTGAAGTGTTTTATAACAAAGTAAACTGTAACTGCAGCTTATGCTACTGGCTTTAGCCGGGGTCACGATGCTGCTAGATCAGTAGGGGACTAATTGCTAATATGTTAACCTATCTATCTAATGGCAGTATGTCTCCCACCAATTAGCATGTGCATCAGTGCTCTGGAGGAAATGATTAGCAGATGTAGAATTATGTAAAATATGTTGGTATACTGTATTTGTATGAATTGAGACATTATTTAGTTAGTCTGGCTTATACAACAGAAGCCAGATCGTTTACAGTAGATATGGTAAGTGTAGCATGTTTGGGAGCAACAGGTGAATTTGGACATGAGTCTCAAAGGTCTCCACTACTGGAGTTTTTTTTGTGATATTTCAGTGTCTAGTTTATACTAACTGATAGAGAGTGATTGCTGTGATTAGTCAACAAGTCCATTATTGCTGCATCATTGGTCTACCAGGATGGTAGAAGGTGAACGAGATGGACCTTGGTCCTTATTCATCTAGCAATTCCTATGTTTGTTTTTAGTTATTGTGTTCTATTCTTGTAAGTAGTTGGAACGTTTTGCACTTGGAAGGGGAAATAACATTGGACTTTGAATTTAAAAGTCCAGAGGAGTAAAGAATGCTTATGTTAACAGTAGAATCAGGTCAACCAGTACTTGGTTTTCAGTATCAATAGAATCATGCTACTGATGGACAAGTTATTTTGCCTGCATGCTAGTAGTCAGGTTATTACAAAGGAGTTATTAAATGGAACATTTTATTATTCACTTCATAGCATTAATTATTTTAACTACATTGTAAAATTAAAAGTTGAGAAGCTATTTTTCACTCACTGACGGTAGCCATTACTCTGAGATCATTAGCAGCCTTTTGTGAATTAATCATGACCTCCTAATGCTTGCGACTGGCGTCTTATTTCTTTATTTTCAAGAGTGCACAATATCTATTAATATGGACACACGCACACACACACACTATTTTGCTTTATTGTTCATCAGAATTTTTTGAAGTAAAGATCTCATTCGAAGAAGTGATTACTATTAATATGGAGTTTACCTGTACCATTTAGTAAGCAATTTGGAATTGACCAAGCAGTAACTAATTTTTTTGTTAGAGCTGGTCGAAGAATATGGATAACATATATGGGACATATATGGACTTGCACCTGAAGTGCTGTAACTTGCAGAGCTATGGACCAGGTGCTAGAGGTTGGGATTAGATTGGGTGGCTTGGTTTTTTTATCAGCCAGCGAAGACGCGATGGGCTGGATGGCCTCCTTCTGTGCTGTAATTTTTCTGTGGTTCTATTTATTGATTAGGGAGGACATCACGGCAGTACTTAGAGGGGATATCCTGGGGGGAATGTCCAGCGAGGCCATATGGGTAGAACTTAGAAATAAGAAAGGGGTGATCACTTTGATGGGATTATACTATAGGCCCCCCAATAGTCCGAGGGAAGTGAAGGAGCATATATGTAGGGAAATCACAGATAGGTGTAGGAATTATAGGGTTGTAATAGGTGATTTTAACTTCCCTAATATTGACTGGGACTGCCTTAGTGCTAAGGGATCAGATGGGGAAGAATTTAAGTGTGTCCAGGATAGTTTTCTGAAGCAGTATGTGGATGGCCCTACTAGAGAAAGGGCTACACTGGACCTCCTCTTCGGAAATGAGGATGGGCAGGTGGTTGATGTGTCAGTGGGGGAGCACTTTGGGACCAGTGACCATAACTCTATTAGCTTCAAGATAGTTATGGAAAAGGATAGGACTGGTCCTACGGTTGAAGTCCTAAATTGGGGGAAGGCTAATTTCGATGGCATCAGACAGGAACTCTCAAAAGTTGAATGGGAGAGGCTATTTCCAGGTAAAGGGACATCTGGCAAGTGGGAGGCTTTTAAAAGTGAGATGGGAAGAGTTCAGGCTGGCATGTTCCTGTTAGATGGAAGGGCAAGACTGGCAAGTTTAGGGAACCTTGGTTGACTAGGGATATTGAGGGTCTGGTCAGGACAAAGAAGGAGGCATATGTCAGGTATAGGCAGCTGGGATCAAGCGAGTCCCTCGGAGTATCGGGGATGTAGGAGTACACGTAAGAAGGAAATTAGGAGGGCGAAAAGGGGCCATGAGATTTCCCTGGCAGATAAGATAGAATCTTTTAGGATTATCCCTTATAGGTATATTAAGAGTGAAAGGGTAGCTAGGGAGAGAGTAGGTCCCCTTAAGGATCAGTGTGGCAATCTATGTGTGGAGCCACGGGAAATGGGCGAGGTCTTAAATGAATAATTCTCATCTGTATTTACTGTGGAGAAGGTCATGGAAGCTCGTGAGTTCAAGGGAGGGAACAGCGATATCCAGGAGCATATCAACATTACAAAGGAGGAGGTGTTGGAGGTTTTGAAGCGCATTAAGGTGGATAAATCCCCAGGGCCTGACCAGGTGTATCCTAGGATGCTAGAGATTGCTGGGGCCCTGGCAGAGATTTTTGTATCATCGTTAGCCACGGGTGAGGTACCGGAAGCCTGGAGGATAGCTAATGTTGTGCCTTTATTTAAGAAGGGCAGCAGGGATAAGCGAGGGAACTACAGGCCGATGAGCCTTACATCAGTGGTGAGAAACTTATTGGAAGGGATTCTGAGACACAGGATTTATATGCATTTGGAAAGGCATGGTCTGATTAGGGATAATCAGCATGGCTTTGTGCGTGCGAAATCATGTCTCACGAATTTGATTGAGTTTTTTGAGAAGGTGACCAAGAGGATTGACGAGGGCAGGGCGATGGACATTGTCTACATGGACTTTAGCAAGGCCTTTGACGAGGTCCCGTATGGTAGGCTGGTCCAGAAGGTTCGAACACATGGGATCCAGGGTGAGCTAGCAAATTGGATACAAAATTGGCTTGGTGATAGGCAGAGGGTGGTAGTGGAGGGTTGTTTTTCAGATTGGAGGCCGGTGACCAGTGGTGTGCTACAGGGATCGGTGCTGGACCCTCTGTTTGTCATATATATTAATGACTTGGATGTGAATGTAGGGGGCATACTTAAGTTTGCAGATGACACCAAAATTGGTGGTATTGTGGACAGTGAAGAAGGCTGTCTAAGGTTACAACAGGAAATAGATCAACTGGGAAAGTGGGCAAGGGGTTGGCAAATGGAATTTAACGCAGACAAGTGTGAAGTGATACATTTTGGGAAGTTAAACCAGAGCAGGACATATACAGTGAATGGCAGGGCCCTGGGAAGTGTTGTTGAGCAGACAGACCTTGGGGTGCAAGTATATAGTTCCCTGAAAGTGGCAACACGGGTAGACAGGGTGGTGAAGAAGGCGTATGGCATGCTTGCCTTCGTCGGCCGAGGCATTGAGTACAAGGGTTGGGACGTCATGTTACAGTTGTTCATAATGTTGGTTAGGTCACATTTGGAGTACTGTGTGCAGTTCTGGTCGCCGCACTACAGGAAAGATGTGATTAAGTTAGAGAGGGTGCAGAAAAGATTCACGAGGATGTTGCCTGGTTTGGAGGGCTTGAATTATAAAGAGAGATTGGATAGGCTGGGTCTGTTTTCCCTGGAACGAAGGAGGCTGAGAGGGGACATGATAGAGGTATATAAAATTATGAGAGGCATAGATAGGGTAGATAGCCAGAGTCTGTTATCCATGGTAGGGGTGACTAAAACTAGAGGGCATAGGTTTAAGGTGAGAGGGAGGAGGTTTAAAGGGGATCAAAGGGGTAAATTTTTCAAAGAAAGAATAGTGGGTATCTGGAATGAGCTGCCTGAGGAGGTGGTGGAGGCAGGAACAGTAGCGACATTTAAGAGGCATCTGGACAGGTACATGAATGAGCAAAGCATAGAGGGATATGGAATTAATGCAGGCAGGTGGGATTAGTATAGATAGGCATTCTGGTCGCCATGGACGCTGTGGGCTGAAGGGCCTGTTTCTTTGCTGTACGACTCTATGACTCTATATAATACTTTGGCCTTTTAGACTGCACAGCTGTCTGTATTATCTGCTCAATTTTGACCAGTGTGTCTCTTGTTTGGAAATGAAATGCTTTTTAAATCATCACCAAAACATCCTTCCTAAAGTAAAATCATTTGATCTTCCATTTGAAAATTTATTGTTGGGACCTTTCAGATCAACAGTACGTCACTTTTGTGGACTTTGACATCTTGCAAATTGTAGAAGTCTTTGTAGTGCATATTTGGCAAATTTTGAAATGTTACTATATTCCAATAGCCAAGAGATATATTATATATAAATAAATCAAAAAAAGCTGTAGTCCTAGAACTGACCATTGGGGAACACCAAAATCTATCATCTTCCAGTCTGAAAAACAACCATTTATCCCAGTTTGCTGTTTTCAATCCTTAAGCCAAGCTGACACTGACCCTATTATTCCATGAGCCTCAATTTTGTTAACCAGCCTTTTATGTGGTACTACTTCAAATGCTTTCTTAAAATCCATATAGATAACATCCACTGCATTCTCTTCATCAATCTTCTCTGTTACTGCATCAAAAAATTCAGTTAGATTAGTCAAACGCGATCTGCCTTTTACAAATCCATGCTCGCTATCCTTAGTTAAATCAAACCTCTCCAAGTGCCTGTTAATTTTTTCCTTGACTGTTGTTTCCAAATCCTTACCCGCCACTGATAAACTGACTGGCCTGTAGTTACTGAGAATATTCTTATACCCTTTCTTGAACAAGGGTGTCACATTTACCACTTTCCAATGTTTGATACCTCCCCTGTATCTAGGGAAGATTGGAAAACTACAGTAAGCCCATCCGTTATCTCCACTCCCACTTCCTTCAGCAACCTGGGATGCAAGCCGTCTGGACCAGGTGACTTATCCATTTGAAACATAGCTAGCCTATCCAGTACATTCTGCCTATCAATTTTTACTCCATCCATTGCCTCTACCATCTCTGTTCTACTGATATTTTGTCAGCATCCTCTTCCTCAGTAAACACCGATACATTAAGTGTGCTAGCCTTGCCCTGTGCCACTTGACCTACATCATCATCTTTGTCCCTGTGTTTTGGAACCTGGGAGTTCTATATTGCTGAAAGCACTTTGAGTAAATAATTGTCTAAATAACATCAACGAATGCTGATTAAAAAATCACACTAGATAAATATTTACACAAAACATAATAGTTTGCTACAGTTTACCAGATAATCTAAGAAGTCATCAACTTTTTTTCTCAAGTTTTTGCATGATCTTAATATCTATCAATTAAACATTAGTCCTTATTTTATCTAAACTTTATTCTTACTGATATAATTTAGTCTGAGGCCTTTATTAGCTACCTATATAGTATTCCAGTATTATATTTGTCTGGGGTTAATGTTTACTTAATTCCCAAAGGAGAACTGAAATCTGCTTTTCATTTGCTATTCTGCTGCTCAGTCTTCCAGCTCTGGGCAATAACTGTCAGCACAGTATTAAGAGCCAATGAGAAACAGTGCACTGTCATTGACTGAGTTGTGAGACCATGTTGACTGACGAACAGTCTACTCAATCTTGGCTTTGATCCATACTGGGTGCCTGGTGATTAGCCCCAATGAACGTGCAGGAGTAGGTGTTCTAAGCGTCTTACATGAGCAACGATTCAGATGAGGCATGTAAGTAACTGTTTCTCATAATCCTGTCTGTATCTTTGAGTAGGTTTAACAGAATGGGCATAAATCCTTATTCATGTTCTGCAGTTGTGAAGGAAAGGAAAGCTTGCTGAAATGTACATTTTTGAACTGTAGTAATGTCTGGAGATTGGCAAAATACGTCTGAACCTGACTGCTGTGAGACACCCAGCATTTCTGTAAGACCAAAAACATTAAAGCAGATTAGTGTCTTTCTTTGGTTTGTTCGTTACACAGTTTATTTTGTCCTTGGAAGAAATGAATTGGGAAAAAGACAAATAAAGCAATATAATTATTTAATCGTGAATTTGTGATTTTGAATATGAAGGGTAAAAAGATTCAAAGACCTCTGATGATTTCTACAAGTGTAGCATTTGCACTTTGCTTCACGTTGACACTGCAATGATAGTGTGAATAGGCCTGAATCTGGAGCCTAGGCTTGAGCTGACGTTAAAGGAAAACTTCCTGGAGGCAGCAAGATCTCTTATTTTGCTTCACTTCAGATTCACTTTGGGCTGAATTTTAACTCCCAAAAATGGGTGCATTGGGGTCATGTTAGAGGGTAAAATGCGAGAAATCTGGAACAGGAACTGAACCCACCAGTGGTAAAGTCACGGGCCCAGTAATCTAGAGCACCAGGGTAATGCCCTGGGGGCACGGGTTCAAATCCCATTATAGCAGCTGGTGGAATTTAAATTCAATTAATAAAAATCTGCAATTGAAAGCTAGTCTCAGTAATGGTGCCATGAAATTGTCATTGAAAAAAAAAATCTAGTTCACTAGTGCCCTTTAGAGAAGGAAATCTGCCATCCTTACCTGGTCTGGCCTACATGTGACTCCAGACCCACAGCAATGTGGTTGAATCTTAACTGCCCCCTGAATTGGCCTAGCAAGCCACTCAGTTGTCAAGGGAAATTAGGGATGGGCAACAAATTCTGGCCTGTCAGCAACACCCACATCCCATGAAAGAATTAAAAAAAAAACTTTCTACTGAAAGTATTTAAAGAGGAGGGAGATAGATTTTTGAAATATCGGGGCGTTGAGGGCTATGAGGAGCTGGCACGAAAGAGGAGTTGAGGTCTGGGGCAGTTCAACCATGATCTTATTGAACGGCGGGGCAGGCTTGAGGGGCCGAATGGCCTACTCCTCCTATTTCTTGTGTTCTATGTTCACCTCTGGTTTTAATGGAGGTGGGACGAAGGACCAACCTGTGAGAAGTGGATTAGTAATTTAAATATTAAAATGAGGCTGTGTGCCTTCATTTTAACAGTTCCATTTTTAAGCACATAAGGCCAGGTTTCCCGGGCTTCAGGAAACTGGGCAGCTTAAAGGAGGAGAAAAGGGCTCAGTCCATAAAGTGAGAGCCTTTACAGCACTGCTTATGGGTCAGGAAGAGCAGGAGTATTACCTCCAGGCCCAACAAGCTACTAAGTAAACAGCCCCCGCAGCAATCTGTTTGCTGACCACCATCTGCGATCAGGACTGAAACACCACGATCTGTCGCTCCCCAATGCCCTTACCTTCTTCACCTGTCAGTCAGGCCTGAACCTCCACTTAAAGGCGCTCAACAGGATATGCGGGAAACCTGTTCTTCTAGGTTTTCTGACTGCATCACAACTGCTGCCTCATGTCATTTATTTATTTATTTAGGGATACAGCACTGAAACAGGCCTTTCGGCCCACCGAGTCTGTGCCGACCAACAACCACACCATCACGTGAAGTCAGTCTATACCCCATATGGTGTAAATCAGGGTTGTCCAACCTTTTCGTGTGGGGGGGGTCACATTGCAATTTTTGTCTTACTTAGGGGGCGGTGAGACAATTTCGAAAAGATAAAGGCATTAAAAATTTATCTTACTATTAATCAAACAACAAGAAATGTACATTTTGGCGAAGAAGCTTCAAATGAAAAGGTTAATTTATTGACTTACTTTCTCTTCACTATGTTGGACACTGATTTAGTGAGATAGCTGGCACTTTTTTGCATGCACAAGCTGTGAATGCTGCCCGCACACTTCTTGTGATGCGGAGTTTTCCGGATAGATGTCCATCTGTCAGGAGTGATCGTGATAACTCTCTCATCCCCTCTGACTCTCTCTGGGGGACAGCGACAGAGGGGGGGGGGGCAGAGAGAGAGGTGGGGGGAGGGGGGACAGGGGGAACAGTGAGGGGGAGGAGAGGGACAGTGGGGAGGAAGGGGAGGGAGAGAGAGAGGGGGATAGATTGAGAGGGGGAGGGGGATAGAGGGAGAGTGGGGAGGGGAACAGAGAGAGGGGGGGGGGAACAGAGGGAGAGGGAGGGGGGGGATAGAGAGGGTTGATGAGGGCAATGCTGTTGATGTGGTGTGCATGGACTTTCAAAAGTTGTTTGATACAGTGCAGCACAAAAGACCTGTGAGCAAATGGAATAAAAGGGACGGTAGCAACATGGGTACAAAATTGACTGAGTGACAGGAAACAAAGAGTAGGGGTTAATGGAAGCTTTTCGGGCTGGAGGAAGGTTTGTAGTGGAGTTCCCCAGGGATCAATGTTGGGACCCTTGCTTTTCCTGATTATGTATTAATGAACTAGACCTTGGTGTACAGGGCACAATTTCAAAGTTTGCAGATGGTATGAAACTTTGAAACATTGTGAACTGTGAAGCGGATGCTGTAGAACCTAAAAGGACATAGACAAGTTGGTTGAATGGGCAGTCAGGTGGCAGATGAAGTTCAATGCAGAGAAATGTGAAGTCATTCATTTTGGTAGGAAGAACATGGAGAGACAATATAGAATAAAGGGTACAATTCTAAAGAGGGTGCAGGCTCAGAGGGACCTAGGTGTATATGTGCATAAGTCATTGAAGGTGGCAGGACAGGTTGAGAGAGCAGTTAATAAAGCATACAGTATCCTGGGCTTTATTAATAGGGGCATAGAGTACAAGAGCAAGTAAGTTATGTTGAACTTGTGCAAGACCCTAGTCCGGCTTCAGCTGGAGTATTGCGACCAGTTCTGGGCGCCGCACTTGAGGAAAGACTTGAGAGCACTGGAGAGAGTACAGAAAAGATTCGCGAGAATGGTTCCAGGGATGAGGAATTTCAGTTATGAGGATAGATTGGAGAAGTTAGGACTGTTTTCCTTGGAGAAGAGAAGGCTGAGAGGTGATTTGATAGAGGTATTCAAAATCATGAAGGGTCTGGACAGAGTAGATAAAGAGAAACTGTTCCCACTTGTGAAAGGATCGAGAACTAGAGGGCACCGATTTGAAGTATTTGGTAAGAGAAGCAAAAGTGACATGAGGAAAAACTTCATCCACGCAGCGAGTAGTTGAGGCCTGTATTGCACTGCCTGAGAACGTGGTGGAGGCAGGTTCAATTGAAACATTCAGAAGGGAATTAGACTGTTACATGAAAAGAAAGAATGTACAGGGTTATGGGGAGAAGGCGGGGGAATGGAACTGAGGGAATTGCTCTTTCAGAGAGCCTGTGCGGACACGATGGGCCGAATGGCCTCCGTCTGCGCTGTAATGATTCTGTGATTGAGTACAGAAGTGTTTTAGGACCCCAATGCCAAATTTGGCAAAAACTGGACTGAGCATATGATGTGCTCAGTTTTTCAGTGTCTATAGGGTTAGATGGGTCTATATGGGTTCGATAGGGTGGGTAGTGAGAGTCTTTTTCCTCGGATGGTGATGGCAAACACGAGGGGACATAGCTTTAAGTTGAGGGGTGATAGATATAGGACAGATGTTGGAGGTAGTTTCTTTACTCAGAGAGTAGTAGGGGCGTGGAACGCCCTGCCTGCAACAGTAGTAGATTCGCCAGCTTTAAGGGCATTTAAGTGGTCATTGGATAGACATATGGATGAAAATGGAATAGTGTAGGTCAGATGGTTTCACAGGTCGGCGCAACATCGAGGGCCGAAGGGCCTGTACTGCGCTGTAATGTTCTAATTCTAATAGTGGCTTAACAAGTGGCCCTTCAGCAACAAGAACTTGTATTTATATAGCGCCTTTCACGTAATAAATCATCCCAACGCACTTCACAGGTGGGTTATCAAGCAAAATTTGACACCGCACTACACAGATATATTAGGACAGGTGATCAAAAGCTTGGTCAAATAAGAGGTGGAGAGGTTTCGGGAGGGAATTCCAGAGCTTTGGGCCTTGGCAGCTGAAGGAACAGCCACTAATGGTGGAGTGATTTAAAATCAGGGATGGACAAGATGCCAGTATTGGAGGAGCACAGATATCTCAGACATATGTAAGGCTGGAGAAATTGTGGATAGGGAATGTAGTTTGTAGTGGGGATTAAGAACAATTACGTTTTCAGACTTTGATTTACCCTAATGTTCAGCAAGAAGGAGTAGGAGTGCTCCTCCTGAGTCTGTAGCAGTACTGAGGGGTGCTGTCCACCTGCACTTCACTATTTATTCTCTGCCTACTTTCCTTATGTCGCTTTGCCTTCCTCTACTGCAACGTTCTGTTTCTAGCCAACGCTCTCAAAGCTCATGGCCATTTTCAGTTTCATTAATTGTCCCTGGTGTCTCCTCAGCCCCAGTGTTTCCACTGTCAAAGATGGAATTTCTTTCCTCACTGTCAATTATAAGCTGCCAATGGCATTGGCGTGCTTCTGATGCTTGTACTGAGTGCCAACCCATTGTTTGCTGCACTGCTTCAAATCATGGCAGTTAAAGTCGATTGCTGCTACTTACAGTCAGAACCAGGCTCCAGTTAATTCTGTTGTTCTGATTAAGAAAAAAAAAACAAGGTCACAAAACATGGCAGCAGTGAAGGAAACTTCTGGGCTTTGCTTTCATCCCAGCTGTTTACAACTTATGGATAGGGATTTCCGTGCTTGGGAAGGAAGTCTACTTGTGCTATGAGTTAGGAAATATAGGGAAAGATAATTAAACGAAGCATGTGACACCAAATATAAAACCTAGTACAACTGGTCTCTTAAATATTTATTTTTCAGTACTTCTATGTGATTATGTGGTAAACTAACTGGCGTGTTTCACTATGGACAACAACAGTCCTTAGAAGCTTTACTGCTTTTTTGTAAAGTAAGGTGCTGTCAAGTATGTGTGCGTGTGTTTTCAGTTTAAGTTTGTGAACTGTTTATTGCGTGGGTTTGTTAGAAGAGCTTGCAGTTGACTTTATTCTATATGGATTCTATAAAAATAATGTCAAAACAAAAGCTTTCCTGGCAAACAAGTTAAGCATTTATCAGAATTGATATTTGCATCTCAGTCCAATACTGAGGGACTGTAGCTATCCTCTTAGGTGCAACATCACTGATTTGCCCATGATTGGATTCTGTTATATAAGTTATTAAAAGGGGGAAGCACCATTCTACTGCATGTAATTTCAGTGTCTTTGGTCAAGTATATCCATCTATTTATGGGGAACAAGATTTAGATCCAGGTGCTACGAGTGCTTTTAGAAGTCCAAAATGGCATCCGCATCACATGCCCATTTCTGGTGCAAGTTGTGTCGGATGCCATATTAACAGAGCATTAATGCACATGCAGTGAGTGTCCACCAGCAGTATGCAGAGCAGGCAGTTTGATACCACCGCTACCATTTTGGTGTTCAACACTCCAGCTAACACCATCTCTTAATCACGCACAGCTGTACCTATGTTAAGCAGCAGGAAGGACACCACCCTACAACCCCAACCAGTGCTATTCAAAGGGATCATCAACTACCTAGAAGTTTCTTGCCAGTTGAGTTCTCGTCGCTGTTGCTATGATTGTACAAATGTTTGGTGCTTTCTGGAGTTCTTCAAAGTTGCTATAGTCTGTAGGAGTACTGAATGACTTTGGCCTGACTTCATGGCTTCTGCACAAACCACTATCTCCCAGACATGGATGCAATTCTTTTACGTATTGTTCCTCAGAGGTTCAGGTGAGATGTCCGCGCTTCAGTAAGCATTAAAACCTGCTGCAGCCATAAGTGCTACCTCAGAGCAGGGTGATGACCGCAATGCCAGTGGCTGTGAAGGTAACTGGCAATGAACTTCTATGTGTCGGGCTCCTTCCAGGCTGGGACTAGAGATATTAACAACATATCAACAGTTTTCTGTCCATTGTTGCACAAGGGAGGTCATTGAGACTCTATTCAAAGAGAGCTGACTATATTCTCTGTTGCCAAAGAGCAGCAAGCGTAGTGAGCATGTAACTTTGTGAGGATTGAAGGCTTCTGCATGGTGGAGGGTGCCATTGACGGCACACATCGCTTTGTAGGCACCGCATGACAGCTCTGAGATATACTGCAACCAAAAGGGATGTCGCGCCCTCAACGGCCAACTGGTGTGCGACCATAGGTAGCGAATCATGTAGGTCTGATGGAAGGGCACAGACCTGAAATGTTAACTCTGCTTCTCTCTTCACAGATGCTGCCAGACCTGCTGAGTATTTCCAGAATTTACTGTTTTTATTTCAGATTTCCAGCATCTGCAGTATTTTGCTTTTATATTAGAATCATGTGTGTCAATGCACGGCATCCTGGCAGCAGCCAGCATGCCTTTGTTTTGTGGCAATCTACTGTGCCTTCTGCATTTGTGGCACCACAACGCACCAAAGGGTGGCTGCTGGGTGACTAGGACTATCTGCTGATCATGTGATCTCTGACTCTGGTGTGCAAACCACTCCATATGCAAAGTATGGATACAATGAAAGCCAAGCTGCACATGAAATGTGATGGAGCAGACCATTGGCGTACTGAAACAATAGGTGGAATTTTATACTCTCCTCGTGGTGGGTTTGGAGGCGGGGGAATGCATAAAATCGAGTGGGATGGGTGGATGCCACCATTCCACCATCAATGAAATTTAGACCTGTGAATGGCCTTCCTGCCCCACCCAATTGAGGCCCTTAACTAGGCAATTAACACCCAATTAAGGTCCTCTTCCCGCCCCAGCCACAATTACCCATGTGGTGGGCGGCCCTGTCACCACATGGGAAGCATGGTAGGAAAAACCGTATGGGATGCTTCCTGGCTCCGAGGGGTGGGGGTGTTCCTTGTTGAAAGGCACTTAGTGCCTGAATGAGGAACCCGGCATCGGAATGGGGGGCCCCACTTAGGGCTCCCCCCTTCCCCACGAGAACCCTCTCGCCCTGAGCTACCTGAGGCCTAGCTCCAGCAATGCTCCTGGACCTCCTGGACGGCCACATCCAGCAGCAGCCAGCGCCTCTGTGGTGGCACTGCAGCTGCTGGCCTCTGATTGGCCGTTGGCTCTCCAAGAGCGGGTCTTCCAGCAAAGGGATCCTAAATCCTATGAAAGGCCTGCTGCTGTCCAAGTAAGTGCCTGATTGGCACTAAACTCAGCAGGCCTTCCGGAAAAGAGGTGACGTGGAGATCTCGGCGTTGGTTTCTCCCGCGTCAAGACCCCACCACCAAGATAAAATTCCCCCAATGCTTCCGCTGCCTGGAGTGCTCTAGAGAAGCCTTGCAGTATTCAGCAGAGTTGTTGTCAGAATTTTTTGGTCTCCTACAGGCTGCATGACCTTGTCTTCATAGAATGGTTACAGCACAGAAGGAGGCCATTCAGCCTGTCGTGTCTGTACTGGCTCTCCAAGAGCAACACAGCGTGTCCCACTCCCCTACCTTTATTTTGTAGCCCTGCAATTTTTTTTCTTTTCAGGTAATTATCCAATAGTCTTTTGAAAACCATGATTGAATCTGCCTTCACCACCCTCTCGGGCAGTGCATTCCAGATCCTAATCACTCACTATGTAAAAAAGACTTTCCTTATGTTGCCTTTGGTTTTTTTGCCATTCACCTTAAATCTGTGCCCTCTGGTTCTCGACTTCGCCAATGGGACCAGTTTCTCCCTATCTACTCTGTCCAGACTCCTCATGATTTTGAACACCTCTATCAATCTTCTCTCAACCTTCTCGTTAAAAAGAACAACCCCAGCTTCTCCAATCTATCCTTGCAACTTAAGTCCCTCATCCCTGGAACCAGTCTTTTAAATCTTTTCTGCATCCTGTAATGAGGGGCTATGCCTCAGCACCAATTAGAAAGTGAGCAGCAGCTGGAAGAGGAAGGGAGGATGTAACCTAGACAGCAACTTTCTGGCTGGGGTGTCCTTGAGTGATCCATCTGACTGCGACACCATTAAACGCAACTTCAGTTCTCCATTCACTAACAGTCCCACACTTTTTACCTTCTTTCTATTACTGGCCATCACAGCCTTCACTTAGCCATGATGCAAAAATAAAAAGCCAATTCAAAATAAGTATTACAAACCAAATTTATAAATGAAACCATGCTGCATTGCTAATCATGCCTGTGCATTCCCTTAGTGCCTTCCTTGTGCCTTTGCTGTCCTACTGCCCCCTACGCAGTGCTAATCTAGTGCAGCAGCAAAGAGTCATGGAGACCATTCAGTCCATGCCAGCTCTCTGTAGAACAATCCAGTCAATCCCATTCCTCTGCTCTATCCTCGTAGCCTTCCAAGTTTATTTTTCTAGCGTGCTCACCAAATTCCCTTTTGAAATAATTGATCATCCCCGCTTCTACCACCCTTGTAGGCAGCGAGCTCTAGGTGATTAGCAGTCTCTACGTAATAAAAATTTTCCTCACGTACCCCCCTGCATCTCTTGCCCAAAAGCTTCAATCTGTGTCCTCTAGTCCTTGCACCATCAGCTAATGGGAAGCATTTTTCCTTGTCTAACTTTTCTAAGCCTGTCAAATGTTGTATACCTCTATCAAAACTCCCCTCAATCTCCTTTGTTCCAAGGAGAACAGTCCAAGCTTCTCCAACATAACCTTGTAACTAAAATCCCTCATCCCTGGAACAATTCTGGTAAATCTCCTCTGCACCGTCTCCAAGACATCCTTCCTGAAGTGTGGTTACCTGAACTGGACACAATACTCTAGTTGCGGCCTAACCAGAGCTTTATAAAGGTTCAGCATAATATCCTTGCTTTTGTACTTGATACCTTTCTTTATGAAGCCCAAGATCCCATATGCATTGCTAATTACTCTCTCAATAAGTACTGCTATCTTCAAAGATCTATGTACGTGGACTTCTAGCTCCCTTTGTCCCTGCACACTCTTTAGAACTGTGCCATTAAGTATATATTGTCTCTCCCTATCCCTTCTGCCAAAATGCATCACCTCCCACATCTTTGTGTTAAATTCCATCTGCTACTTAACTGCCCATTCCTCTAGTCTATCTATGTCCTGCTGCAGATGATTGGTATCATCCTCACTGTTTGCCGCGCCTGCAAGTTTGGTATCATCGGCAAATTTTGACATTTTACTCTGTATTCCAATATCCAAGTTATTTGTATATAGCAAAAGAAAAGACCTTTGGGGAGCACCACGGTCTACCATACTCCAGTCTGTGAAATGACCATTCACCACAATTTTCTGTCCTTAAGCCAATTTTTTTAATCCAAACTCACCCTCCTATTCTATGAGCCTCAATTTTGTTAACCAGTCTTTTATGTGGTACTTTGTCAAACATTTTCTTAAATTCCTTACAGACAACATCCACTGCTGCATTCTTTGTGTTAATTCATCAAAAAATTCAATCCATCAAGCATGATCTGCCTTTTACAAACCCGTGTTAGCTCTCCTTAATTAAATCCGACCTCCAAATGCCTGTTAATTCTTTGCTGACTGGAGGAAGGCTGCTGACTTTCAGTGGGAGAAGACAGCTTTGGAGAACAACCACGAGCAACTCTGGGCCTAGAAAGCCCAGCTGTGGACTGCACCATCTCTGCTTGGGTGGCAGCAATCTGGGTTGGCTTGCTGACTCGCAACAGCAAGGGTACTGGCGGAGTGGCAGTGGTGGGTGCATGAATGCTGTCATCCTGAGAGACAACGGATTTCTGGACTGCTGAGACATTTTGCAAGTCCCTTTACACACTGGTATCTGCAGCCATGAAAGCAACAGTCTGAACTTGCGTGGCAGCAGACTAACCTTGCTAGACAGAAGTTTACACTTTTACTGCAGTATCCAGACATTGGATAGCTTCTGCTTGTGCTGCAATGGAAGCTGAGACATCAGCTCAACATGGTTGGTTCACAAGTGTGCTGATTTATTTGACCACCACTTCCATGCTGGACAGGATGAGCTTCAAGCTCTGCAAAGCCCTGTGTACAGTTGTTGCCAGACTCCTCCATGCTCCTTGACATTTACTGCAGGCTTTCTGGCAGGCTTACCAATGCATCAATATTTCATTGTGTATACTCTTCTCTAACCTGCCTCATCGTAGTCCACATTTGAGTTCTCTGTAGCAGAATTCATGTGCAACCTCTGCAGCCTTGATGTCCAGGGACCTGTGCAACCCAAGCCTCTGCACTTCTCTTGGCCATTTGTGCCTCACCAGGCGCAGATCCTGCCTTTGTTGTCCTCAAAGACCAAAGATAATTACAGCACAGGAACAGGCCCTTCGGCCCTCCAAGCCTGCGCCGATCCAGATCCTCTCTCTAAACATGTCGCCTATTTTCTAAGGTTCTGTATCTCTTTTCTTCCTGCCCATTCATGTATCTGTCTAGATACATCTTAAAAGACGCCATCGTGCCCGCATCTACCACCTCTGCTGGCAACGCGTTCCAGGCACCCACCACCCTCTGCGTAAAGAACTTTCCACGCATATCCCCCCTAAACTTTTCCCCTTTCACTTTGAACTCGTGTCCTCTAGTAATTGAATCCCCCACTCTGGGAAAAAGCCTCTTGCTATCCACCCTGTCTATACCTCTCATGATTTTGTACACCTCAATCAGGTCCCCCCTCAACCTCCGTCTTTCTAATGAAAATAATCCTAATCTATTCAACCTCTCTTCATAGCTAGCGCCCTCCATACCAGGCAACATCCTGGTGAACCTCCTCTGCACCCTCTCCAAAGCATCCACATCCTTTTGGTAATGTGGCGACCAGAACTGTACGCAGTATTCCAAATGTGGCCGAACCAAAGTCCTATACAACTGTAACATGACCTGCCAACTCTTGTACTCAATACCCCGAAATTACGCACAGTGTCATAATCTGAGCTGGTGGCCTCAAGTATTAAATCACATGATGGTGTTTTTTCATCAGTGTCTTGTTGCTCTTTCTGGGGGGGGCGGGGAGAAAGCAAGAGGTAAAGCTTACAGCTTGTAAATCAGAAAAAATTGTGGGATGTGGGCGAAGTGGGATGTAAGAAGGACACATCATCAATTTTCTATAGTTTCTGCCCTGCCGCTGGACATGGCACACCTGTCCCCCACTAGTTTGCTCCTGCTGCCTCCAGTTGTGTGCCTTCTTGTCTTGTAAGAGAGATGGAAGTGTGTCAGTGAGTCACGTGCAATCTGTTTGGCTAGCGTGGCTGTCATGGTTAAATAGCTGGCAGTGTGTGGAAGCTGTGAGATGTGGGTGTGAGGCTTGCAGCAGTGCAAATTTGTGAGGGTAAGATGCAGCTATGAATATTAGACAAGGGTCCTGATTGAAGGAGATTGTGGATAGGTGACGGTTGGAGGTGTGGTGCATTAAGTAGTGCCTGAGTCTAGTGGTACATTTGATGGAGCATGACATTTGCAGATGAATTCACTGACCTTGACCACTTGTGTGAGGTCATTGAACTTTTTGTGTCACTGCATCCATGTCCTCGGGGCTTGACTCCTGGCCATAGCTATCTGGTCCCACTGCCTTCTGAGTATTTGGCTGGAGGGATTCCTGGCCCCCGGTGGATACAGCGCTCCTCTCCTCCTTTCCACCTCCCTCACCAATGACCCTAATGTAGCATCCGAGAACCTTGGAGCACGCTCTCTTCCATGTTGTTACATTGTTCAATCTTTTTCCACATCAGAGTAACTCATATAAGGACTTCTGCTACCTGTTCCAGCCACAATGCACCTCCCCTATAAGAGGTGCAGACTTGCTTTTAGTAGTGCTAGCCCCTCTCAATTTTGGGCACCCTGCTGAGGCGTTTGGCCACTTAACAGTGGTTAGTGCTGGCTGCACTCAACAGCCACGGTAATGAGCAGGCAACACAAAATTGGCATGCTGCCTGCAACACATTGAATGGGCACGGGGTAATTGTGCATCGTGAGCAACACGCCCAATTTTGGGGGCTGCCCACTTTAGCCCCCATGTTCTTGTAAGTACTGCAGTCATTTCCATACATCATATAATACAGTATAGAGTTTGTATTTCAGGACCACATAAGAATAATACTTAAATTATAAGGTAACTATTTAAAAGGGAAGAGGGAGAGAAGAGAATTTCTGGTAGTTTAGGGCACTTAGAAAGGCATGAACTAATCAGGCACAGTCAGCATGGATTTGCAAGGGTCAAGTCGTGCTCGACTAATTCAAGTAAATTATTAGAAGGAATCGGACTGTATAAGTAAAGAATTGTTCCATATATGGGTTGATGAGGTGTTATGCAAGGGACTTGTTGAGTCTATTAAAATAGATGATATGAAAGAGCATGTGGCCAGATGGATAAAGCAGTAGCTGGATGACAGCAAAGCAAGGAAAAATACTGTTTGTTTTGGAATAGTAAAATCTGGGCATTGGTGTTACCCAGAGCTGTGTGCTGGGACCTCTTTTGTATTTCCATAAATATTTTTGACCTACACAGAAAAGTAAAACTATTAAAGTGGGCTAATGATGCCAAATTAGTGGACACCGAAAAATGCCAGAGATTAAGGGAGACATCGTGTTTATTGTGGAGAAATGTGAATTAGTACATTTTGGGCAAAGGTACAGTGAAAGGAATCAAACTCTAATGAAACCCTTAACAGTGTGAAGGAAGAGAAAGATCAAGGAATGGTATTGAACCATGGAAAGATGACAGCAAAGATTGCATTGTAAGATATCAAAATGATAGATTACAGTTATGAAGAAAGGAAATTAGATAAGTATTCAAAAATGCAGAATATAAAAGAATATGAGGAAAGGAATTAAAATATACAGCTTGAAGCTGTAGCACCAGTACAGTACTGTAAATTCTATGATTCTGATTGCCTTTCTTGCATCTGGAAAACCATAGCAGTAGTTTTTACGCTCCTGTTCTTTGGGCACCCGGTGCAGAGGGGCGTGGGCCGGGAGAAGGATCTCCTCGTCGGTCTGCTCCTGGGCCTGGCCAAGGTGGCAATTCACAGGTCCAGGCTGAGGGCCGTCGGGGGTGGGGGGGGGTCCGTCCTCCCCGATTGCCTGCCCCTCTTCTGCGGTTACGTTCATGCCTGGGTGTCCCTGGAGAAGGAGCATGCGGTGTCCGCCGGTACGCTTGAGGCCTTCCGCGACCGGTGGGCACCGCAGGGACTGGAGTGTATCATCGACGCCGAGAATGGCATTTTAATTTGAGTTTTTTGTTTATCTGTTTTTAATAAAGTTATTTTAAAATTATGTATATAAAGGGGGCCTGAGGAATAAAGGCCCCCTCGTCATGAAATATAAAAAAGGGGCCTGGGGTATAAAGGCCACCTTAAAAAAAAAACGGGGTTAGAGAAAAAAAAAGAAAAAAAATAGCAGTAGTTTTAGGTCAAAATAATTTTTCATTAGTATTAAACCTTGTTTTAAGCACTGCCGATGGATTACAGGGCTCAATTTGATGGGAGAAAAGTTTTTACTCTTTAGTTTGTAGAATTCAGTAACTGTACAAGGCACATTTTGTAGTGGTGAGAATTTATTTGCTTTAAAAATAACTGGAAAATGTGATTTTTCCATACATAGTCTGCATTGGAAAATTCTCATGGTGCGCAGATGCTTTGGAATGTCGACTCACTTGATGTTTGGAAAAGTGATGGAAATTTTATTTATACATTCATGTGAAGAAAGGGTCATGTGATGACAAAGGAATGCAGTAGCTTTTAATGCAAAAAAAACATTGCACCGAAGTGAATTTTGTAATCTGCTTGCACAATAAGTAAAATAGATTTGTTCAAAATGATTGCCATTTGTTTATAAATATTTTTTCCCTAGAAAATATTTATCTGAATAAATTGTTTAATAGTGCATTTCCAGGATTCAATTTAACACCCCAAAGTGGGACCATGAAAACCATTTGTATGCCTGTTCAAATTTATTCACTAAAATGGTGACAACATATTGTGGCTGACAATTCAGTGGCACCAGTGATTCTGTTAAGCCTCTGGCCATATTTATTTGGCATTAAGTCTCTGGATAAAAATTATTCAGAAGCCATATCCTTAACCAGATTTCAAGGTTTCAGAGTTGTATGTCAATTTGTACATTTTAAAGCTGTTTGGGGTGGAGTTGGGTGTGGAAGCTCGTGTGCAATATAGGCATGAGCATCTTAATACCAATGCTTTAAACAAAAAAAACCTCAAATTCCAGATTAATGTTTCTGGTGAAGTTAGATTCAAAACATGTAGTTTATTTATTTGGTTTGATTGGCTAGGGAAAGAATTGATATGTCTGAACCTTGAGGAAGAACCAGTGGCTCCAGAAGAGGAGGTTTGGACTAGTTAGGAAGAAGTACACTTAACTGTAGCTTGCAACTGTTGTTGGAGCACATCAAAGAATAGTATGTCATAGCATGGCGATTATTATGGATACATTTGATGCCACTGCATACTTGGTAATAAAAAGAAATCACTTATCAGTGTCTGAACTATCCTTTGTAAAAAAATAAGTAAGATGGTATCCACTTACTTGCTAATGTAATTTAGGCTCATTAAGTGAAACTCTTTGTAAATGAATAGACATTTCACTTTCTGTATTTTCATTTTGATTAATTACTTTAGAAAGGGGATCTAAAGCATTGTGTTACACACTAAAGTTTCCCCTTTATGCTGATGTTATTCCCAGGACAGCTGAAACAAAACTGCATTTCCTTGCCACTGTGAAAGGCAGGCTTTTGGTTTCAGATACAGAATCATATTTTTACTGCTGGTTCAGGTAGGTATATAAGGAAAATTGCCTCTCTGATTCCAGACTATTGTTGTATGAACAAATGTAAATTGGATGGAGGTGGCATATCAAGTGCTGAGCAGACATAGAAACAGAGAAAGTTTACAGCATTGTTACGACCAGGTGAGAAGGGGTCTAGGGGTTCCCTCTCAGCCGATGCCTGGTTTAACCATAACAGGGTTTAATTTTAAAACACCTTGTTTTTAGCTTCCCCTCAATGAATCCTTGTTCACTGCTCCAATTGTAAGGCAAGGAAATTGGACAGCTTTCCTTACATTTAAACAAGAAAGGTAGAAGTTTATTAATCTTAAACTCTAATTCGTTTAATAACTATGAATAGGCGACACGGCCACGCTAGCATGCATACGCGATAAACACACGCAGATAGAGACAGAAAAAGTAGCAAGAACAACGAGGAACAGTATGAGGCAATATCTGTTAGGTATTTACTGTCCTTTAAATTGGATGTGGAGTTTTTGGTTGCCAGTAAATCCCACTGTTCGTTGGGGCCCAGTTCACACTTCAACTTTTTTCAGTGTCGGAGTCTTTTCTCTCTCTCTCTCTCTCTCTCTCTCGAGGTTTACGTGTCTTCCATGGGTCCGGTGGCTTGGGAGAAAGCAAGAGACAGCCAATCCAGAGACTTGCTTATTCTAGCTTCAGTTGCAAAACTGCCTTCTGAATTCAAACTGTCCTGTGGCTCGTTCAGAAAACCTGGACCAGCTAGTTAGTCATGTGACCAGCTGGTTTAATCAGCTTTGTGGATTGTATCATCTTAACAGGTCCTGGAATGCACGTCCTTACACCTTCAATGTCTGGTGATCAAAATCCATTTGGGTTAATTGGAGCAGGGAATAGTCCTTTGTCTCCACAAGCTGCCTCTCTTAGTATGCAAATGTCCTTCTAGCCCAGGGTCTGGTGATCTTCAAACAAGTCATTCACTCCAGCAACAGTTTAAAATCAATGTTCATATGACAAAATTAATAAGCCTCATTCTTGGCAATTGGGGGTCTGCATGACAGCATAGAAAGAGGCCACTTGGCTCATTGTGTCTGCATGGGCTGAAAGAAGAGTCACCCAGCCTAATTCCATTTTCCAGCATTTAGTCTGTAGCCCTGCAGGTTTGGGCACTTCTGTTGGTAGAACTGCTGTGTTGCATATAAAGCTGTTTCAAGCCAGCTCCATAATAAACTGTTCAAAATAGGTTTTCTACTATTCTCAAAGTGACAGGTAATCACTGAATTTAAAGAGGTGATCTGAAAATACTGTTGAGAAGCAATAAAGTACTGTAAATATGGAAATTAAAACTAATTCAGTTTGAATTAATCATAATTCAGTATTTCGTAATTCAGTATGAGTAAGCATGGCAGGAAGATGTAGTATAAGGATGCAAAGGGTTAATGCTGAAGGTAGTGAGAGCAACCCTCCCACTGTAAGAGTGATGATGCAATAGTCACATGAGGATAGGCTGGAGAGAAGAGAGAGCAAAGATGCTAGCTTAAGAGGCTTGATGAGTGTATATAGTACCATGTAAATAATAAACAGTTCTTAGTCTCAGACTCAGGATAAGGTCGACTTTCTCCAGAACGTCCCTGTTACACTACTAAATACAATAACACACAGTAGAAAAGGAACATTTAATGCAATGTATGTAAATTAGCTGTATGGTAAATAAAAGTTCAATTATAGCGTGATTCATTTTATATCAACAACAATGCAGTAAGTGTATGGAAGTCTAATGACTAACAACCTACAGGGTATCAGTTTAAAATTCCACCATGGTTAATTGTGAAATTGTATTCACTAATTTGGCAATTTGTGGCATAATTAAAAATAAATGACCATGAAGATTGTCATAAAACGCAACTGGTTCCCTTGGGGCATGGACCTGCCATCCCTACTTAGTCTGACTTATATATAACTGCAGTTGTACACTATGTGGTTGACTCTTAATGCCCTCAAGGAAACTAGGAATGGACAATAAATACTGCCTAGTCAATTTTGCCCACATTATCAAGATAAAAGTGCTGCCCTGAATCCCAAATGTGTATGTAAGATGGTCAAATTCACTGTGTTTGATATGCACCTTGGTTTAGGAGCCGCAGCTACTGTTGCCAGATGCAAGTGCTTTCTGGAATAACTGGCTTACTTTAAGCATTATTCATGGTCTGCTAAAGAGTATCTGTTGCTCTCTATTTACCTCAGGTACTTTATGTACAGACAGGTGGAGGTGATAATTAAAGTTAGGCTGGCTAAAACAAAATAAATGCATCACACTTATAATGTTTTAGTAGTCTTCAATACACTGGATTATAACTTTGAGTTATTGGCCTAGGTTTTCTACCCTTGCTTCATGACTGGGGCAGGATAATTGCTCAGGGATCCCTCTTCTTGAGTACATGCGCAGTTTTGCATCCAAGCAATTTCCTGGCAGAAGTGTTGCAACATGTACAATGTAATCTGCTTTGTTTTAGTATGCAAGTGATGGAAATATGTCATGCAAAGTATTTTCCATGATGTGAATCATAGCAGTGAGGGAAATCCCTTTTTGTCCCTTGCATCCAGTGTTGCATAAGCATAGCGGTTGGGCATTGAAATCTTAGAGAGTCAAAATCAATACATTTGTTATCCGAGCAACTCATGAGACAACAAATTTCAGCCTGCCACCCACCCCCACCTCCACGATCTTGCCTAAAAAAACTCAATTGTGGTGCCTTCCAAAATTATCCAAATGACCTTGAACTCAGAATATCATCTGGGCCAGTGGTACCCCTCTCCCGCTGCCTGTTTTCTCCCCCCCCGCTGCCTGTTTTCTCCCCCCCCGCTGCCTGTTTTCTCCCCCTCCCGCTGCCTGTTTTCTCCCCCCGCCCCTCCCGCTGCCTGTATTCTCCCCCCCCGCCCCTCCCGCTGCCTGTTTTCTCCCCCCGCCCCTCCCGCTGCCTGTTTTCTCCCCCCCCACCCCTCCTGCTGCCTGTTTTCTCCCCCCCCGCTCCTCCCGCTGGCTGTTTTCCCCCCCCGCCGCCTGTTCCCCGCCGCCTGTTCCCCGCCGCCTGTTCCCCGCCGCCTGTTCCCCCCCGCCTGTTCCCCCCCGCCTGTTCCCCCCCGCCTGTTCCCCCCCGCCTGTTCCCCCCCGCCTGTTCCCCCCCGCCTGTTCCCCCCCGCCTGTTCCCCCCCGCCTGTTCCCCCCCCGCCTGTTCCCCCCCCGCCTGTTCCCCCCCCGCCTGTTCCCCCCCCGCCTGTTCCCCCCCCGCCTGTTCCCCCCCCGCCTGTTCCCCCCCCGCCTGTTCCCCCCCCGCCTGTTCCCCCCCCGCCTGTTCCCCCCCCGCCTGTTCCCCCCCCGCCTGTTCCCCCCCGCCGCCTGTTCCCCCCCGCCGCCTGTTCCCCCCCGCCGCCTGTTCCCCCCCGCCGCCTGTTCCCCCCCGCCGCCTGTTCCCCCCCCGCCTGTTCCCCCCCCGCCTGTTCCCCCCCCCGCCTGTTCCCCCCCCGCCTGTTCCCCCCCCGCCGCCTGTTCCCCCCCCGCCGCCTGTTCCCCCCCCGCCGCCTGTTCCCCCCCGCCGCCTGTTCCCCCCCGCCGCCTGTTCCCCCCCCGCCGCCTGTTCCCCCCCCGCCGCCTGTTCCCCCCCCGCCGCCTGTTCCCCCCCCCGCCGCCTGTTCCCCCCCCCGCCGCCTGTTCCCCCCCCCGCCGCCTGTTCCCCCCCCCGCCGCCTGTTCCCCCCCCCGCCGCCTGTTCCCCCCCCCGCCGCCTGTTCCCCCCCCCGCCGCCTGTTCCCCCCCCCGCCGCCTGTTCCCCCCCCCGCCGCCTGTTCCCCCCCCCGCCGCCTGTTCCCCCCCCCGCCGCCTGTTCCCCCCCCCGCCGCCTGTTCCCCCCCCGCCGCCTGTTCCCCCCCCGCCGCCTGTTCTCCCCCCCCGCCGCCTGTTCTCCCCCCCCGCCGCCTGTTCTCCCCCCCCGCCGCCTGTTCTCCCCCCCCGCCGCCTGTTCTCTTCCCCCCCGCCGCCTGTTCTCTTCCCCCCCTGCCTGTTCCCCCCCCCCCCCTTAAACCTATTTGTAAGCAGAACAATTTACCTCATTTACGTCCATCATGAATTTCTGTTGCTTTTGTGATGCCATCTCAGGAGTCACACTTCGATCTCTCAAAGTCTCACCTTTATCAAATTAATCTGTTTCTGGGAAAACCAATAAACTATGAACAATAAGCCATACAATGAAAGTTGAGAAGGTGATAGTTTTATTCATTTGCTTACTCCTAACATGGCTTCTGAGTTAGTCAGTATACAAATGTTTTGTTTTTGGTAAAATTACTTTGTGGCATTCATACAGATTATTCAGTTCAGTATATAGAGATATGCAACTTAAACTACTCAGAACCTGAACACTTTTTGAGTAGCAAAAGTCATACTTCTGACATATCAGTCCAGTGTTTTTCTTGGTACATTAACTGCTTCATCAATTTTCCATTTTGTTCCCGGCACAGGTATAATAAAAACGGGAGAACTTCTGGACCGTGAAACTACTCCACATTACTGGCTAACAGTCTATGCCACAGACCTTGGAGTGGTGCCTCTCTTCTCCTTCATTGAAGTGTATATCGAAATTGAGGATGTTAATGATAATGCTCCACAGACATCTGAGGCAGTTTATTACCCTGAAGTCATGGAAAACACTCCCAAAGATGTGTCAGTTGTACAGATTGAGGCATCTGACCCAGATTCCAGCTCCAGTGACAGGCTGAGCTATAAGATTACTGGTGGCAACCCACAAGGTTTCTTTATCGTAAACCAGAAGACTGGTAAGTGTTAATATTGGTTGGGATTGTTATGCCAAATGACTGAGTTGATATTAGAATTCAAAGTGTGATGATACATTAAAACATCTCAGCAGCAGATGGAAAATGACACAATTGAAGTATTCGTTCTAGTTTCTTCAATACTGTACAAAAACTTCATAGTTTTTTTGCCTGTCATGATTATAAAGTCATTGAATCTGCTACATCACGAACCATTTTTAAAATCAATGTTCTTCTTTTGAAGTTTTTAAGCCTCCTAATTCTTCTAATTGGTTATTTTCAGTTTTAATTATTCATTTTATGCAGTCTTTCCCCTCTTTCAGCTTTCTGCTCCATCATATTGCATAAAATTAAACTATCCCTTCAAATTCCAGTAAATGTAGAGTTGAAATGACCTTTTCTCACTCACCCATCTAAGACATCTAAAATAAAATGCAGCATGTTAAACATTAAGAAAATTATGAGTTACCCTTAATTTTTCCACCATCTTCTACCACTGCACAACAAATTCCTTTAGCCTGTGAATGAACATCTTCCACCATGGGGACACACCGAATACCCCATAATTCACAATTTCCACCTGACTAGCTGATGCCCGACGTGTAAACCATCCAGTCTCCAGGTTCAATGCAGAACTTTGACTTTGCTGTCTGAATTTTGTCTTTTCTCACTTCTTCTCTACCTTTGTGCTCTCTCAGTTCTGTTTCTTTTCTCCTATCGCACCTTCAAGTGGTTCATTAGAAAGGTCACTGAGGGTGACAAACAACAGTTAGGTGCATTGAACAGTATGGCACCATCTTTTGGGGAAAAAGGAAATTAACAAATCTCTGACAGAGGTAACAAATTTATTTTTTCAATTACCTAGCTGCAATGAATGAGATCATTATGTATAAATTCAATTTATAAAAAATGTGAGCAATGCCACAGGGGATTCACTGGGATTGTGTATCATGATGAAAGCCTAATGCTTTCTTTTTTGAGATCAGCATTCTTCTTTCTTACTTACATACTCTTCACCCAGTTCGGAAGCAGTCTCTCAGCAACAAACTTCCCAGCACCCCATTCATTCTGCCCAACAAATATCCATTAGGTCATTTGTTTCTGTAAGAGGGCTGATTTGCACCAGTTTTTTTTTCTCCCCCCTCCTCCCAGTTGCTGTGCCATACTTTGGTAACCTGGCCACACATATAGTCATGAGGCTCTTGTCTCCCTATGCTTAATTCATTTTTGAAGCGCAATTACTTTTGACTGGTGGAAAATTATGTTTTAATTCGACCGTACAAATTTGAAGATCTAAACTGATTTTAAAGATTGGTGTTTGTGGATAATGTGAAAGAGTTTTGGAATGCAGTGCACTAATCATACCTACCATTTTAAGGTATAAAACCAGTTGGTATTGTCGGCTACAGAATTGTCCCATCACCAGTTTAATTACTATGAAATAAACATTGTTGGGATAAACCTTAGAAAACTGCCCTAGCTAATCAAGAAATTAATCTCTTGTCTGGTTAACTACATTTCAAAAGACCTTTCATGTTTTTGAGTGAGTACCTCTAGAACCATCATCCAAGTGCTTTTGTTCAGATTTTCTAATGTGTGTTTTTTTAAAATCATGTAGAAGCAGAAACCCCAAAGTGGAAGTGTATGATTAGCTTTTTTTGGATGGATTGACTTTAACTGTTAGATTGCCGGCAATCTTCTTGGGCAGATCAGTTTTGTAAGTTGTCAGTTCATATACTGAAAAATTACAGTAATTGAATTCAATGATATACAATACAGTAATGCAAAAATCCAAGTTCAAGATAAATTCAAAAACACCATTTTACATGAAAATAAAAAAAAAGTTTACATTTTCCCTATTCTTTCCCTGTATTTTTACTTCATATTTTATTCCTTTTCTAAATGACACACCTTTTATATATGTTCTAACCTTTTGTAATTCATCAACCATTAAAACTGTCATTTCCTTTTTCTTCTGACTTCCTGATCCCAGTATCCATTGGGAGATGGGAGCGACTTTGAAAAAGCCACAATGTAGCAAGCTGAACAAGAGAAGACACAGTTCTGGACTTAGTTTTAGGGAATAAGTTGGGTAGGTGGAAGGGGTATCTGTGGGAGAGCATTTTGGTGATCGTTTTCAGTTAGATTTGGTGCAGTTATGGAAAAGATAGACCAGAAGTAAAGGTTCTCCATTGGGGAAAGGCCAATGTTACTAAGTTGAGATCTGATTTGGCACAAGTGTCAGCAGTGGGAGGCATTCAAGGAGGAGATAGTGAGGGTTTGGAACAGATATGTTTCCACAAAAAAGAGGTGGGAACCACTTGGATGTCAAGCTTATGGGTTAGGATAAGGTAAAAAGGAAAGCTTCTGTCAGATATTTATAAATGACATGGATAATGGAATGCAGAGTAAAATTTCAAAATTTGCCGATGTTACCAAACTTGAGGTATGTCATACAGTGACGATGATTGCAATTGATTGCAATGGAACATAGGCTAGCAGAATGGTCAGGTAAGTGGCAGATGTAATTTAACAGAGAAATTTGTGGTGATGCATTTTGGCAGAAGGGATAGGGAGAGACAGTATATACTTGATGGTACAATTCTAAAGTGTGCAGGGGCAGAGAGATCTGGGGGTTCATGTGCATAGATCTTTGAAGGTGGTAAAACATATTGAGAGTAGTTAACAAAGCATATGGGATCTTGGGCTTCATTAATAGAGGTACTGAGTACAAAAGCAGGGAAGTTATGCTTAACCTTTATAAAGCTCTGGCTAGGCCATTAAGGAACAATTTAGGAGGAATGAGAGGGTCCTTGAGAGGGTGCAGAGGAGATTTGCCAGAATGGTTCCAGCAATGAGGGAATTTAGCTACAAGGTTAGAATAGAGAAGCTGTTTTTTCCTCCTCCGAGCAAAGGAGGTTGAGGGGAGGTGTGCAAGATTATGACAGGTTTAGTTGAGGTAGACAAAGAAAAGCTGTTCCCATTAGCTGATCTTACAAGAGGACAAAATTTAAGGCTTTGGGCGAGAGATACAAGGGCTTTGTTTATGCAGTGAGTGGTAATGATCTAGAACACTCTGTCCCTGCTTCTACCACCCTTGTAGGCAATCAATGATTTCAAAAGGGAATTGGATAAACCTGCAAGTCTACGGAGGTAGAGCAGGGGATGGGACTGACTGGATTGCTCTACAGAGAGCTGGCATGGCTCTGATGGGCTGAATGACCTCCTTCTGTACCATAATGACTCTAGCTATATGCGATATCAAGCACGCAAAAAAGCCTTGCACATAGAAAGTGCAGGGGAAGCAAGGAAATTAGGAAAGCAAAGAGAGGTCATGGAAAAAATATTGTCGAGTAAAATCAAGAAAAATCCAAAGATGTTTGATAAATACATAAAGAACAAGAGGATGACTAAGGAGGGAGTATGGCTGATTGGAAATCAAAAAGGTAATCTGTGTGTAGAGGGGTAAAATAGCATAGTGATTATGTTGCTGGACTAGTAATCCAGATGTCTGGACTAATAGTGACTTGAGTTTAAATCTCAGTGGCAGCTGGGGAATTGACATTCAGTTAACTAAATAAATCTGGAATAAAGTACTGGCATCAGTAATGGTGACCATAAAGTACTCGATTGTCGTAAAAATGCCACTGGTTCACTAATGTCCTTTGGGGAAGGAAATCTGCTGTCCTTACCCAGCCTGGCCTATATTTGATGACAGACCCCCAACAATGTGGTTGACACTTAACTGCCTTTGGTTATACTCAAGAAGGTGGCTCACCACCATCTTCTCAAGGGCAATTAGGTATGGGCAATAAATGCTGGCTATGGCAGTCACACCCACATACCTTAAATTTTAGAAAAGGGATGAAGACATGCACATGGTTCTTAATGAATACTTTGCATCTGTCTTCACTAAAGAGGGGAATGATGCAGACATTGTAGTTAAGGAGGAGGAGTATGAATAAACACAGAGGAAGTATTAAGCAGTTTAGCATCTTTGAAAATAGATAAATTTCTCGGCCCAGATGAAATGTATCCTAGGCTGTTAAGGGAGAAAATCACGTATGCTTTGACCATCATTTTCCAATCCTCTCTGGCTACAGACGTGGTGCTAGAAGACTGGAGGACTGCTCATATTGTACCATTGTTTAAAAGGGGGAGAAAAGGATAGACTGCCTAATTACAGGTTAAACAGCCTAACTTCAGTGGGAGGGGCAAATTATTGGAAAAAGGTCTGAGGCCCAGTATAAATCATTTAAAAAGACATGGATTAATCAAGGTCAGTCAGCATGGATTTGTTAAAGGAAGGTCTTGTCGAACTAAAATGATCAAATTTTTGCGGAGACAACAAGGAGGGTTGGTTAGGGTACTGCATTTGATGTAATCTGCGTGGGTTTTAGCAAGGCTTTGGGGGATGGACTGAATGGACTCCTTCTGTGCCACAAATTTCAATGATTCTGATTATTCTGATCTCCCTCGCCTCTCCTCCTCTCTCATTTCCTTTTTCTCTGTCTTCTCTTTCCCTATTCTCTTCATTCCCACTATTTTTGCTCTTTCTACTCCTTTTTCCCTCCACCTGCATGTTCCAATTATCCCCCTGGCCTCTAACCTGTCTGATCTGAATACTGCAGTTGGAGGTTGAATTTGTGTGTTGGATTCTCATCTGTAATAACTTCATGGAAGATCTCTGGAAAGCCCAGAGAAACGAGGTAAACAGTATTTATGCTGTTTTCTCCAGGTGTTCACACATCTGCTGCTGAAAGTTACGATGGGCGATTGAGGAAACTCTGTGGTAGTTCAACCTATTTGGCCCTGATTCTCTACTTGCAATCTTACTGAAGTTGACTAGCTATAGACGGCCCAAATCTGATTTTCGAGTGCCCCAATTTCCACCTTCTGGTTTGATAAGTCAGGCAGGTCAACTTCAACCTCTTCTGTAGACTCAGTCCAGTCTGGTGCAGTTGGTGGAAGTTTTGGGGCAATGCCTTCTGCTCATTGTTTTCTTGAAGTCTGTTACTAGCCTCCTCACTATATACTATGTTTCCAAGTTTTGTGTGATCTGAATACTTTGCAAGTATGCCTTCTATACCTGATTCCAGGTCATTAATATTTATCAAAAGAAGTGATTCGAATACCGATCCCTAGGGGACACCACTGTGTACTTCCAAACATCTTTAGCTGCTTCATCAATGACCTTCCTGCAATGCTAAGGTCAGAAGTGGGATGTTTGCTGATGATTGCACCATTTTCAGCACCATTCGTGACTCCTCGGATACTGAAGCAGTCCGTGTAGAAGTGCAGCAATTGGACAATATCCAAGCTTGGGCTGCTAAGTGGCAAGTAACATTCGCGCCACACAAGTGCCAGGCAATGACTATCTCAAACAAGAGAGAATCTTAACCATCTCCCCTTGACATTCAATGGCATTACGATCGCTGAATCCCCCACTATCAACATCCTGGGGGTTACCATTGACCAGAAACTGAACTGGAGTAGCCATATAAATACCGTGGCTACAAGAGCAGGTCAGAACCTAGGAATCCTGCAGCGAGTAACTCCTGACTCCCCAAAGCCTGTGCACCATTTGCAAGGCACAAGTCAGGCGTATGATAGAATACTCTCCACTTGCCTGGATGGGTGCAGCTCCAACAACATTCAGGAAGTTTGACACCATCTAGGACAAAATAGCCTGCTGATTGGCACCCCACCAACTCCCTCCACCACCGGCACACAGAGGCAGCAGTGTGTACCATCTACAAGATGTACTGCAGCAACGCACCAAGGCTCCTTAGAAAGCACCTTCTACCACTTAGAAGGGCGAGGGCAGCAGATGCATGGGACCACCCCCAAGTTCGTGTTCCCCTCCAAGCCACACACCATCCTGACTTGGAACTATATCGCTGTTCCTTCACTGTCGCTCCGTCAAAATCCTGGAGCTCCCTTCCTAACAGCACTGTGGGTGTTGCTACCCCACATGGACTGCAGCGGTTCAAGAAGGCAGCTCACCACCACCTTCTCAAGGCAATTGGGGATGGACGAGATACTACAGGCACGGTGTAGGCATGTCCCCACAAAGATAAAAGGTGGTATGGCCAAATCTAAAGCCCCCTGGTAATCTAGAAGCTTACAGGGTAAGTTAAAACAGAAAGGAAAGCTTATGACAATCGCAAAAATCTCAATACTTCAGAAAGCCTAGAGATTAAAGTGCAGGGGTGAAGTAAAAAAGGAAATTAGAAAAGCAAAGAGAAGACATGAAAAATTATTGGCAGGTAAAATCAAGGAAAACCCAAAGATGCTTGTACATTAAGAGCAAGAGGATAACGAAGGAAAGAGATGTGCAAGGGAACTTGTGCATGGATACGTAAGATGTAGGCAGGGTTCTTAATGAGTTTTTTGTCTCTGTCTTCACAGAGAGGGTTGATGTAGACATTATACTTAAAGAGGAGTGTGAAATATTAGATATGATAAGCATAATGAGAGAGGAAGTACTAGAGGGTCTGATATCCTTGAAAGTGGAATCACCAAGGCCGGATTGATTGAATCCCAGCCTGTTAAAGGAAGCTGGGGGGGTAATAGTGGATGCGTTGAGGATGATCTTCAAATCCTCACTGGATACGGGCGAGGTGCCAGAGGATTGGAGATCTGTGTACGTTATACCATTGTTTTAAAAAGGGTACAAAGGATAGGCCAAATAATTATAGGCCAGTCAGTCTGACCTCCATGGTGGGTAAATTGTTAGAATCTGTTGTGAGGGACAGGATAAACTGCCACTTAGAAAGGCACAGATTAATCAGATAGTCAGCAAGGATTTGTTAAGAGATGGTCATGTCTTACAAACTTGATTGAGTTTTTTGAGGAAGTAACAAGGAGGATTGATGAGGGAGTGTGGTGGATGTGGTCCACGTGGATTTTAGTAAGGCGTTTGACAAAGTCCCGCATGGCAGACTGGTCAGTAAAATAATAGCCCATGGGATACAGGGGAATGTGGCAGGTTGGATCCAAAATTGGTTCAGTGACCGGAAGCAAAGAGTAGTCGTGGATGGATGTTCTTGCGAATGGAAAGTGGTTTCCAGTGGCGTTCCACAGGGCTCAGTGTTGGGTCCTTTGCTGTTTGAAAAGTGTGTATATATTATGGATTTGAACTTAAATGTGGGAGGCATGATTGGGAAATTTGCTGATGACACAAAAATTGGCCATGTAGTTGACAGTGAAGAGGATAGCCGTAGACTCTAGAATGATATCAATGGTTTGGTTGAGTGAGTGGAAAAGTGGCAAATGGAATTCAATCCAGTTAAGTGTGAGGTAATTAATTTGGGAAGAGCAAACAAAGCGAAGGAATACACAATAAACAGGAGGATTTTGAGAGGGGTAGAAGAAATCAGAGACCTTGGAGTGCATGTCCACAGGTCCCTGAAGGTGGCAGAACGGGTAGATAGAGTGGTGAAGAAGGCATATGGAATGCTTTCCTTTATTGGCTGAGGTATAGAATACAAAAGCAGGGAAGTAATGCTGGAACTGTATAAAAGGCTGGTTTGGCCACAGCTGGAGTATTGCGTACAGTTCTGATCACCTCATTACAGGAAGGACATAATTACTTTGGAAAGAGTACAGAGGAGATTTACAACAATGTTGCTAGGGCTTGAAAGTTGCAGCTATGAGAAAAGATTGGATCGGCTAGTATTCTCCTTAGAACAGAGGAGGCTGAGGGGTGACTTCATAGAGGTGTACAAAATTGAGGGGTCTAGATAAATTAGACAGGAAGGACATTTTTCCCCTCGTGGAGAAGTCAATTACCAGGGGCCACAGATCTAAGGTGATTGGGAGAAGGATTAGAGGGGACATGAGGAAAGACTTTTTCATCCAGAGGGTGGTGGATGTCTGGAATTCACTGCCAGGACTGCTGGTGGAGGCAGAAACCCTCAACTCATTTAAAAGGTACCTCAACATGCACCTGAAGTGCTGTATGCTGCAAGGCTATGGATCAGGTGCTGGGAGGTGGGATTAGATTGGGCGGCTATTTTTTTTGGCTGGTACAGACGTGATGGGCTGAATGGCCTCGTTCTGTACCGTAGTTGTTCTATGGCAATGAATGCTAGCCTAGCCAGCAAAGCCACATCCCATGAACGAATAAAAAAAAACTTCTCTCTAGGAAAACAAGCATTTGTTACTGCCCTCTGCTTTCTGTCTCTAAGCCAATTATGTATCCATGCTGCTGCTGCCCCTTTAATCCCATGGGCATCTTTTGCAGGAGACGTTTACTGGAACACTCTATATTTTCGCGTTACACTCATTCTGAAATCAGGAAGTGGTTGGGTTCACAGGCTTTGATTATCCAGAACCTTGTCTGGAACATCAGTCTTGGCTGGAGCGATTAGATGCATCTTTTGTCAGCTGTGCAACTTAAACAAGAATGTAAGCTGCCTTTCAGCAGTCTCGAGCAGGGAAATCTTTTATTTTCCATCTATCTGTCATGGAGCCATTATGTGGGGTTCACTGATGCTGCAATGCCTGTCAGTGAGAGAGTGAATGAGTGATTTGAATATGGAGATAAGGATCTAAAAGGAAATAATTCTAACTGAGTGCAGGGGCGCATTTGGCCTGTTGTTTCCATTGCCAGAATCTTCACAACCCTGTATAAGGAGTTCAGTTGTAGCATTGGTGAAACCACCTTTCCACCACTCCCCACCACCCGGCCCCTCAAACCAATGTGCATGTAGCAGCTGTTACTGCAAAACAGAAAAAAAAGGATCAAAGAGCAATGTGGGAGAAGATGGGCTGAAGTTTATAGAGCCGTCGATGTTGGAAATGGTGGCGCGAGGGGTGGGGCATGAAGATTGCTCTGGATGAGGCCCATCACTGACCCTGTGATGCCGGAAGGGCCCGCCCGATCTCAACAGAGGTGGAGAGGCCTTATGGCGGCCACCACCCCCGCCCCCCCACTGCTCGGCGACCGGACGACAGTTTCCATATGTAAATAAACTGGCCTACCTAAATTAATGTAGGTCTCATAGCCTCCTTATTTGCCGCACCAATCTTCATTTTCCATGCCTTCAAATCCCCATCAGGGCAAATGAGGCGAGAGACCTGTGGGAGGGGTGAGGAGGTGATTTTCTCAGTGTGGGAGTGGGGGAGCAAACTTAATTGGTTGATGGGGTGATGGGAAGGGGTAAAGGACAAAGGTTCTGAGCTTTGTGGGGGGTGGGGGGGTCATATAATCAAGCTAAGTATTTCGGCGGGTGGGGGAGGGCAGGACTGACGTGTTAATATTGCGGGGCGGGTGTGTGGTGGGAGAGGGCCTGGAAAGATTTTTTATTTTTTATTTACTTTAAATTACCAGTCTCTTTAATAATTTCACTTGTCATTTAAGGCTCTAAGCCCTTTAAAAATGACACTGGCACCTGCGCATAGTGCCGGACGCCTTTGCCGGGGACGGCTCGCCCGCCCCCTCCAAGTCTATAGGTGGCGGGCCTATAGAATGCAACCCGATGTGTGCCACATCCAAGTCAGCATCCATCTTCTGATAACATCAACATACAGCTTTCTGGTACCTGGGCACCATGGCACTTCACCAACCTCCCCACCCTGACATGGACAGCCATGCTTGAAATTTAAAATTCCGGAAAGACACATCAGCTTGGAACTAGAATTATGTTCAATTCCACTTGAATGCTGTAATATTACTGTTGAACCCAGTTGTATCAATTGTTATAGTGAAATTGGACTTTTTTACTTCAATTACATGTGCCTTCAGCTGCTTAGGCCCAAAGCTCTCTGGAATTCTCTCCCTCCCACCCCCACACACAGCAAATCTCTGTCTCTCGATCTTTCTCATTCTTTAAATTGCTTCTTAAAACCTGCCCCTTTGAATAAGCTTTTGGTCATCTGTCCTAATATCTTTTTAAGTAGCTTAGTGTTAAATTTCTGTTTGATAAAACTCTCATTGAGCATCTTGGCATGTTTTACTATGTTAAATTCGCTGTTATATATGCAAGTTGTTAGGAATATGGAAGGTTACTGACTTTATTTTAGTGGAAAAATAGTAGAAAGTAGAATTTCATGCAGGCGTGTGAATTATCTGTGTGATATTATTTCCAATAATAGCAAAAGAATAAGAGGCAATTTTGTCCATCATGCCTTTCACTGGCTCTTTGCAGTCTGTCCTGTCAAGGATTTGACTCCACTTTTATATAATCGCCAATGAAAATTTGTAATTAAATTCTTCCCAGCCCCCAAAGGTAGTTAACTATGGCCCAAGCAGATAAGGCTATAATGAGGATGAAATTTTGATTTTGCCCATTGGCCTGACAGCTTGTACATACAGGATCAGCCAGTACTGAAAGATTCATAGGACACAGCTGAAGGTAGGTAGTATTTAAAAAAAAATACAAGCCAAGATGAGGTGAACTAAAGCCAAAAATGGTTTGTTTTTACAAAATGAGCTTACACTCCTGCAAACTCACTGAGGGGAAAATGTCTGTTGATAGGGGAGATAAGGACAAATTTTGGCTAAAATCTGTACTCAGTATTGCAGTACCACACACTTTAGCCGAAGTCTGTGCTGAATATTATAGTGTAACAGACTGTGGCCAAAATCAATACAGGATCATCTTGTCTGTTGAGCAACACAAATGGGTAAATGATTATCTGTACTAAAGGCAAACACATATTTTAGTGCTTAACAGTTGAAAGCTGGTTAATATTTGTTCACGGTTAACATTTCTAAGGTCTTGCACAAGGAATTACATGAAATATTTAAATATGACAGAATCCACTGATCGTATTCAGCTAATGTGTTTCTAACTCAACATATCAGTTTTGTACTGTACTATGCAGATAGTTAGTTTGGAATTCAATGAGTATCCAATCTCGTATCACCTATTTTACAGTATTGCCAAAAGTTAAAATTAGCCCCAAAAACTTGAAGCTCAGCAAACTTAAAGAAAACTCAATGCATGTAATTTAATAATAGTTAATAATGCAGTCTGCCAAATACAGCATTGTTCAACTTTTCCCCAAAGCAGATGTAAAAACAACCCAATGAAAATGCTAATATGTGAGGACAATTGATTTGTGATTTCTCCTTCATTTTGGCTATTCTTTGGAATTATTTGTTCACTTGCTTTACAGCGGAGGTATTCACAAGGTTTTGGCCAAAAGCCCCAATCTCGAGCAGTGACTTGCTGAAGGGTACTTTAGGGTTCTCACCAAAGTTTCATGGAAATGTACTGTGGGAGGTTCCCTGATTAAATTACCTGTATTCACAGTTAACTAATGGTTGATATAATATCTAATACTTGTTAGATTCTTTGAGAAATTATGGAAATAGTTATGCAAATGAAGATTTAGAAGTTATACAAAGTAATATACGAACATGAATCATCAGCATATTTACAGAAGATTTATTTAGTTTTACTGTAACCACTACTCACTGTATGATAACTATGAAGATTATAATGTTTTAGGATATTGTGAAAATAGACCATGTAAAGCTGCTTTATTTCTTTTGTGTCCACGTATGAACTCTACCCACTCTAAATATAACTGGGTTTTGAAGTAATCTTCACCCAAAAATTTAGTTAAGCATTCTGATCATTTAATCTTCTGTATAAAATAAGTGGGTTACTGAGATTATTTTAGGAAATGTTAGTTGGTTAAAAGTGCTAATCTACTTGCTATTTTTTCCATTCTTGTTGTTCATATCATAATTAAGAATCATAAAACCACTTCAAAGGACATCATGTATACCCTACTTTTTAATCTGGTCTACATGTTTGTCAGCCCTTTTGATCGATACCTTAGCTTAATTTTTCAACCATGTGGACTCCAGACTGGCCTGATTACATTGAACAAACAGAACATACTATTCTAAAATCTATGCAGAGAGCAAGATGTGGGTGGTCCCCACAAGACCCCATCAGTTTTCTTTTATCAAAAAAAAATGGAATTTCCAACTTCAGTCTGTTCGCCATAGTTTCTTTGATGCCTCTAGTGAATTTATGTGAATGTTTTTATGAGGAGCCAAGGTTGTTGAAATTAGAAGAAAGCAGCACCAATTGCAGCTGGGCTATTTGGAACTGCTCAAAACCAAATTATTAAAGGAATTTCTTTTGCTCTTAATCTTTTTGTTTTTCTCCCATTCTCTGCTGAAAATGCACATTCTTGCTGGGGTATAATTCTGCAACTTTCATGTATGGGTTTAAACCCTGTGTGCTAACATGATATTCCAGTATATATATTTGTCAGTCCAGCTAGTTGTCACCCATCACCTACACACCTTCCACCTGGAATCATCAGACAGAACTAAGGATTAGTAGCTCTGGTTAATATGCCCGGGCTGAGGATGGGGAAAATATTTGTTGCAACTTAACTGCTTCCCTTGCTGAGCTCAGTTAACTGAGAATTGAACCTCAGAACTTCTGGTCCATGTGGCCCAGTATTACACCAGGCAGTGCTTTTGCCGCATAGACTATTGACAGTTGATTATTTCCTTAAGTGTTCTGGACCAGTGATTCTCAAACTTTTTAGGTGGGGCAAAAAACCCTGTGGACCACCTACTGGTCCTACCCCACCTGCTTTTGCTTGCTAATGCAAAAAAAATCATCAGAATTAATGGGAACTTACAGAAACTATAAATATTTTGCTGCTTTTTTTTTGATACTAAGTGTAATAAATTTGTGAAATTTTTATTAAATATCAAGTAAGTTATTCATGCCAGAAACAAACGTTGGGCATTTTCATATAAACATTAATACTACAAGAGAACATATTTATATGAAGCATTCTATTGTTATAAAATCATAACCTTTGAAACTAATACTTCTATCTATATTAATCAAACAAAATTAGCAGTAGCATAAACCTTGCTTATAAAACTGCAATTATGTTGTTCACGCTTATGACGACTTGTGCTGCGCACATGGGAGCCAATCTGGTTGTGCGACGTCACGTGAGTGATGGGGATAAGGGTCTTGGCCTGTTCTCTCATATGGCATTGGCTGTGACATTGCGCGTCTACAGCTTGCATTTTGGACCAGACTACAGACCACATGGAGGACCCTCGTCGACCACCAGTGGCCCACAGACCACACTTTGAGAACCCACTGCTCCAGACAATGGGAGCACAAATGGGAAATTGCACATCCCCAGCCCATGATATTCCATTTGTGGATTTTATGGACTAATAGTCATCAGCTTGGGTGCCAAACTTCCCAGTATGTGCTGCTAGCATGTGTTGGGAGCCCCAAAGTAGAAAATCTCCCCAACTATTACTTTGTTATTTCTTGACTGGTCGTATTGCGTTCTAATGTTGGAGTTTGAAGACATTGCTAGTCTTTGTTGATGTGCTTCAAATTTATTAAACTTAAAATATTTACAAATTGAAAATAAATTTTTGAAACTGTAATATTACATAAACAGAAATCTAGAAATTACTGTTCTTGTTAACCTATGAAAATTAAACGTATTATGACATTCCTCTATCTGTATTTTAATAGAGGCATTAACCTGAAACAGGTTAGCACATGATTTAAAATAAGGGACATAGTAATGTAGTACCTGTGTTGCAAAACTTTGTATTTAAGATTGCAAACAATTATTTCCAGACTTTAATGTTACAAAATTCATATGCAAGATTACAATGCATTATTATTCATTCAGCCAAACAATTCAGTCTTTTATTTTGATTACTTGGTCGCCCTTTTGGAAAAAGTTACAGAATTTGGCATTTATCAGTGTCGAAGGAACATCATAGTGTTCATTTTGTAATTATTAAATGTTCAACTGTTCTGTCCATGGATCTAATTTTATTCATTGGAAAAAAAAAAATCAGCTTTTGCAGTTAGTTGGTGGTTTTCAAATTATATAAGTTTTTGATGCATTTTCAGTGATCAGGCTAGTTAAGATTAAAATTTTTGAAGAGTAGCCATTTTTTAAGTAACTGAGCAGCATCTGTTGTATCTCTTGAGTCTCAGGATATGAGAGAGCATTGTGTAGACTGTTCAAATCTTTGAGGATTAAAGAGGAACAATCCAACTGAAATTAAGTTGCAGCACATTCTTTGTCATCTTTTGAAAATTTATATCCACTTTCAATGGAATTGCTATAGTCTTGTTTTGAAAGGAATGAAAAGCGTGTATGAAATTTCTGCCCTTCTCTGGCGCCAAATAATCTTAAACAGTGGTTCAGGTCAAATCTTTCTGCAGAGTTCATAGTGAAGCTTTGAGCTAGACTGGGGAGGGGGCGGTACATTTAGCTTTCAGATTTCACCCAGTTACAAGCTTTTTTACCTTTTTAATGCGAAGCACTTGGAAGCCATTTATCTCTATTGTTCCATTTCTCTGTAAAAGCTGTTGGCTGATTGAGTCTTGTTTAATTTGTTGAGGTCTGCACCACCTCAGTGTGCATACCCTATTTAGGCCCCTGCTCACAAGGCTTTTGCCCATCTATTAACTTTAGGTTTTAAAAAAGTTATTGCAGAATGAAAGTTTTGAAAGTTCCAAGAATGTCCGTTTCTATAAAATTGGATAAAACCACACTTAAGCGGTCATTCAATTTGGGATTCTGGATTTTTATGCATTTTTAGGGTGGAGAAGGGGAACTTTATATTTAACAAAATAAGCATGTCAGTGCTGGGGAATGTAACAGATTTTCCCTTTCATCACTCAGTGTGGATATGAACCACACCCATGTCATGTATAGTACAGGTTAGATGCAGAATAATGCTGCCCATGCCCTATTTCAACTATATGCTTTAACTCCAATTTAAGAATATTTCCTACTATACCATTGTGACATTTTTCACTTCCCACACCAGCCATTCTCATAGAATTGTTAATTGAGTGTCAATTTAGTACCAATTATGCCGTATAGTTGGCACAAGTTGTACTATGTCCTTGAGGAATTGGATGTAACTGCCAAAGTCATTCCCATTGGATCCTTATGGGATTAGAAGAGAGAAACCTTCTGGCATGGATTGGAGCCTAGGTTCTAAAGGTGAAATGTACATGTATATCATCTTAACAAAGAAAAATGTCCCCAGGCGCTTATCAGAGATGTAAGGAAAAGTTGAGTGTTGAGCAAATAAGGAGAGATTAGGAGGATGACCAAGTAATTGGTCAGGGGTTTGAGAAGGAGAGGGAGCTGGAGAGCCAGAGGGGTTTAAGGAGTGATTTCCAGAGCGTGGAACCCAGGTGACTGAAGGCATAGCCGCCAATGGTGTGCAGAAGGAAAGAGGATTAGCACAGGAGGCCAGGGTCAAATGAACAGGGAGTTTTGAGGGAGGGTTCTACTACTGGAAGAGGTTAGAGATAGAGGGAGGTGATGCCATGGAGGAATTTAAATACAAGGATGAAAATTTTATCTCAAACTCTGAGGGACCTGGAGCCTTTGTAGGTCAGCAGGACAATGGTGGGGTTGATAAGACTTGGTGCTGGATAGGAATTGGAAACCCGGATTTTGGATGAGTTGAAGTTGATGGAGTGGGGAGGATGGGAGGCTGACTAGAAGTCATGCTAGATGTGGAAAAGCCATATTTGAGGCTTTCAACAGCAGATGGACTGAAGTAGCTGGAGCAAGGATGGAGAGACCTCGTGCTAATCCTGCTTTTTTTCTGCCCACCATTGGTGCCTATGCCTTCAGCCACCTGGGTTCCATACTTTGGAAATCGTCCTTAATTCCCTCTGGCTCTCCAGCTCCCTCTCCTTCTCAAAAGGTGGGGATTCTAACGGTAAGGGTTGAAGACCTGATTTGGCTAACTGTTGGCAGAGACACACATTTAGGCAAGGGGTCCTAGACGTAAGCGATTGGACAAATTTAACTAATACTTTAGGACACAAAGGTCTGATGAAAAGTCATTGACCTGAAACGTTAAGTCTGTTTCTCTCTCCACAGATGCCACCAGTCCTGCTGAGTATTTCCACCATTTTCTGTAGATAGTTGTAGATATGGACTAAAGGATGTTTACACCCAGTTAGTGCCAACTGTCTCCAAAACTGCTATCTTGTTGAAACTGTTGCTAAAATGTGTGGTGTTGTAAAAGTATTTTTCACTTCTTTGCTGGCTAGAATTACAGTTTTTAAAAAATTTTTGTGCCTTAAAGCTCTCTTTCTTACGTCTGTAATTTTGGGACAGCTCATATTTGATGCTCCTTTGTAATTCTTCTATTAAAGCAATGGTTATTGCAGTTCTGCCTTTAAAAATAATTTACACGGGAAGTTTTCCACTTTGCTGAAGCAGAAAATCTCTTTTCGTTTCCATTAGGAAATCTATTTTTTATATGATCTTAATGGTCGTGTATTAAGTGATTACCAAAAATGGGCTGCAATATGATATCCATTCCTAATCAATGAGAAGAATATATGGTTTTTATCTCGTATCTTGTAAATTTTTTCCACTTTTCTGCAAATTATCTTTCTTTCTTTAATGTTTCCATTGGTGCTGATTACCTGTCCTGTGTGGTCATTCTTCACGTGTGACTGCAGATTGTGACTATTAGGCTATTTGACAGCAGAGCGCATCATAGCTGAACTATGTACTGTCTTCAACTAGTAGTGTAGTGTCAATTGTAGCTCAGTAGAAGCACTCTTGCACTCTGAGTCAGAAGGTTGTCAGTCCAAGCTCCATTCCAGGACCTGTGCATGTAATCTAGGCTGATGATTCAGTGCAGTACTAAGGGAGTGCTAGGTTGTCAAAAGTGCAGTCCTTCAGAGACAGGAAACTGAGGCCCTATCTGCCTGTTTAGGTGGTTGCAAATGACCCCATGGTACAGTTTGGAGAAGAAAAGGGGAATTTTCCAGATTAATTCATCGTTTGCAGCATTACTGTTTGTGGGGCTTTGCTGCATGCAAAATGGCTGTCATGTTTTCCTGTGTAACAACAGTGACTGCACTTAAAATAGTTAATTGGCAGTAAAGCTCTTTAGGATGTTCTGAGAATATGAAAGGTGCTCCAAATGCACTTTTGCTTTTGTCTTTGTATCCACGCACATGTTTACTTCTATTAGGGGTTATTCAACATTGAGTAAGTGTGAACCCTGAAATAAAAACAAGAAATGCTGGCAATACTCAGCAGGTCTGGCAGCATCTGTGGAGAGAGAAGCAGAGTCAACGTTTCAGGTCAGCGACCCTTCTTCAGAACTAGCAGATATTAGAAATGTGGAAGGTTTTAAGCAAGTAAAGCGGGGGTGAGGCAAAAGTTAACAAAGGAGAAGGTGTAGATAGGACAAGGTCACAGAGAATAACTGACCAGAAGGTCATGGAGCAAAAGAAAACAATATGTTAATGGTGTGTTGAAAGACAAATCATTAGTACAGATAGGGTGTTAACGGACTAAAAACTGAACAGCCACAGGTACAAACATGAAAAAAAACAGTGGGTAGGCAAACTGAACAAACTAAGATAAAATAAAATAAACACAAAAAAAACTAAAAATAAAAGTAAAATGGGGGGCCCATCATGCTCTGAAAGTGTGAACCCTGGCCAGTTTTCAGTCACTAACTTGGGCATTGTAGTGCCTTTGGAGCCAAGATAAACTCACTTTGAACAAACAGGGACTCTAACCTGGATTTGGTCTCCCTCACTTGCCGATTCATTGATTTAATCAGGTGAAACATCAGGGAGCTGATTTGTAGAATAGAATTAGAAAGAAGTAATTCCACTGTGCTTAGTAGATTAGTTGCCACACTGATTTTTTTTTTTTTAGAGATACAGCACTGAAACAGGCCCTTCGGCCCACCGAGTCTGTGCCGACCATCAACCACCCATTTATACTAATCCTACACTAATTCCATATTCCTACCACATCCCCACCTGTCCCTATATTTCCCTACCACCTACCTATACTAGGGGCAATTGCTAATGGCCAATTTACCTATCAACCTGCAAATTTTTGGCGTGTGGGAGGAAACCGGAGCACCCGGAGGAAACCCACGCAGACACAGGGAGAACTTGCAAACTCCACACAGGCAGTACCCGGAATTGAACCCGGGTTGCTGGAGCTGTGAGGCTGCGGTGCTAACCACTGCGCCACTGTGCTGATATCTTCAGCTATTTTGTTACTCATTTTACTTACATTTTCTGGTGCCAACACCTTTTTACATCACTAGTAAATATTAATAAGTCCACTTCAATCAATGTTGCTGCTACATTTTCATGTTTGCACTGCAGTTTTATATGTTTAAAGAAGAGCAACATCAAATATTCTGTGACAGTTTCCATCTTGGCACAAATTTCATGAACGTTTTTCACAAAAGAAAGTAAGGAGGGAAGTTGTGCCTATATCCATTGGAGTTTAGAAGAATGAAAGGTAACCTTATTGAAACATATGAGGTTCTGAGGGGACTTGACAGGGTGGATGCTGGAAGGATATTTCCACTTATGCGTGACACTAGAACTAGGGGACACAGATTAAAAATAAGGTGTCTCCCATTTAAGGAGAACATTTTTCTATGAGGGTTATTAGTCTGTGGAATTCACTTCAGAGAGCTTTAGAGGCTGGGTCATTTGATATTCAAGGCTGTTGGATTCTTGATAGACAAGGGAGTCAAGTGTTATGGGGGGCTGACAGGAAAGTGGAGTTGAGACCACATTCAGATCAGCCATGATCATATCAAATAGCAGAGCAGGCTCGAGGGACCTACTCCAGCTCCTAATTCGTATGTTTGTGTGTTCATAAGGTGGATTGTAAATTAGCACGGGACCTGGTTACATTGGGCTTCAGCCTTCTCTATAATTTTGAGGGTGGAGTTTTTTTGCTGGCCCGAGAAAGGCCATCAACGCATAAAGGGTTAAGGGTTTTCTATTTGGGAGTTCCTGTGCCTGACAGTGAGAGGGACCTGATTTAACATCTATAGTGGTGAGAATGGCAGGCATGAAACCACCTGGGGTCTAAGGTGGGATTAGGGACTGGAAGATTGAGAAGAGTATTTGAGCTGAATTTTCAGTCCATTGGTGGGAGGCGGGAGGGGTCGGAATATCAGGATGGCAGTCCAACGCCTTCACCTCGGATCCAGACATTCTGAAGGGCAGCTGGCATGCAGGGAGGACCCTGTGCATGCACGCAGTGGGGAGGTAATTAAGTTTGTTAAGTCAATTAGCTTGAATTTTACAGGGTATTCTGATTTTCCTCGTAGTGCACGGGAACCATGGGGCTTCAGAGCCTCGTCAGCTATAAGGAGGCGGCGAGCTAGCGGTAGTTGTAGTTCCAAACTGCATTCATCGTGAGTCCTAGCATGTGTTGGCAGGGACGGTGGAACAATGTGGGTATTGGCATAATCCGTTGGGAGAAGGGAAAAGATGCCAGAGCTGTGGGGGCATACCAGCAGAGTGGCATATCGAAGCTGCCGCTTGTGTGGGTAAAGCAGGTGTGGAAAGAGTCCCTGGAGACTGAGTGAATCGACATGCTTGGACCTCATTCACTCAGGTTTCAGTTCTTCCAGTGAGGAGGAGCATCAGAGAGGGAGACAGCCACAGGCAGCAGCAACCAGAGGGGCAGCAGGAGCACCCGCCTCTCCGGTTGTGGGGGCGCGGGCAGGAGAGGGGCGCAGGGGGATAGGCAACCAAACTCCTGCGTGAAGAAGAGGTTACCCTCGACAGAGTCTACAGAGAGGCACAGCTATCTTCAAAAGTCAAAGCAGCAGCGTCGCTGATATCTACACCTCTCTGGGGAAACCATCACAGAGCTGTGTGCCATAATGGAGGATGAGTTGAACCCTATGGGAAGTGATGGGCACCTAGTGCCTGTGGTGCTGATGGTGCATGTGCTTTCATACTGAACCGGACAGTCCAGCTGAGAGGGCTATGCGGTTCAGGGCCATCGCTGGAAACACCCAGGGGCAGGGTGCACACCTGTAGCCATCAAGGCTCACACAGACCAGCCTGCAGCCTTCCATCAACAGGAAAGGCTTCCACTTATTCAATGTACAACTTCCTGCAAATGTGTGCATAGTTCCCAGGAAGCAGTCATGACGTCTACATACTAAGGCATTCCAGATGTCAGCCCTTTTCATGTCCTCCTCGCGCCTTCAAGGATGGATACGGGGTGACTAGGGCTAGTCATTGAAGACCTGGCTACTGACGCCTGTGAGGAACTCGAGCAATGATGCAGAGGAGGGGTAGAACACCTGCCACTACACATCTCGAGCGACTATTAAGCAGGCCATTGGGCTACTGAAGCTGCAGTTCAGATGCCGGGATAGATCTGGTGGAACCCTTCAGTATGCTCCAGCAAGGGTCTTGTGTATCGTGGTGGTTTGCTGTGACCTGTACAACATGGCACTACAGAGAGAAGAGCAGTCTAACCAGGGGGGAATCTAACCATCTCCCCTTGATCTAACCATCTCCCCTTGACATCCAGGACAAAGCAGCCCGCTTGATTGGCACCCCATCCACCACCTTCAACATTCACTCCCTCCACCGCTGACGCACAGTGGCAGCAGTGTGTACCATCTACAAAATACACTGCAGTAACTCACCATGCCTCCTTCGACAGCACCTTCCAAACACGCGACCTCTTCCACCTAGAAGGACAAGGACAGCAGATGCATGGAGACACCATCACCTGTAAGATCCCCTCCAAGCCACGCACCATCCTGACTTGGAACTGTATTGCCGTTCCGTCACAGTCACTATCAAATCTTGGAACACCCTTCCTAACAGCACTGTGGGTGTACCTGCACCAGATGGACTACAGCAGTTCAAGAAGGCAGCTCACCACCAGCTTCTAAGGGCAATTAGGGATGGGCAACAAACACTGGCCTTGCCAGCAACACCCATAATCCATGAAAGAATTTTTAAAAAATTGAACCATGAGGATTTTGTTGAGCATGATGCCTCCTCCTCTGAGCATGGTGGAAGATGATGACCAGGAGAGTCTAGGGACCACAGGCAAGGCGCCATGCGATACGTGCAAGGGAGGCCAATGAGACATTAATATAGGTATGGTTCATATGATCCTTAGTGACAGATCCATGCAATTCAATAAAGCCTCAGTACTTTGCAATCTTGTGGCTGCTTCCTTTATTGACCTTGCCATTTACATGCCCCCAGTGATCACACAGCATGGAAAGCGAATCAAACTTATGTGGTGTGGTCCCACCTATCAAATCCTTTAATGGAGCCAGGGTACTCCTGAAGTCACAGTGGCCCACAAGAACTGCAAGGAGACCTCGAGCCTTGCCACATCAGATGTTTAATGACAGAAATAAAAATCGCAAAGCTACATGCCTCCAAACATTTAGGTGCTCTTAAATCTTTTCTGGATGCTCCTATGTGGTGCTCCCTCTGTGCTGTCAGCTGAGGAGGAAGCAGCCTGCTGACCTTGTTTTCCTGTGGCTTGGGATAACCTTAGTCGTTGTCATTTGGCTGCCTGAAACTTGGAGGGTCTTGGCATATCGTGGGCCACCTGCACAAGTGCAGGAGTCACTTCTGTTATCGTGGCAGAGTTAGGCGCTGGAGTCACTGATAAGAGGGGCCAAGAGGCAGCTGTCCATTCCAGGAGCGCCTTGAACAGAGTCCCCTGATGCACCAGGCAGCTGCTCCTCTATCCTTCCAGGGCACACCTGTACCTCCTTGCTCAGCTGAGTAGTATGAGGACCTGTTGGTGCGTCCAGGCGTCTGGCCACCCCCTCCAACCCACCTTGCCCAGCCATTGTTAAAGCTCATGGACATTGTGATAGCATGCAGGCCTGCACGATTCTCTGGCGTCCAGTGGGTGGTTTGCTGGATAATGCTCTCCATGAAGGTGGCCAGTTTCGCAATGGAGGATGCGAAGCACCGCACACCAACTAGAATGATAAAGAAATATGCAAAATCCTCATTTGCAAACACCAAGCCTTCATGATGTGTCAAAATCACCTTTACATCGCAGCAGAAACTAGAAGAATACTACTACTTAAATCTGAAGCTCCGAGAATGATACCCATCATCAAGAACAAATGGTCGATAGATAAGGCCAATGAAATCCAAAATTAAGCAGACCTGCGCAGCGTGCACAGCTTCTTCCAGGCCACCAAGACCATTCATGGACCAAAAACAAATGATCCCTCCCCCCTCGCAGTTGAACACAGCATTACTCTTCTCAAAAAAAGATGCAGCTACCTGAGACTGTTGGAAGGAGCACTATCAGAACTTTCTCAATTTGGAGTCAACAGTATCAGGCAAAACCATCACAACAACCCCTCAACAGCCTGAGAGATCAAATTGGTATACTGTCAATACTTGCTTAGATACAAAAGGCTATCCAACACATGAAGAATAACAAGGCGTGTGGTCCAGACAACATTCCTACATAGATGTATAAAGCTGGTGGTCATGAACTCTTGCTCAAACTCTCAGACCTTTTACAAAAATCAGGGAAGAGGTACTACCTCCCGACTTCCACAATGCCATCATTGTCTCACTTTTTAAGAAATGTGATAAATCAATTTGTGGGAACTATAGAGACAAACCCCATCAGTGCATAGTGGGGAAGATTCTCAGCTGAATCCTCCTGAACCTCTTCCTACCCTTCAGCAAAGACATACTTCTGGAGACGCAATATGGTTTACGTCCATCCTGGGAACCAAAGATATGATCGACAAATCCAAGAAAAGTGCCTGGAACAATGCAGTGAGCTCTACATGGCCTTTATTGATCTGTCAGAGGTCTTTCATTCCATCAACCATGAAGCTCATTGGAAAGTTCTCCAGTGACTTAGATGTCCAGCAAAATATGTTGCTATCCTGCGACTCTTACATAACAGTATGACAGCAACCATCCTTTGCAATGTTTTGGAAACTGAGCCCATCCATGTCCAAACGGGCATCAGGCAAGGCTGTGAGATTGTGCCAACTCTCTTTGTTATTTACCTCAGATGTGTCTTGGAATTCATTTATGACCAACTTTCACAAGGGATCATAGAGTCAGAGTTATACAGCACAGAAACAGGCCCTTCGGCCCACCGAGTCTGTGCCGACCATCAACCACCCATTTATACCAATCCTGCACCAATTCCATATTCCTACCTCATCCCCACCTGTCCCTATATTTCCCTACCACCTACCTATACTAGGGGCAATTGCTAATGGCCAATTTACCTATCAACCTGCAAGTCTTTGGCATGTGGGAGGAAACCGGAGCACCCGGAGGAAACCCACGCAGACACGGAGAACTTGCAAACTCCACACAGGCAGTACCCAGAATTGAACCCGGGTCGCTGGAGCTGTGAGGCTGCGGTGCTAACCACTGCGCCACTGTTTCAAGTGCTCATCTAAATACTTCTTAAATGTTGTGAGGGTTCCTGCCTCCACCACCTCTTCAGGCAGTGCATTCCAGATTCCAGCCACCCTCTGGGTGAAAAAATGTTTCCTCAAATCTCCCCTAAACCTCCTCCCCCTGGTTCTTGACCCCTCTGCTAAGGGAAAAAGTTTCCTCCTATCTAACCTACTAATGCCCCTCATAATTTTGTATACCTCAATCATGCCCCCTCTCAGCCTTCTCTGCTCCCAGGAAAACAACCCTAGCCTTTTCAGTCTCTCTTCATAGCTGAAATGCTCCAGCCCAGGAAACATCCTGGTGAATCTCCTCTGCACCCTCTCCAGTGCAGTCACATCCTTCCTATAGTGTGGTGACCACAACTGTACACACTACTTCAGCTGTGGCCTAACTAGCGTTTTATATAGCTCCATCATAACTCCCTGCTCTATATATTCTATGCCTCGGCTAATAAAGGCAAGTATTCCATATGCCTTCCCAACCACCTTATCTACCTGTGCTGCTGCCTTCAGTGATCTATGGACAAGTACACCAAGGTCCTTCTGACTTTCTGTACTTCCTATGGTCCTATCATTCATTGTGTATTCCCTTGCCTTGTTAGTCCTCCCAAAATGCATTACCTCACACTTGTCAGGATTAAATTCCATTTGCCACTGCTCCGCCCATCTTACCAGCCCATCTATATCTCCCTGTAATCTAAGGATTTCCTCCTCACTATTTATAACACCACCAATTTTCATGTCATCTGTGAACTTACTGATCATACCTCATATATTCACATCTAAATCATTAATGTACACTACAAACAGCAAGGGTCCTAGCACCGATACCTGTGGTACACCACTGGTAACAGGCTTCCACTCGCAAAAACAGCTCTCGACCATTACCCTCTGCCTCCTGCCGCTAAGCTAACTTTTGGATCCAATTTGCCAAATTGCCCTGGATCCCATGGGCTCTTACCTTCTTAACCAATCTCCCATGCGGGACCTTATTGAAAGCCTTACTGAAATCCATGTATACTACATCTACTGCTTTACCCTCATCGACACATCTAGTCACCTCCTCGAAAAATTTAATCAAGTTAGTTAGACACGATCTCCCCCTGACAAAGCCATGCTGACTATCCCTGACTAATCCTTGCCTTTCCAAGTGGAGATTAATCCTGTCCCTTAGAATTTTTTTCAATATTTTCCCAACCACTGATGTTAGACTCACCGGTTTATCCCTACTACCCTTCTTGAATAATGGTACCACATTCGCTGTCTTCCAGTCCTCTGGTACCTCTCCTGTGGCTTAGGATCATGATTGAGTTTTGACTTAACAGAAAGCTTTTCAACCTTAACCGGCTGAGAGCCAAGACTAAAGTGACTCTCCAGCACATTCAAGACTTACAATATGCTGATGATTGTTCAGTTTGGCCCACACATCAAATGATATTCAGACCACCCTAAACCTCTTTGACTCCCACTCAATATCAGCAAGACCAAAATCCTCCAACAGCCCTCCCCCAGACAAGTACCTACATTTCCAACTATTATTATTGATGGGGAGATTTTAGAAGTCGTTGAACACTTCCCATGTCTCGGCAGCTACCTTCCTCAGAATTTCACCATTGAAGTAGAGATTCAGCACAGAATCGGCTGTGCCAGTGCGGCCTTCCAAAAGTTGTGTAACCATGTCTTGGACAACAGATATCTCCATAAGAGGACAAAGGCTTTAGTGTACAATGCTGTTGTTGTCGCCACTCTCCTATATGGTAGTGAGATTTGGGTCATCTGTCAAAGGCACCTCCGGTCACTGGAGAATTTCCACCAGTGGTGTCTCCGTATGATACTCTAAGTAAAGTGGGAAGACCAACTCCAGCATCCTTACCGAAGCCAGTTTCTCCAGCATTGTAACCACGGTTATGCAAAATCAGCTCCACTGGTCTGGACTTTGCATCCGCATGCCATGCAATCTGCTTCTGAAGCAGATCCTCATTTCACAACTTAGGAATGGCACTTGATCTCGAGGAGGACAGAGAAAACATTTTAAGGACACTCTGAAAGCCTCATTGAAAAGAAGATGAATTGATATCAGTGCGTGGAAAGAACTTGCCCCTAACCGTGCCATGTGGCAACACTTCATCCAGCAAGCCACAACGAAGTCAGACACTGACTGCATAAACTCTGCTGTGGAGAGGCGTCAAAAGTGGAAGGAGAAAGAGCAGGACCCTAGCTCGAGAACCCCCCCCACCCAACCTCAGGACAATACTGTCCTCTCTGCGCAAAGACCAGGATTGGCCTGCTGAGTCACCCGAGGACACAAATCATGAGCCCTGACAGATGTATTCCTTGTTTCCAGGGGCTGACGACTTCGAGCGACATGGGTCCCTACATGGGCCATGGTAATTAAGGGAGCTCCCTTCGCAGCCCCCTGCATGACTCATGAATTTTGCTTGGGTCAGTAGTGGAAGTTCTGGGTGGGTACATTCAGACATTCATGCTTGGATGTACCCCTGCAAATTTTTTGATTAGAATTTCTTGAGCACCTTTTTTTTAGGATCAGATGTATAGTTTTTAGATCAACAAATACTCCACTCCTCTGTGAGCTATTTTTTTTTGAGATTGTAGCTGGTACACCATCTAAACTGCAACAAAATTCTTCTGGCTGTACCTCAGATGCCATAGCAATAATACAGCTTTGGTTTTGGCATCACCTTGCACTAGAAGTGCATGCACAGGAGCAAATTGGGAGAGGGGGCAGGGCGGAGTACAACCAAATATTGTGGCATTGTAAAATGTATTTGCCTGTATATTAGTTACTTAAAGGACCATGATCAAAGAGTGGGTATGACTTCTTGGTTGTACATTGAACATGTTGACCTAAGTAGTAACATACAGGTTTCTTTTATTTTTCTAATCTTTAATTTGTTTGCAGTAATCAAATATACCAAGTTACCTATTCTATTGTGGTGATTAGTTTGGCAAATTAGTTTTCAAATGACATGGAATAAATTTGAATTGCAAACTGTTAAGTGTGAAAACTTTAATTTTGCATTCTGCAATTGATTGTGACTACAATGTATCATGTTTCAGGGAATGAAATTGCTTTTGTGCCATAACTGGAAATCATTGTTTTTAATCATTTTAAAATGTTAAAAAGGTGTTACTTTTTATGAGATCTAACATTAAAATCATGATCTAATTTGCCTGTCATTCTTCCGTGGGATCAGTCCCAGGCACAAGGTAAGTCCATTTGTGGCCGCCAGAAAGTGAGTCCCCGTCAAGGGTGGAGGTGGAGGGGGAAGTCTGGGATAGGGGGTCCAATGTTTCCTTGTGGTGCCTGAAAGAACACAGCTAGCCCACAAGGAAACAAAAGCTTTGTTTAAACACACACACACACACACACACACACACACACACACACACACACACACACACACACGTATATAAGCACCTTGTTGGCTGACTGCTGTCTTGGCAGGCCTGGTCTGTCGGGGGCCACCACCACTTCCCCACCCAGGCCTCGAGTTAAAATGACAGATCGAGCCCCAATGATGGCAACAGAACCTGACCTGCATATTTGAAGAGCATCCTACCTGGTCTCTGCCAAGTTGTGGGGTCGGGGAGGGGTAGTTAAAATTGATGCCTTCATGTTTATGAAAGGAGGCTTCTTTTGAAGTGTTATTGAAGAAAAGAATGTAAGACTTGCATTTATATAGAGTCATAAAATGGTTACAGCAGAGAAGGAGGCCATTCAGCCTGTCGTGTTTGTGCTGATTCTCTGCAAGAGCAACTCACCTAGTCCCACTCCCCCACCTTTTGACCATAGCCCTGCACATTTTTTTGCTTCAGATGATTATCCAATTCCCTTTTGAAAGCCACGATTCAATCTGCCTTCAGCACGCTCTCAGCCAGTGTATTCCAGATCCTAACTACTCTCTGCGTTTAAAAATAAAGTTTCTCCTCTGGTTCTTTTGCCAATCACCTTTTAATTTGGTGTCTTCTGGTCCTGTACCCTTCCGCCAATGGGAACAGTTTCTTCATCTCTACTGTTTTCAGACCCCTCATGATTTTTAACACCTTGATCAAATCTCCTCTTAATTTTGTGATTTTCTCTTCGAGGAGAGCAGTCCAAGCTTCTCCAATCTATCCACATAACTGAAGTACCTCATCCCTGGAACCATTCTCTTGAATCTTTTCTGCGCCCTCTCTAATGCCTTCGCATCCTTGCTAAAGTGTGGTACCCAAAACTGGACACAATACTCCAGTTGAGGCCAAACCAGTGTTTTATACAGGTTCAGCATAACCTCCTTGCTTTTGTACTCTATGCTCCAACTTCTAAACCCCTAGGTCCCATATGCTTAATGACTTTCTCAACCTTCCCTGCCACTTCCAATGATTTGTGCACATATATCCCCAGGGCCCTCGGCTCCTGCACCCTCTTTAGAACTGTACCCTGTATTTTATATTGCCTCTCCTCCTTCCTACCAAAGTGAATGGGATTAAGTGGGAATGGGATTTGATTGGCAGCTAGTTTTTTTTGGCTGACAGGACACGATGGGCTGAATGGCCTCCTTCTGTGCTGTAATTTTTCTATGGTTCTGTGAATCACTTCACACTTCTCTGCATTAGGTTTCATCTGAACCTATCCACCCATTCCACCAGCTGTCTATGTCCTCTTGGAGTTTACCACTATTCTCCTCTCAGTTGTTATGCAAGTATTTCTTTTTTTGAGGATTTGTATTAGAATTGTGGAGATGGATTCATTTAAGACTGGGAGATTCCATAGATGTTGGACTTTGTTTTTGTTTGAAGGGTCACTGAGAGATCTTGTTTGAAAACAAACCTTACTGCAAAAATCCAGTCTGAGAGCTAAAAACCCCTGATGCTGCATTTCTCCTGAGATGCTCCTGGAAGGCCTGCCAGATTAATTCTCGTGCTGCCTGAAAAGAACTGCTTCAGAAAAGATCCCAGTGACTTGTCTACGTGTACTCGGGTGTGAGGCTGTATGCCATTTCCAGGACACAACATATCTCATCCTTTTTCTTCAAGAATTAGCAAGTCTTTGGCCGAAGTATTTTTTGTCTTTTTTGTAAAAGAGCTCTGCAGAGAAAATTTCTTTATTTTTCTTTAAAAATGTATGTGTGGGGGTATTTAAAAAGGGAACTTTCATATTTCAATCTGTAAATGCTTTGCTTCTTTACTGGATAAGCCTTGTTATAATAAACTGATAATTTTGTTTTATTAAAGAAATCCGCTTGGTGTATTTTATTCTGGGATAAAGAGTAGAGTATATGATTGACCGTATCGGTAACTGGGTAAACATTTAAATGTATGTTGTGACCCATAGAGAAGTGGAATTAGAAAATACAGTGCACTCCTCCCACCTCGGTCTTAACACAGTTCACAATAGTTCCAAGTTTTGTTTCAGTGGCAAATTTTGTAATTGTAGCCTGCACATCCAAGTCTAGGTCATTAATATAGATCAAGAAAAGCAATGGTCCGAACACTGACCTTTGGGGGACCCTATTATATACCTTCCTCTAGTCTGAAAAATTCACCACTACTCTGTTTCCTGTTACTCAGCCAACTTTGTGTCCATGCTGCCACTGTTCCTTTTATTCCATGAGCTTCAGCTTTGCTGACAGGTCTGTTATGTGGGATTTTATCAAATGTTGTTTGGAAGTTCATGTACACTACTTAATCGCATGACCCTCATCAACCCTCTCTGTTGCTCATCAAAAACTCAAGTAAGTTAATTGGACACGATTTGCCCTGAACAAATCCATGCTGCCGTTCCTTAATTGATGCACATTTGCCAAGTGACTATTAATTTTGTCACGAATTATCGGAGCGGATTTCATTCCTGTGAAAGTTTGGTTGGCAGGGGGCGACCCTACCTTGGCACTCTGTCAGAGCTCTAGTGCTATTTCACAGTTGGCAGGTAATTAACTCTCTGCTGTCAGGGTCGCCGTCACTTTGAGATGAGCTCCCGCCTCAGAGCTTCCGACCAATCGGAGGGCCAGCAGCTCTGCAGTACCGGCAGCGCCACCAGGTGGCGCTTCACCTCCGCCTTTCCAAGAAATGTTTTGGCCATGCCCCGACCCACCTCCATTCCTGACCCTACGATGCACATAAAATTCAGCCCATAATTTCTGAAAGCTTTCCCACCTCCAGCATAATCTGACTGGCCTGTTCTCCCTTTTAACAAAGGTGTAACATTTGCAATTGTCCAGTCCTCTGATACCACCCCTCTATCTTAGGCGGATGAGAAGATTACTTTTTTTTATTTCCAAAATATACTTTATTCATAAAAATCTGTTATAAAAAAAAAATACATTACCAAACAGTTTCAAACAGCACCAAGTCAAAAATTACAAACCGTGCAAAGGAGGTCCGTTTGCTTCAATACAATCATGAGTTGCCTCACAACCCTTCCATTTCACATTTGTCATGCCAGATACATTTTTACACTTTACAGGAGACAAAATTTTCCCGGTACAGTTTGAGGGGTTTCCCATGGATCCAGCCCCTCAGTTCAGCTTGGTGGGGGGACCTTACACAGTGGTCTTTCCCCATTGAGCCTTTGCTGCCCCAAGCTTTAGTGCGTCCCTCAGCACGTAGTCCTGGACCTTGGAATGTCTGCAACTTTCGGTCCTGGACAACTCTTTGCACTGGAAGACCAGCAAGTTTCGGGCAGACCAAAGGGTGTCTTTCACCGAATTGATAGTCCTCCAGCAGAAGTTGGTGTTTGTCTCGGTGTGCGTTCCTGGGAACAGCCGGTAGATCACAGACTCCTGTGTTACAGAGCTGCTTGGGATGAATCTCGACAAAAATCACTGCATCTCTTTCCACACCTGCTTTGCAAAGACACATTCCAGAAGGAGGTGGGCAACTGTCTCTTCCCCACCACGCCACCGTGGGGGCATTGTGCGGAGCGGGGAGACTTCGGGCGTGCAGGAAGGATCTGACGGGGAGGGCTCTTCTCACCACCAGCCAAGCTACGTCTTGGTGCTTGTTTGAAAGTTCTGGTGATGAGGCATTCCGCCAAATAACTTTGGCGGTCTGCTCGGGGAACCATCCGACAGGATCCACCGACTCCTTTTCCCTTAGGGCCTTGAGGACATTCCGTGCAGGCCACTGCCCGATGGATTGGTGATCAAAGGTGTTTTCCCGTAGAAACTGTTCCACGAAGTATAGGTGGTACGGCGCGGTCCAACTGGATGGAGCGTTCCGCGGCAATGTGACCAGGCCCATCCTTCGCAACACCGAAGCACGTAATGACACTTGGAGTTTGCGTACTGGAGGTCTACACACAGCTTGATGCAGCCGCACATGAAGGTGGTCATCAGGATGAGGGCGACGTTGGGTACGGCCAGTGCCTCCGCAGTTTCCCCCCTTCCTTCCTTCCCGCAGTATCCTTGGATGCATCTTATCTGGCCCTGATGACTTACCACCTTTAAGTACAGCCAGCCTATTCAATTCCTTCTCTTTATCTACTTTTAACTCATCTAGTATCTCAACTACCTTCTTTTTCACTATGACTTGGGCAGCATCATCTTCCCTGGTAAAGATAGATGCAAAGTACTGACTTAGTATCTCAGCCAGGCCCCTTGCCCTTGTGCATAAATTCCCTTTTTGGTCTCTAATCAGCCCCACTTCTCCTTTTACCACCCTTTTCCTATTTATATGCCTATAGACAACTTTCATGAACAACTTTCTTAGGACATCCCAAAATGCTTTACAATCAGTGAAGTAATTTTGAAGTGTAGTCGCTGCTGTAGGAAATTAACTACCTAATTTTTTTAATTTCCGATTTTAGTTTAGTTTAGAGATACAGCACTGAAACAGGCCCTTCGGCCCACCGAGTCTGTGCCGACCATCAACCACCCATTTATACTAATCCTACACTAATCCCATATTCCTACCACATCCCCACCTGCCCCTATATTTCCCTACCACCTACCTATACTAGGGGCAATTTGTAATGGCCAATTTACCTATCAACCTGCAAGTCTTTGGCATGTGGGAGGAAACCGGAGTTCTATAATAGTCTTCAAAGAACTGCTTTGTTTTGACTGGCTCTGGTCACCCATATCTCAACTACAAGCTGGTGTGAGCTCCCAGTTTTAAAATTTGTGCTGAGTGCCATGCAGTGAGCCTAGTCATGTCCTCTCATGACATCGGTTCTTGTTGGCATCCATTTTGAAAGTCAGTTGCAAATTCAACAATGAGCTTGATACAGCTTACCCTCCCTTTGGAAAATGACCTTGGCTCCAAAGATGTTACTTCATTATTCTTAGTAGAGACAAACATCAGGGTGGCTCCTAGATGCCTCATTAGTCCCCCTTTGCTTGAGGAAGACCTGGTATTTAATGTTCTTGACATTAACTGTCCAATTAGGATTCTATACAAGGTGGACCTCCTCAGTCAGACGAACAATCACATGTGACACAGTAACTGATCCATGAGGTTCCAGATTTTTTTTGCACTGGTGGTATGATCCTACTTGGCAATTTTGTTCAAATGCTGCCACTTTAAGGATTGGAGGGAGGGTCTATGTTGTTACTCAGATTGCCTACCCCGAGGGAGGATGTTAGTGGTTGGAAGATGGTAGATATCCCAGTTATGAAACGCAGCCAGAAAGTACACATCTTTGATCCTTCAGTTGTTCCTACATAGGATTTTAATCTTGTTCTGCATAAGCTAATGTCAGAACCTTTTGAACCTGTGGCATCCTTTGATCTTAAATTTCTTTCATTTGGCAGTTTTTTTTTTACTAGCCCTTGTCTCAGTATAAAGGATTAATGAACTGTAAGCTTCAGTGCTAGATCTAACTTACCTCCTTTGGCACATGCATAGGGTGCAGTTCTTCCAAACACATTTTATGTATTTTATTCCATACTATAGCAAGTACTATGTATTTTGTAGGTTTCATAAATATAGGACTTAATTTCATCAATTCAAAATATAAATCCTGCACAAAAGTGCATGCTACATCTCTTGTAAAGATAACTGTTGGAAATCTATTGCACAAAATAATTTTTTTCTGTCTGCTGCTGATATACTTTAAATTATCAAATAGGAAAATTGAAATTATCTTATGAAAACTCTAAATTGTATATCATATATATCATGGTTTCATATTACTGCTGTTCACACTGCCGCTCCCCTGCCCACCCTGGAGGGAGTTAAAGACTCAAATATGGGGAAACACAGGCCCACAGTGACTGCGTGTCCTGCTGTGGAGATGTAGGGCATTTCATTAACATATTTAAATCAGGCTCCTACAGTGCAATAGGGAGCCTGATTTAAGCTTAACTGCTGCTGTGAGTTTCCCGGAGGTCAGGAAACTTGGCAGTGGAAAGGAGGTATGAGCTGTCGGCTCCATCAGGTAAGGGCCTTTCTCAACCTCTGCTTGGGGTCAGGAGAAGCAGGAGTGCCCGCCTAGCCTCTCGAGGAAGCCTTCGGCCTCCCCCTGCAGATTGATGGTCTCTCTTTTCCTTCAATTTAAATTGACACTTTCTCCCTCAAGCTGGAATGTCGGGTTTTCATCCCTCTCCACCATGATGATGACATTTCCTTCCTCTCCTGATTGTCTGGGACCATCCCCAAGGGATCCTGGCTTCAGCCTCCTGCTGTTGGTTTTCCCTCCCAGCTCCTGTCAATTTGGCCAGTTCCTTGGTGGAATATGGATGAAAATAATCTTAATGCCCTACCGTTAAAAGATGTAACCTGTAACCAGTTGAAGCCTGCATTTGGAAAGAGAGAGGAGGTGTGACATCAAGGGAAGCAGGTAGGTGATTGGCTGGTGAGTATTGCAGCTTAGGGACTGCGTCTCAACAATTGGCAGATTAAAAATGAGAAATTAAGTATTAATAAGGAACAAGTGTGTAGCTGATGAGTGTTATCTAATTTTTTAATAAGATTTATTTTAACTAGTGAACTGTATTGATTAGCAGTAGGATTTATCAGTGTTAGTAAGGTTTTATTAATAGTTCTAAGGTGTTTTAGTATTGGTAAGGTTTCTCTTTTTTAGCAGTAGCAAAGGGTCAACTAATAAATAAAGGAATACCGTGGTGCTTCAACTTCGAGAGTGCACCTCTGTTATGTGGGAGTTCCAGGATGATTCCCGTAACCTGGATAACATTTGTGCAGCAAGTGTTGTCAATTGCAGCAGCTTGAGTACTGGGTTTTGGAACTTGAGCAGCAGCTGGCGACACTGCGGTGCATTTGTGAAGATGAGAGCTATGTGGATAGCATGTTTATAGATGTGGTCGCCCCGCAGCTTAAGAGTATGCAGGGAGAGAGGGAGTGGGTGACCAGCAGGCAGTCAAAAAGAAACAGGCAGGTAATACAGGAGACCCCCAAGTGCATCTCACTCTCCAACTAATATTCAGTTCTGAATATTGATGAAAGTGATGGTTCTTCTGGGGAGTGCAGCCAGAGCCAAGTCTGTGGCACCACGGATAGCTTGGCTGCACAGGGGATACAGGGAAGACTGGAAGAGCCATAGTGTTAGGTGATTCGATAGAGAAACAGACAGGCATTTCTGTGGCTGCTGACGTGAATCCTGGATGGTGTGTTGCCTTCCTGGTGCCAGGGTTAAGGACTTCGCTGAGCGGCTGTAGAGCATCCTGAAGGTGGAGGGTGAACAGCCAGCAGTCGTGGCCCACATCGGAGCCAACGACATAGGTAGAAAGAAGGATGTGGTCCTGCAGTCAAAATTTAGGGAGCAAGGTAATAAATGAGCGAGCAGGACTTCAAAAGTAGTAATCTCCAGATTACTCCCAGTGCCACGTGCAAGTGAGTATAGAAATAGAAGGATAAGACAGATGAATGCATGGCTGGAAAGTTGGTGCAGGAGGGAGGGTTTTAGATTCTTGGGACATTGGGACCAGCTCTGGGGGGAGATTGGACCTGTGCAGTCCAAATGGGTTGCACCTGAACAGAGCTAGGACTGAGTTCCTTGCAGGATGTTTTTCTGGTGCTGTTGGGGAGGGTTTAAACTAGTTTGGCAGGGGGATAGGGACCTGTGGGTAAATTCTGTTGGGATAAAATCAGAAATGAAAATGAAGGCGGAAAATTAATAGTTGAGTCTGGAAGGCAGAGGAAACAAAGGTTAGAAAATAAGAGTTTGGCAGTGCTCAAGGGTATCTATTTCAATGCAAGGAGTATCACAAATAAAGCAGATGAGCTTAGGGCACAGATAGACGCGTGGCAGTATGATATTAGCTGTTACAGAGGGACAGGATTGGCAGCTCAATGTTCCTGGTTACAGGGTTTTCAGACATAATAGGGAGGGGGTGTGGCAATTTTGGTCAAAGAAACTATTACAGCTATGAGGAGGGATGACATGTTAGAAAGTTCATCAAATGAGGCCATATGGATAAGGAACAAAAAAAAGGCACTAACACTGCTGGGAGTGTACTGTCGACCCCCAAACAGTCAGAGGGAGATAGACAAGCAGATATGTAAGCAAATCTCTGAGAAGTGCAAAAACGATGGGGCAGTAATAGGGGATTTTAACTACCCCGATATTAACTGGGATAGTTTTAGTGTTAAAGGAATTGAGGGAGCAGAATTCTTGAGGTGCATTCAGGAGAGCTTTTGTGGCAAGTATGTAGCAAGTCCAACAAGAGAGGGCGCAGTTTTAGACTTAGTTTTAGGAAATGAGGATGGGCAGGTGGAAGGAGTGGCAATGGGAGAGCACTTTGATGGTAGTGATCATAATTCTGTCAGTTTGAACATACTTATGGAAAAGGACAGAGAGAGAACAGGCGATGGAGTTCTCAATTGGGGCAAGGCCAATTTTACTAAGCTGAGGAGTGGACTGGAGACAACTACTTGAAGGTAAATCAGTGTCAGAGCAGTGGGAGGCATTCCAAGGAGAGATTCAAGGGGTTCAGAGTTCTTTTTATTCGTTCGGGGGATGTGAGCATCGCTGGCTATGCCACCATTTATTGCCCATCCCTGATTGCCCTTGAGAAGGTGATGGTGAGCTGCCTTCTTAAACTGCTGCAGTTCTTGGGGTGTAGGTACACCAACAATGCTGTTAAGGGATTTCCAGGATTTTGACCCAGCAACAGTGAAGGAATGGTGATATAGTTCCAAGTCAGGATGTTGTGTGGCTTGGAGGGGAACTTGCAGGTGGTGGTGTTCCCACACATCTGCTGCCTTGTCCTTCTAGGTGTTAGAGGTTGCGGGTTTGGAAGGTGCTGTTGAAGGAGCCTTGGTGCGTTGCTGCAGTGCGTCTTTCAGATGGTACACACTTCCCACAAGGAAAAAGTGTGGGACGGTCAAATCTAGAGCCCCATGGATGCCATGGAGCTTACAGAGTAAGATGAAGCAGAAAAGGAAAGCTTATGTCTGACACGGAGAACTCAATACTACAGAAAGCCGAGAGGAGTTTAGAAAGTGAAGGGGTGAAATCAAAAAGGAAATTAGGAAAGCTAAGAAAGGGCATGAAAGAATACTGGCAAGCAAAATCAAGGGGAACTTGAATATGATTTATCAATACATTAAGAGTAAGAGGATAACTAAGGAAAGAGTAGGGCCCATAAAAGATGTGAAAGGTAACCTATGTGTAGGGGTAAAAGACGTTGGTATTGTTCTCAATGAATACTTTGTGTCTGTCTTCTCAAAAGAGGGGGACGACGCAAATATTGTAGTTAAGGAAGAGGGGTGTGAAGTATTGGATGTGATAAACATAGGGAGAGAGGAAGTATTAATGGGATTAGCATCCTTGGAAGTTGATAAATCACCAGGGCCAGCTGGAATGTACTGCAGGCTGTTAAAAGAAGCAAGAGAGGAAATAGCGGAAGATCTTAACCATCGTTTTCCAGTCCTCATTGGATACAGGTGCGGTGCCGGAGTTGGAGGACTGCTAATGTTGTGCCTTTGTTTAAAAAGGGAGCGAGGGATAGACCGAATAATTATGGGCCAGTCAGTCTAACCTCAGTAGTGGGCACGTTATTGGAATCAATTCTGAGAGACAGGATAAACTGTCCCTTAGAAGGGCACAAATGAATCAAGGATAGTCAGCTTGGACTTGTTAAGGGAAGATAGTGTCTGACCAACTTGATCGAATTTTTTGAAGAAGTAACATGGAATATTGATGAGGGTAGTGCAGTTGATGTTGTCTACCTGGATTTTAGCAAGGCTTTTGACAAAGTCCGACATGGCAGACTGGTTAAAAAAAAAGCCCATGGGATCCAGGGAAATGTAGCAAGGTGGATACAAAATTGGCTCTGGCAGGAAACAAAGGGTAATTGTTGACTGACTGAAGGGCTGTTTCCAGTGGCGTTCTGCAGGGCTCAGTACTGGGTCCCCTGCTTTTTGTTGTTAATCGTAATGATTTGGCCGTAAATGCAGGGGGCATGATCAGGAAGTTTGCAGGCGATACAAAGATTGGCCATGTGGTAGATAGTGAGGAGGATTGCAGTCGGCTGCAGGACGATATCAATGGACTAGTCAGGCGGGCAGAGAAATGGCAAATGGAATTCAACCCGGAGAAGTGTGAGGTGATGCATTTGGGGAGGTCAAACAAGGCAAAGGAATACACGATTAATGGGAGAATATGAGAGGTGTAGAGGAAGTAAGGGACCTTGGAATGAATGTCCACAGATCCTTGAAGGTAGCAGGACAGGTTGATAAGGTGGTTCAGAAGGCATATGAAATCCTTTCCACAGATGCTGCCAGACTTGCTGAGTGGTTCCAGCATTTCTTGTTTTTATTTCAGATTTCCAGCATCCGCAGTATTTTGCTTTTAAATATTATATATGAAATCCTTTCCTTTATTAGCCGAGGTATAGAATGTAAGAGCAGGGAGGTTATGCTGGAACTGGATAAATTATTGGTTAGGCCACAACTTGAGTACTGTGTGCAGTTCTGGTCACTTCGTTACAGAAAGGATGTAATTGCACTAGAGTGGGTACAGAGGAGATTTATGAGGATGTTGCCGGGACTGGAAAATGCAGCTATGAGGAAAGATTGGATAGGCTGCGGTTGTTCTCCTTGGAACAGAGAAGGCTGAGAGCGATCTGATTGAAATGTGCAAATTGTGAGGGGCATGGATAAAGTGGATGTGAAGGGCCTATTTACCTTAGCAGAGAGAACAGTGACTAGGGGGCATAGATTTAAAGTGATTGGGAGAAAAATTAGAGAGGAGATGAGGAAAAACTTCTTTCACCCAAAGGGTGGTGGGGGTCTGGAACTCATTGCCTGAAAATGAGACAGAAACTTCATCTCATTTAAAAGGTTTGTGGATATGCACGTCAATTGCCGTAACCTGCAGGACTATGGACCAAATGCTGGAAGGTGGTATTAGACTGGGTGGCTCGTTTTTCGGCTGGTGCAGACACAATGGGCCAAGTGGCCTCTTTCTGTGCCGTAACATTTCTATGATTCTACCTCGGCATCTGGATTTTTAAGCCATTTTTGGCCTCCCACCGCATTCTTTCCGCCTCCTCATAAAGGTGTCATTAAGTCCAGATCAATACTGCTTCCTCTGAATGGTATATAATAGCCTAGAAAGAAAGACTTGCATTTATAAAGAAAGACTTGTACATTTATTTTAAGGAAATGTTTAGTTTAGTTTAGAGATACAGCACTGAAACAGGCCCTTCGGACCACCGAGTCTGTGCCGACCATCAACCACCCATTTATACTACAAATATGCTCCCTAGGAAGCTCCCTTGCTGTTCAACGATATCCATGGCCATCTGCTCCCATTCCTAGTGTTTTCTCCCCCAATCTACCCTCTTAAACTGTTTAAACTCCCCTGGCTCTTTAAATCAGTTTAGTTTATGTTACCTGGATCCACTGCCCTCCCCCAGCCACACCTGCTCTTTGTTTTCTCAACGAAATTGATCCGGATGAAACTGAAGAGCACAGCTGTCGATACTTTAATCTCCGATCCTGCTGTCTTCACCGTCCAGAGTGTCTGCAGCCACGGCGTGCGGTAAGTCCATTGAGGTGAAGAAGGAGCAGCGGGACCCAAGGGAAGTCTTGAGAAAAGGTGCCCTGAACACCCAAAAAATCCATGAACAGCCCCTCCGGCCGCAACTTCAAAGTGCCCGCGGGAGATGGCTCGGAGAGCATCTGCAGCGCACTGTCGGCAATGCTGCATGCCTTTATTTAAACCACTGCAAAAAGAACCCTTAGTGAATGTAATCACCTCTGTAAGTCTGCCAAAAGGTGCTTCACCTCCCGAAGGACATGGATGAGCTTTCCAGACGTCGATGGTGGGCACTGAGGAAATGGCTTATTACCTGCACCCGCTTTCCCCCACCCCCCCTTTCCCCCCCCTTCCACCCTCCCGTCCCCTTCCCTGCTCCACCCTCTCAGCTCACCCCCTCACAACCCCGTCCCAGCCCCCCCCCCCTCGCACCATCTTCCCCCCGCACCCCCATCCCTCGCATCCCCTCCTCCCACCGGCACCATCCTACACCTGTGTAGGGGCCCTAACAACCCCACTGCCTTGTGGGCGTCTCGGGAGAGACCAAGGCTAAGGGAGTAAACCCTAACAGATAATCCGGAGCGGAACCCCGTAGGCGGTCATGTGTCACCTTTGGCATGTTTCCAGCAGTTCCTACAGCCATACTGGTGCCAAACGTCGTGCCCTGCACTCCTTTGGACCCCACCAGAAAGGCCGAGAGGGGGGTTTTGACGACTGGGCAACTCTCAACCTCCATAAATTTGCCCAGGCATGCGCCATGGAGAGGTCACTCCATAGTCGCCTCACAGCAACTGAAACAACACGGAAGGCAGCAGTTACGGGTTATAAGTCCAGATAGGTTGGCGTAGAAACTGGGCGCCACGGGTTGCCTTTGTCGGTGGGAGAGGTCATTGCACCTCACTGGACAGCTACCGCCCGCCTCAAACCGGGCAGCCCCCGGTCAGTAAGGTTCTGTCCCGCCACAGTCTACCTGCTTCAATGGGTGCTTGGAGCTCTGGGTCATTGCCCGAAAGGTGGACTGATGCACCGCACCAAACAACACGAAAAAAGGAAAGAAGGTACCAGCCCTTCGCTTTGCAAGCTGGAACGTCAGAACTGTGTGTCCTGGCCTGTCGGAAGACCTTACACAAATCAACGATTCTCAGAAGACCGCCATCATTAACAACGAGCTCAGTAGACTCAATGTAGATATTGCAGCACTTCAGGAGACTCGCCTCCCCGCGAGTGGATCTCTAGCAGAGCAAGACTACATCTTCTTCTGGCAGGGCAGGGATCCTGAAGAACCAAGACAGCATGGAGTGGGCTTCGCCATCAGAAACTCCTTGCTCAGCATGATAGAGCCTCCCTCAAATGGCTTGGAACGCATACTGTCCATCCGACTGCTCACCACCTCTGGTCCAGTACACCTACTCAGCATCTATGCTCCAACACTCTGCTGCCCACCTGAAGCTAAAGATCAGTTCGACGAGGAACTCCATAACATCATTAGCAGCATCCCCAACACCGAACACCTATTCCTGCTGGGGGAGTTTAATGCCAGGGTTGGGGCCGACCATGACTCATGGCCCTCCTGTCTTGGGCGCTATGGCGTTGGAAGGATGAATGAGAACGGGCAGAGACTGCTTGAGTTGTGCACCTATCATAACCTCTGCATCACCAACTCGTTCTTTCACACTAAACCCTGTCATCAGGTTTCATGAAGGCACCCAGGATCGCGTCGTTGGCACCAGCGAGACCTCATTGTCACAAGGCGAGCCGCCTTAAACAGTGTTCAAATCACACGCAGCTTCCACAGTGCGGACTGCGACACCGACCACTCCCTGGTGTGCAGCAAGGTTAGACTCAGACCAAAGAAGTTGCATCATTCCAAGCAGAAGGGCCACCCGCGCATCAACACGAGCAGAATTTCTCACTCACAGCTGTTACAAAAATTTCTAAATTTACTTGTAACAGCCCTTCAAAACACTCCCACAGGGGATGCTGAGACCAAGTGGGCCCACATCAGAGACGCCATCTATGAGTCAGCTTTGACCACCTACGGCAAAAGTGCGAAGAGAAATGCAGACTGGTTTCAATCTCATAATGAACAGCTGGAACCTGTCATAGCCGCTAAGCGCATTGCACTGTTGAACTACAAGAAAGCCCCCAGCGATTTAACATCCGCAGCACTTAAAGCAGCCAGAAGCACTGCACAAAGAACAGCCAGGCGCTGCGCAAACGACTACTGGCAACACCTATGCAGTCATATTCAGCTGGCCTCAGACACTGGAAACATCAGAGGAATGTATGATGGCATGAAGAGAGCTCTTGGGCCAACCATCAAGAAGATCGCCCCCCCTCAAATCTAAATCAGGGGACATAATCACTGACCAACGCAAACAAATGGACCGCTGGGTTGAGCACTACCTAGAACTGTACTCCAGGGAGAATGCTGTCACTGAGACTGCCCTCAATGCAGCCCAGCCTCTACCAGTCTTGGATGAGCTGGACATACAGCCAACCAAATCGGAACTCAGTGATGCCATTGATTCTCTAGCCAGCGGAAAAGCCCCTGGGAAGGACAGCATTATGCCTGAAATAATCAAGAGTGCCAAGCCTGCTATACTCTCAGCACTACATGAACTGCTATGCCTGTGCTGGGACGAGTGAGCAGTACCCCAGGACATGCGCGATGCCAATATCATCACCCTCTATAAAAAACAAAGGTGACCGCGGTGACTGCAACAACGATCGTGGAATCTCCCTGCTCAGCATAGTGGGGAAAGTCTTTGCTCGAGTCGCTCTGAACAGGCTCCAGAAGCTGGCCGAGCGCGTCTACCCTGAGGCACAGTGTGGCTTTCGTGCAGAGAGATCGACCGTTGACATGCTGTTCTCCCTTCGTCAGATACAGGAGAAATGCCGTGAACAACAGATGCTCCTCTACATTGCTTTCATTGATCTCACCAAAGCCTTTGAATTCGTCAGCAGACGTGGTCTCTTCAGACTACTAGAAAAGATTGGATGCCCACCAAAGCTACTAAGTATCATCACCTCATTCCATGACAATATGAAAGGCACAATTCAACATGGTGGCTCCTCATCAGAGCCCTTTCCTATCCTGAGTGGCGTGAAACAGGGCTGTGTTCTCGCACCCACACTTTGGGATTTTCTTCTCCCTGCTGCTTTCACATGCGTTCAAGTCCTCTGAAGAAGGAATTTTCCTCCACACAAGATCAGGGGGCAGGTTGTTCAACCTTGCCCGTCTAAGAGCGAAGTCCAAAGTACGGAAAGTCCTCATCAGGGAACTCCTCTTTGCTGACGATGCTGCTTTAACATCTCACACTGAAGAGTGCCTGCAGAGTCTCATCGACAGGTTTGTGGCTGCCTGCAATGAATTTGGCCTACCCATCAGCCTCAAGAAAACGAACATCATGGGGCAGGACGTCAGAAGTGCTCCATCCATCAATATTGGCGACCACGCTCTGGAAGTGGTTTAAGAGTTCACCTACCTAGGCTCAACTATCACCAGTAACCTGTCTCTAGATGCAGAAATCAACAAGCGCATGGGAAAGGGATCCGCTGCAATGTCCAGACTGGCCAAGAGGGTGTTGGAAAATGGCGCACTGACACGGAACACAAAAGTCCGAGTGTATCAAGCCTGTGTCCTCAGTACCTTGCTTTTCGGCAGCGAGGCCTGGACAACGTATGTCAGCCAAGAGCAACGTCTCAACTCATTCCATCTTCTCTGCCTCTGGAGAATACTTGGCATCAGGTGGCAGGACCGTATCTCCAATGCAGAAGTCCTCGAGGCGGCCAACACCCCCAGCTTATACACCCTACTGAGTCAGCGGCGCTTGAGGTGGCTTGGCCATGTGAGCCGCATGGAAGATGGCAGGATCCCCAAGGACACATTGTACAGCGAGCTCGCCACTGGTATCAGACCCACCGACCGTCCATGTCTCCACTTTGAAGACGTCTGCAAACGCGACATGAAATCCTGTGACATTGATCACAAGTCGTGGGAGTCAGTTGCCAGTGTTCGCCAGAGCTGGCGGGCAGCCATAAAGACGGGGCTAAAATGTGGCGAGTCGAAGAGACTTAGTAGTTGGCAGGAAAAAAGACAGAGGCGCAAGGGGAGAGCCAACTGTGCAACAGCCCTGACAAACAAATTTCTCTGCAGCACCTGTGGAAGAGCCTGTCACTCTAGAATTGGCCTTTATAGCCACTCCAGGCGCTGCTTCACAAACCACTGACCACCTCCAGGCGCTTACCCATTGTCTCTTGAGACAAGGCGGCCAAAGAAACACTAATTCCATATTCCGACCACATCCCCACCTGTCCCTATATTTCCCTACCACCTACCTATACTCGGGGCAATTTATAATGGCCAATTTACCTATCAACCAGCAAGTCTTTTGGCATGTGGGAGGAAACCGGAGCACCCGGAGGAACCCACGCAGACACAGGGAGAACTTGCAAACTCCACATGTGGAAAAATATCCTGAAATTTGCACTCAGAGGGACTATTCATGGAGGATATAGGAATTTTAGTATTTTCTTTATATTACACTGACAGAAATTCTCAGTTCTCTGCATGTGACTGGGCTTTGCAGTCAATTTGCTAACTGTACTTTTGTTTGGATGATCCCTTGAGAATCATGATGGGCTGTAAAATTCACATGGCTGTAGGGTATAATGGGCTGTCAGTCAATCAATATCCTCATTTAAGTTTACTTCTGTGCCCTTTTTGTTTACAACACTGGTTTTGAATGATCTCCAGATTGCTAGGCAAATTGCACCGGAAATATATCCAACTCCCCAACAACTTCCCTGCTTCCTGTAGCTGTAGAAAATGCAGACAGTAAGGAAACTGAGGTTGAGACTTACATAATAGTTCATAGTTGATTGGCAAGATGAAATACGACAGTACTTCTTTTTAACATTGAAAAAGACAGCTTTACAGCTGTAGAATTGCTTATAGTATGTTGGCTGAAGTCATTCTTTCTTGGTTAACCCATTCACTTCCATCTAGATTAGGATGATGACAAGCTGCAGTTCCAGAACCTAATCGGACCCAATTGTGTATATTTCAAGAAATTTGTGCTCCTGGCATGGAGGTTTGCCTGTCTTGAATGTGTATCAGTAGTGCTGAGCTCAGTCAGCCCTGCAGAATTTTCTATCTCAGTAGGCAGGCCCTTCAGGCATTCCCATCTACTAAAATAAATGCGTGGAAAATCCTATTCGGCCCCCTGACCTCCATGCCTGAATTCCCAATATGCGCTCTTAGTGGATAAAGCTCTATGCCAGCAGTGCAAATTCATAAAGTCTATGGCTATGTTATTGTAGCCCTACATTATAAATGTAGACTGCAGCAAGTGACAACAAAATGAAATTAATGATGCATCATTAAGTTCATAGATTGTCACATTTTCATGTTAGAAAATAATTTGATTTCTAGGCAGGAGGTTAACTGTACAAAATACATTCTGAAGTTTTGTGAATTGTTAGCATAATATTGACTGAGCACTGTTAGCTCGACCACAGAAGCAGTATACCTCCAGGTTTATAGAAGTTTACAAACAACTGTGGGAAAAGGTATGAGGGGGGAACTGGCAAGTACCTGTGTTGTGTATGCTTATATCCCTCTTGTACTGATGCAATGCTATACTAGGTATATTTTAGTAGCAGCATAAAATTTTACTGCCTGGTTATGACTGTAAGGATCAGATGCTGTAAGCTCCACATTTGTGTTTAAAAAAAAAATACATGAAATGTTATTCATGAGCCTAATATATGGGTAATAGAACTTTTTCAGTGAAAACAGAGGAAGAAAGCAGGAACCTGCATTTTATATTGTGACTTCTGCATCAGGACATCCCAAAGCAGTGCGTAGCCAATGAGTATTTTGAGATATGATCATTGTTATAATGTAAGTCAATTGGAGTTCCCATTACCGTGACCCCAGGTGTTAACAGCTAATATCTATGTGCCAATTCCCCAAAATAAAGAGACTGTATGGAGATCATGGGCATCAGTTCATCTCATGCTGGTGAAGTTGTAGCTGCTGCAGCTACAAAGAGTCCATTTTGAGCAGAAAGATAGATCATATATCTTAGTGTGTGAAAATCACAACAGTAGGGCTGAAGGGAGTGGAGGCAATATCCTTAATGAAACTGCTGTGATGTAGCTGCATTCGGGAAGATGCAGAAGGTTTTCAGCTACGTCTGCTATGGCAATCCCACCTTAACCTGCCTTGCAAATGCAAGTGATAGATGATTGGAGACCTTCTTTGGCCTCCTTATCTCGAGAGACAATGGGTAAGCGCCTGGAGGTGGTCAGTGGTTTGTGGAGCAGCGCCTGGAGTGGCTATAAAGGCCAATTCTAGAGTGACAGGCTCTTGCACAGGTGCTGCAGAAAAATTTGTTTGTCGGGGCTGTTTCACAGTTGGCTGAATGGTAACCAAAAGCCATGGCTCACAGTGGGCTGAGAAGCTATACAGACAATGGAATGGTTTTACTACTGCTGAACTGTATCATAGAAAGTTTATGGCACAGAAAGAGGCCACTTGGCCCACCTTGTCTGTGCTGACCAAAAAACGAGTCACCCAGTCTAATCCCACCTTCCCGCATCTGGTCTGTAGCCCTCCAGGTTACGGCACTTGAGACGCATATCCAGACACCTTTCAAATGAGTTGAGGGTTTCTTCCTCTACTACCTTTTCAGGCAGTGAGTTACATACCCCCACCACCCTGTGGGTGAAAAATGTTTTCCTCATCTCCCCTCTAATCTTCCTACCAGTCACTTTAAATATATGCCCTCTAGTCACTGACCTCTCTGCTTAGGTCAATAGGCCCTTCACATCCACTCTATCCAGGCCCCTCTCAATTTTACACATTTCAATCAGATCTCCCCTCAGCCTTCTTTGTTCCAAGGCGAACAACCCCAGCCTATCCAATCTTTCCTCACAGCTGCAATTTTCCAGTCGCAGCAGCATCCCTGTAAATCTCCTCTGAACCCACTCTAGTGCAATTACATCCTTTCTGTAATGAGGTGACCAGAACTGCTCACAGTACTCAAGTTGTGGCCTAACCAGTAATTTATACAGTTCCAGCATAGCCCCCCTGCTCTTATATTCTATACCTCGGCTAATAAAGGAAAGGACTCCATATGTTGTCTTCACCACCTTATCAACCTGTCCTGCTACCTCCCGGGATCTGTGGATATTCACTCCAGGGTCTCTCACTTTCTCTACACCTCTCAGTAAAGGCCTGCCATTTTTCTGCCCACCTGACCAGTCTATCACTATCTTCCTGCAATCTGCAGCTATCCTCCTCACTATCTACCACACGGCCAATCTTTGTGTCGTCTGCAAACTTCCTGATCATGCCCCCTGCATTGATGTTCAAATATATACCACAAAATGCAGTTCTGAGCCCTCTGGAACGCCACTGGAAACAGCCTCCAGTTGCAAAAACACCCATTGACAATTACCCTTTGTTTCCTGCTACTGAGCCAATTTTGCATCCACTTTGCTATATTTTCGTGGCTTTTATTTTATTAACCAGTCTGCCATGTGCGACCTTGTCAAAAGCCTTGGTAAAATCCATGTAGACCACATCAACCGCACTACCCTCATCAGTATTTCTTGTTACTGCTTCAAAAAATTCTATTAAGTTGGTCAGACAAAATCTTCCCTTAACAAATCCATGCTGACGATCCTTGATTCATCTGTACCCTTCTAAGTGACAGTTATCCTGTCTCTGAGTTGATTCCAATAATTTGCCCACTACTGAGGTTAGACTGACTGGCCCATAATTATTCGGTCTATCCCTTGCTCCCTTGTTAAACATAGGTACAACGTTAGCAGTCCTCCAATCCTTGGGGCACCACACCTGTATCCAGTGAGAAATGGTCAGACCATCTGCTATTTCCTCTCATGCTCTTTTTTCAAAGCATCCCTGGTGATTTATCAACTTTCAATGATGCTAATCAAATTAGCAGGGAGAAGAAAATCCCAAACTAGAACTGTACTCCAGGGAGAATGCTGTCACTGAGACTGCCCTCAATGCAGCCCAGCCTCTACCAGTCATGGATGAGCTGGACATACAGCCAACCAAATCGGAACTCAGTGTTGCCATTGATTCCCTAGCCAGCGGAAAAGCCCCTGGGAAGGACAGCATTACCCCTGAAATAATCAAGAGTGCCAAGCCTGCTATACTCTCAGCACTACATGAACTGCTATGCCTGTGCTGGGACGAGGGAGCAGTACCCCAGGACATGCGCGATGCCAACATCATCACCCTCTATAAAAACAAAGGTGACCGCGGTGACTGCAACAACTACCGTGGAATCTCCCTGCTCAGCATAGTGGGGAAAGTCTTTGCTCGAGTCGCTCTGAACAGGCTCCAGAAGCTGGCCGAGCGCGTCTCCCCTGAGGCACAGTGTGGCTTTCGTGCAGAGAGATCGACTATTGACATGCTGTTCTCCCTTCGTCAGATACAGGAGAAATGCCGTGAACAACAGATGCCCCTCTACATTGCTTTCATTGATCTCACCAAAGCCTTTGACCTCGTCAGCAGACGTGGTCTCTTCAGACTACTAGAAAAGATCGGATGTCCACCAAAGCTACTAAGTATCATCACCTCATTCCATGACAATATGAAAGGCACAATTCAACATGGTGGCTCCTCATCAGAGCCCTTTCCTATCCTGAGTGGTGTGAAACAGGGCTGTGTTCTCGCACCCACACTTTTTGGGATTTTCTTCTCCCTGCTGCTTTCACATGCGTTCAAATCCTCTGAAGAAGGAATTTTCCTCCACACAAGATCAGGGGGCAGGTTGTTCAACCTTGCCCGTCTAAGAGCGAAGTCCAAAGTACGGAAAGTCCTCATCAGAGAACTCCTCTTTGCTGACGATGCTGCTTTAACATCTCACACTGAAGAATGCCTGCAGAGTCTCATCGACAGGTTTGCGTCTGCCTGCAATGAATTTGGCCTAACCATCAGCCTCAAGAAAACGAACATCATGGGGCAGGATGTCAGAAATGCTCCATCCATCAATATTGGCGACCACGCTCTGGAAGTGGTTCAAGAGTTCACCTACCTAGGCTCAACTATCACCAGTAACCTGTCTCTAGATGCAGAAATCAACAAGCGCATGGGTAAGGCTTCCACTGCTATGTTCAGACTGGCCAAGAGAGTGTGGGAAAATGGCGCACTGACACGGAACACAAAAGTCCGAGTGTATCAGGCCTGTGTCCTCAGTACCTTGCTCTACGGCAGCGAGGCCTGGACAACGTATGCCAGCCAAGAGCGACGTCTCAATTCATTCCATCTTCGCTGCCTTCGGAGAATACTTGGCATAAGGTGGCAGGACTATATCTCCAACACAGAAGTCCTTGAAGCGGCCAACATCCCCAGCTTATACACACTACTGAGTCAGCGGCGCTTGAGATGGCTTGGCCATGTGAGCCGCATGGAAGATGGCAGGATCCCCAAAGACACATTGTACAGCGAGCTCGCCACTGGTATCAGACCCACCGGCCGTCCATGTCTCCGTTATAAAGACGTCTGCAAACGCGACATGAAATCGTGTGACATTGATCACAAGTCGTGGGAGTCAGTTGCCAGCATTCGCCAGAGCTGGCGGGCAGCCATAAAGACAGGGCTAAATTGTGGCGAGTCGAAGAGACTTAGTAGTTGGCAGGAAAAAAGACAGAGGCGCAAGGGGAGAGCCAACTGTGCAACAGCCCCAACAAACAAATTTCTCTGCAGCACCTGTGGAAGAGCCTGTCACTCCAGAATTGGCCTTTATAGCCACTCCAGGCGCTGCTTCACAAACCACTGACCACCTCCAGGCGCGTATCCATTGTCTCTCGAGATAAGGAGGCCCAAAAGAATGATGCTAATCAAATTAGCAGGGAGAAGAAAATCCCAAACAGTGTAGGTGCGAGAACACAGCCCTGTTTCACGCCACTCAAGATAGGAAAGGGGTCTGATGAGGTGCCGCTATGCTGAATTGTGCCTTTCATATTGTCGTGGAATGAGGTGATGATACTTAATAGCTTTGGTGGACATCCAATCTTTTCTAGTAGTCTGAAGAGACCACGCCTGCTGACGAGGTCAAAGGCTTTGGTGAGATCAATGAAAGCAACGTAGAGGGGCATCTGTTGTTCGCGGCATTTCTCCTGTATCTGACGAAGGGAGAACAGCATGTCAATGGTCGATCTCTCTGCTCGAAAGCCACACTGTGCTTTCGCACCTACACTGTTTGGGACTTTCTTCTCCCTGTTGCTCTCACACGCGTTCAAGTCTTCAGAAGAAGGAATTTTCCTCCACACAAGATCAGGTGGCAGGTTGTTCAACCTTGCCCGCCTAAGAGCGAAGACCAAAGTACGGAAAGTCCTCATCAGGGAACTCCTCTTTGCTGACACTGAAGAGTGTCTGCAGAGTCTCATCGACAGGTTTGCGGCTGCCTGCAACGAATTTGGCCTAACCATCAGCCTCATGAAAACGAACATCATGGGACAGGACGTCAGAAATGCTCCATCCATCAATATCGGCGACCACGCTCTGGAAGTGGTTTAAGAGTTCACCTACCTAGGCTCAACTATCACCAGTAACCTGTCTCTCAATGCAGAAATCAAAAGCGCATGGGAAAGGCTTCCACTGCTATGTCCAGACTGGCCAAGAGAGTGTGGGAAAATGGTGCACTGACACGGAACACAAAAGTCCGAGTGTATCAAGCCTGTGTCCTCAGTACCTTGCTCTACGGCAGCGAGGCCTGGACAACGTATGTCAGCCAAGAGCAACGTCTCAATTCATTCCATCTTCACTGCCTCCGGAGAATCCCTGGCATCGGGTGGCAGGACCGTATCTTCAACACAGTAGTCCTCGAGGCGGCCAATATCCCCAGCTTATACACACTACTGAGTCAGCGGCGCTTGAGGTGGCTTGGCCATGTGAGCCGCATGGAAGATGGCAGGATCCCCAAGGATGCATTGCACAGCGAGCTCGCCACTGGTATCAGACCTACCGGCCGTCCATGTCTCCGCTTTAAAGACGTCTGCAAACGCGACATGAAGTCCTGTAACATTGATCACAAGTCGTGGGAGTCAGTTGCCAGCGATCGCCAGAGCTGGCGGGCAGCCAGAAAGGCAGGGCTAAAGTGTGGCGAGTCGAAGAGACTTAGCAGTTGGCAGGAAAAAAGACAGAAACGCAAGGGGAGAGCCAACTGTGTAACAGCCCTGACAACCAGTTTTTTCTGCAGAACCTGTGGAAGAGTCTGTCACTCTAGTAATGGCTTTTATAGCCACTCCAGGCGCTGCTCCACAAACCACTGACCACCTCCAGGCGCTTACCCATTGTCTCCCGCGACAAGGAGGCCAAAGAAGAAGAAGAAATCAAATTAATATTTCCCCTCTCCCTATGTTTATCACATTCAATACTTCACATCCCTTTTCCTTAATTCCAGTATCTGCATCTTCCCCCTCTTTTGTGAAGACAGATGCAAAGTATTCATTAAGAACAATACCAACGTCTTTTGCACATCGGTTACCTTTTTTATCTTTTATGGGCCCTACTCTTTCCTTAGTTATCCTCTTAATGTATTGATAAAACATATTTGAGTTTACCTTGATTTTGCTTACCAGTATTCCTTCATGCCCTTTCTTAGCTTTCCTAATATCCTTTTTGATTTCACCCCTCCACTTTCTGTACTCCTTTCGGCTTTCTGTAGTATTGATGGGAAATATATTACCACTCAATTAAGTAGTCACAAAAAAACTTTAAGACAATTGTACATGCTTAAGCTTGCAACCATGCTGTTGGTTAAAGGTCATGCTAGTTGCTGTTGGAATTGCCATTGATTATAAATGTGGCAATTCCAACAGCAGTAGGATAACCATTTAAAGAATTGGTTCTCCATTCTAAATGGGGTCAAGAGAATATGTCAGAAAAATCATTCCATTTATTTTAATTGGTTTGAAGTTTATACAAACCTTTTGAATCATTTCCCTGAAAATAACATACCTTTTTATTAGCTGTCTTAAGCTTTTTAAGGAACAGTTGAAGCATTTACATTTTTTACATGCAGGTGAATTCAGCAGTCTCAGTGGAGAGCTAAATTTGAAGGACACACCAGTTTAAGCTAGGGCTACAACACAATACTGATTTCCCTGTTTCCAAATGTTGCAAAGCACCTCTCACAAAAACGTAGTATAGAGATACATGTATTTGCAGTGTCTTTGACTTAGCAAAATGACCCACGGTACTTCACAGAGGAGGAAAGGAATGCAGAATGAGCTATTGGGGGAAGTTAAGATGAGTGACCCAAGTCTTGTTAAAATATCTTAATTTGAAGGAAGCTTTTGATGGTGGAAGAGATGAAAGGTTTATTGATAGTTGCTGAAATTGCAGATTCCTCTTTCACAGTGCTAAAGTGAACAGAGGAAGGAATGCAGATATCCAGAGTCTCGAAATCAGAAGGCACATGAGAGGTTGCAAGAAGTTTCAGGGTTGTCTCGCAGCACATAGAGTATCAGCCTTCATTAGAAGCTCAAGTATAGAGGCACACTCCTAGTGGGCGGCACAGTGGCGCAGTGGTTAGCACCGCAGCCTCACAGCTCCAGGGACCCGGGTTCAATTCCGGGTACTGCCTGTGTGGAGTTTGCAAGTTCTCCCTGTGTCTGTGTGGGTTTTCTCCGGGTGCTCCGGTTTCCTCCCACAAGCCAAAAGACTTGCAGGTTGATAGGTAAATTGGCCATTATAAATTGTCACTAGTATAGGTAGGTGGTAGGGAAATATAGGGACAGGTGGGGATGTGGTAGGAATATGGGATTAGTGTAGGATTAGTATAAATGGGTGGTTGATGTTCGGCACAGACTCGGTGGGCCGAAGGGCCTGTTTCAGTGCAGTATCTCTAATCTAATCTACTTGTATCTGAAATAAACTAACAGCATTTACTTTGGCTGCTGAGATAGTAACAGATAAAATTAATGCTGCCTAACCTCTGTTTGCTCCTTCCCCCGCCCCAAGTAAGGCAACTCTAGTAGCTGAGAACAAAGGGTTAGTGCTAGTTGACAATTGCCAGATGGTGACGTCAGGCAAAGCTGACCTCATTTTGCCTGCACTGTGCGATCAGGTAATTTTGCGTTATACTGGGATAAACAATTAAACTTCAAATTAAAATACTATTTAGCCCATGGTCCCTTTTCCCTCAAGACTTAATGCAACATGAAAGAAAGTTAGGCATCGGTTGTGGCATTTCTTGATACATGAAGAGTTGAACATTAGAGCAGTGCAGGCTTCAGTACTCAAAACAGACTCAAAATTGCTGCTAATTTACATGAGCATGCATTCATGTAAAACATAAGATGGTTGAGAAATTAATGGGATTTGCACTTATAGCTGTCCTCTTTCTCTTATTGTAAAGCTGTGATAACTTCCTGCATGTGAAGAGTACTATATAAATGCAGTTTTGTTGTCTATAGTGGCAACTATGTTGTTGGGTTTCTTTTTGTAATTACTACTGTTCATAATTTTCATGTTAAAATTACATATAATTTTACAGAACAGAAACAGGCCATTCGGCCCAAAGGACTATGCCAGCTCTGCACAAACCTCATCCTTCCTTACTTCATTCCACCCTATCGACATATCCTTCTATTCCTTTCTCCCGCACGTATTTTGCTAGATTTCCCTGAAATGCATCTATATGCTGTAAAAGTCCTTACGACTCTCTTAATGGAAGTATGCTATTACAGACCAGCAAATTCTGAGATGCTCTGCTTGATGATGTGAATTTTATCTTTGTATAAGTTATAACATATAAACTACACTGCATCAACTTGGCTTAGAAAATAGCACACTCACCTGCAAATCAAAAGATTCACATCACACTTCATGATTCAAGTACATAAATCAGCTGACATTCCCCAGTGCAGTAATGATAGGTTATGGTGATGTCTGTGGTACTATCTTCTAAATGAAACATTAAATTTTGCAATGGTACTAGTGGATATTAAGGACCCATTGCACTGTCAAATAAAGAGCAATGAATTCCTTTGGTGCCCTAGATAACGTTCCTTAATCAACCTAACTAAAAACTGAACTGGTCTTCTTGCTGTTAGTGGGATCTTTTGTGGAAAAAGCTACTGTGCTTTCCTACATAACAGTTCTATGTGAATCACTTTGAGGCAATTCTGTGAAATGTGATGAGTTATATTTTTATGCAGTTTGGCACAGATCCCCAACCCATTCATTGTTTCCCACTCCTATTTATATCTTTATCCACCTCATGCTGGAGTCCTAGTCCTGGTGCCATTGGCGGCACCTTAGTCCACCTCAGGTTGGTGTTCCAGTCCCATTCCCAATCCTCATGGTCTCATCTTTGCTGCTTCAGGCTGCTGTCCTGATCCAGATACCAGTCCCGATGGTAGCCGTACTTTTTCTCATCTAGTACTGTAGTGCTGGTGGCACTCTCCCCATTTCAATTCTGCATTTCAGCTGAGTGAGAAAATGCTATTGATGATGAAACTGAAGAGGGAAAAATTGGAATCTGCTGATCTGAGATGGAAAACAGTACAGTTCCATCGATATCAGGGGTGTCCAACCTTTTCATGTGAGGTGCTACATTATAATTTTTATCCTATGTAGATGAGCAAACTTCCGAAAGATAAAGGTATTAGAAATTTATTTTACTATTAATCAAAACAACAAAAAATGTGCATTTTTGTGAACAGGCTTTAAATGAGAAGGCTAATTTATTAAAAGCAAATTACTGCAGATGCTGGAAATCTGAAATAAAAATAAGAAATGCTGGAAATACTCAGCAGGTCTGGTAGCATCTGTGGAGAGAGAAGCAGAGTTAACATTTCTGGTCAGTGACCTTTCATCAGAACTCTGATGCTGCCAGACCTGCTGAGTATTTCCAGCATTTCTTGTTTTTCTTTTGGGCTAATTTATTAACGACTTTCTCGTTGCTTTGTTGAACACTGATTTAGGGAGTACCTGGCATTGCTTTTGCTTGCAGAAGTAGACAATGTCTGCCCCGCACGCTTGATGTAGCAATGCGAAGTATTCCAGATAGATGTCCATCTGTCAGGAGTGATCATGATCACTCTCTCTTCTCCTTCCTCTCTTTTCTCTCCCCCACTTACTTCTCTCTCCCCGACTCTCCGCTCTCGTGCCTCCTGTCCGCTCTCTCCCTTCCCCAGCCCCCTCTCTCCCTTCCCCAGCCCCCTCTCTCCCTTCCCCAGCCCCCTCTCTCCCTTCCCCAGCCCCCTCTCTCCCTTCCCCAGCCCCCTCTCTCCCTTCCCCAGCCCCCTCTCTCCCTTCCCCAGCCCCCTCTCTCCCTTCCCCAGCCCCCTCTCTCCCTTCCCCAGCCCCCTCTCTCCCTTCCCCAGCCCCCTCTCTCCCTTCCCCAGCCCCCTCTCTCCCTTCCCCAGCCCCCTCTCTCCCTTCCCCAGCCCCCTCCCTCCCTTCCCCAGCCCCCTCTCTCCCTTCCCCAGCCCCCTCTCTCCCTTCCCCAGCCCCCTCTCTCCCTTCCCCAGCCCCCTCTCTCCCTTCCCCAGCCCCCTCTCTCCCTTCCCCAGCCCCCTCTCTCCCTTCCCCAGCCCCCTCTCTCCCTTCCCCAGCCCCCTCTCTCCCTTCCCCAGCCCCCTCTCTCCCTTCCCCAGCCCCCTCTCTCCCTTCCCCAGCCCCCTCTCTCCCTTCCCCAGCCCCCTCTCTCCCTTCCCCAGCCCCCTCTCTCCCTTCCCCAGCCCCCTCTCTCCCTTCCCCAGCCCCCTCTCTATTTCGGTCCAACCCCCCACCCGCTCCCAGGGCCCGATTATTCCGGACCCTCCTGGGGCTCAGTTACCCCAGCACCCTGCTCCCAGGGCCTGTGCCCTGCCAACTCCTCAGGCAGTTCCTCCTCAGTGATGGAGGTGGAGATGAAGAGCCTGAGGCCTAGGGTGGGTCCATATGCAGGCAGAGCCAGTGCTGGGCCTGGGTCCCAAGCTCAAAGCCACACTAGGAATGGAGTTCAGGCAAAAAAACGGCGACAGACATGCAGCTCAGTCTGGGCGATACCATCTTACTAAAGGAGCCAAAACATCAGGTACTGAACAGCGTCCGCCATCTTTGTAAAGGAGGTCATGCGCAGTGAGGCGCCTTCGCCTTGTTAGTAAGGGAGTTGCAGCCATTGTCAGTCACGGAAAGTTTTGACAGGCCGCATGAAGCCAGTGGCAGATTTCCAGCGGAAATTTCTCATCCTTGGTTTGCTGGGTTCTGGCTTGTATGTTGGACAGTCCTGGTCTATAATAATCTCTGCTCAGAAGAGTTCCAACATGGCAAGAAAAATACCTCTGTAGAGGCAAAAGCCATCGCAAAATTAAAGGCACTGAAGCATCTATTACACTTGGATAAAAATATTATACATGGTTTTGAAGTGGTTTGCTCCTCATAATATTTGGTGTCTAAATGTTCCATATAGTATGCATCCATACATGAGGAATATTTGCACATTATTTATAGTGCTGCAGGAGCTTTAACAATAGTTGGTTTCCTTGCTGAAAAGCCAGAAATGGCTTAGGAATCAGTGGAAATGGGAATGGAAAGGAATGCAGCAAGATAGAAAGGGAATTAAGGATGATGATAGGGCATGGGATGGAGCATGAGCAAAATAGAGAGTTGGGCTGAGCGAGCATAATGGTAGGCAAAGGGGTGAAAGAGTAGCTGAAGGGGGATTGGGTAATGGGGAGCGTGGTGGCATGGATGACAGTGAAATGATTGTGCATGCAGTGAGCAGATGGAAGTAAGGTGTTTGAAAGGATGCATACACTTGAGAGTGGAGACCTAACTTGAGTACTACAATTGGGAAATCCACTAGTAATGAAATAAATAGGAGAGGGATGAATACCTTATTAGCATTGTTATTGATAGTGAGATGCATGCCATATGGAACATTTAGACACCAAATATTATGGAGTGCAAACCATTTCAAAACCATCATGTATAATATTTTTATCTAAGTGTAATGTGCATCGATCGTTGAAGGTGGCAGGACATGTTGAGAGTGGTTAGCAAAGCATAAGAGCTTTTGGGCTTCATAAATAGAGACAAAGAATACAAAAGCAGGAAGCTATGCTGAACCTTTATAAAGCTCTGGTTAGGCCCCATCTAGAGTATTGCGTTCAGTTCTGGTCACTACACTTTAGGAAAGATGTGAGGCTCCCTCTCCCTGAGAGGTTAGAGGAGATTTACCAGAATAGTTCCAGGGATGGGGGATTTTAGTTACAAGGTTAGTTTGGGAAAGCTGGGATTGTTCTGCCTGGAGCAAAGGAGATTAAGGGGAGATTTGATAGAGGTGTACAAGATTATGATAGGCTTAGAAAAGTTAGACAAGGAAAAACTCTTCCCATTAACTGATGGTGCAAGGACTAGGGGACACAGATTGAAGGTTTTAAGCAAGAGATGCAGGGGAATATGAGGAAGAATTTCTTGATGCACTTGGTGGTAATGACCTGGAACATGCTGCCCAGCAGGGTGGTGGAAGCAGAGATGATTGATTTCAAAAGGAAATTCGATGGGCACTTGGAGAAAATAAACTTGCAGGGCTACGGGGATCGAGCGGGAGAGTGGGACTGACTGGATTGCTCTGTGGCGAGCCAACATGGACTCAGTGGACCGAATGGCCACCTTTTCTGCTGTATATGACCAAGGGGCCAGGCATTGGGAAGGAGGGTGCTGCTGAGATCCACCCCCCTGCCTTTGCAAGCAACCCTCATACACCTCCCCTTATTTTTATTCATTTGTGGGATATGGGCATCGCTGGCTGGGCAAGCATTTATTGCCCATCCCTAATTGTCCTTGAACTGAGTGGCTTGGTAGACCATTTTAGAGGGCATTTAAGAGGCAACCACATTGCTGTGGATCTGGAGTCATATTTGGCCAGATCAGGTCAAGACTTCAGATTTCCTTCCCCTAAAGGACATTAGTGAATCAGATGGGTTTTTACAACAATCGACAATGGTTTCATGGTCAGCATTAGACTAGCTTTTAATTCCAGATTTATTAATTAAATTCAGATTTCACCATCTGCTGTGGTGGGATTCAAATACATGTCCCCAAAGCATTAGCCTGGACTCAGGATTACTAGTCCATGACATTACCACTACCAACCCCCACCCCGCAAGACCCCTCCCATCCTGACCAACATGTGACCTGGGTCCAACTCTGCTCCTGGGCCTCCTGTAGGTGCTCTTCTGGCAGCAACCACCACCTCGGCGGTGGCACTGCTCAGTGGAAGAACTACCGGCCTCTGATTGGTTGGTAGCTATCCAAGGGCGGGACTTCCGGTGAAGGGGTCATGATCCTGCGGAAGGCCCGCTACTGTTCACGTAAGTGCCTGATTGGCACTAGATTCGGCGGGCCTTCTGCAGGTAAGGCGACATGGGATTCTCGGCGTTGATTTTTCTGGACGTCAAGATCCCCATCGCCAACATAAAATCCCGACCACTTTGTTGAAATCTGCACCGTGTTTCAAAATGGTTTTGATTGCGGCTTGTGAAACTGTGGTGTAATTAGCAGCTTTTAAGTGGACTTTTGTAGATCTCACTAAGGCATTTGACACCACCTGCTGAGCAGGGCTCTGCAAGATTTTGGGAAAAATTGACTGTCGACTGAAGCTCCTCAGTCTCATCCGCTCCTTCCATAACAACATTCACTGCATTGTACAGTTTGATGACTCCACTTCCGACAAATTTGGAGTGAAGAATGGAGTAAAACTGGGTTGTGTCCTAACCCCCACTCTGTTCGGCATCATCTTCTCCATGCTCCTGACCTTCCTCTTCCCTGCAGATATGGAAGGAGTCTACTTACACACTAGGTCACACAGCAAGCTCTACAATCTATCAAGGCTGAAAGCGAAGACAAAAATGCATCACATTCTGATCAGAGAGCTCCTCTAAGCTGGTGATGCTGCGCTGGTCACTCACAAAGAAACTCAGCCACAAAGGCTCATGGACTGTCTCTCCCATGCCTGCAACTTGTTCTCCTTGACTATAAGTGTTAAGAAAACCGTGGTCATGTGACAAGGTGTTACATCTCCGCCCCTGATCATACTAAGTAACACCCCACTGGAAGTGGTGAGCAAATTCTTCTACTTTGGGTCCACAGTGACAGACAAACTGTCCCTCGATGCAGAGTTCGGTACACACATAGGGAAAGCAGCTACCACCTTTGGCCAACTTGCGAAATGGGCATGTGATAACACCAAGCTGACCCTTGGGACCAAGCTAATGGTTTATAAGGCCTGTGATTTCAGCACCTTGCTGTATGGCTGTGAAACATGGATAACCTACAGCTACCAGGAAGCAAAGCTCAACACTTTCCATCTTCGTTGTCTGCGGCGCGTTATGGATATATCCTGGCAGGACAAAATCACAAATGCAGCAGTCCTCTCAAAGGCAGAGGTCCCAAATGTGTTGACACTAATCAAGCAGGCGGCTTCGGTGGAGTGGACACATCTGCAGGATGGAAGATGGTCGCATACCCCAGGACCTTATGTATGAAGAGGTAGCTGGGTCAGACAACCAGTGGAGTGCCCTAAGCTCCGCTTCGAGGATGTTTGCAAGTGTGCCATGAAGGCCCTAAAAGTCGGCTATTGCACTTGGGAGTCACTAGCTGGTGAAAGAGGGAAATGGCGACACATACTGTAGACTGGTGTCTCCTACCATGATGACCAGTTGCTCCAGCAGCTTGGACACAGGCACCAACTTCAAAAACAACAACTCACAACGTCGCTTGGCAGTTTCACACACAGCACTTGTAGCAGAACCTGCCTGTCAAGGATTGGCCTTCACAGCCATCAGCAAAGGTGCACCAAGAGAAGACACCCCACCTAAAAGGATTGTTTGCTGCGTGCTCATCATCTTTCATAGATGGAAGGATGCGAACCCCAAGTGGTCACAGTCTGCGAGCACTGTTGTTAACTTTCCCGACTGTACATCTTCAGCCTTACCAGACATAAAATCAAACAAAACATGCAGCACATAGTTGTCTTGCTCATCGGCAGACTCATCACAAATAATTGCAAAAGACTCACATATGTTAATCTGAGACTTCATCTCAGAATGTGTAGCCAAAACCTTTGGTAGGTAGTCCTGCCAGACTTTATTTTCACTTGGCAAACAACCATCATTTTGTACATTATGTTGAATGAATACCCACAGCTTTGAGTGATCAAATTTTTCTAATGGTATGTTGGGGTTTGCAAAAGCATCCACAAGTTCTACTATAATCAACTGACGATTTTCTGTGTTCTCTGCCGACTTCTTAAAAAGAGATGAAATTGTTGCTTGTTTTTTTACGTGTTCGCTTTGTAAAAGTGAGTTGACAGATGCTCTCTTCTGCTGCGATGGCTTTCGGACTCTAAGTAGCGCTGAACCATTGCCTGCCATATGTGATCCAACAAAACCATTCAGCTTGTACAAAACAGTATTCCACCATCAGCATGCAGAATTTAGCTTCCAAGTTCTTTCAATGTGCCACAGTCATGGTTGGGGCCGTTTTTGATTTGCTGATTTTGGCATTCTCACTTATTTGCTAATACTTGAGACTGCTTCTCTTATATTTACACCAGAAGCTCTCCCTCATCTACCAATCAGCAAGTTGAGCCTTGTGCTACTCATTAAAATGCCCGATGTTTGCAACATGCCTAACAATCAGCGAGGTGAGCCTTGTGTCAATGAATAAAATGCTCAAAGTTCACATAATGTCCGATTTCATGGCGGACCCCAGACTTCACAGTTGTGAATTTGGTAGGGCCCTAGTCAAGGAATGAATGTGTCCTGATATTTGAGTTTGTAACTATTTTAAGTATCAGCAATTAATTTAGTTAACAAAGTGATTCTTGATAATGCAGCAGCCCGCTGACGTCATCAGAGTGCGCCAAGCTGCGCACATGCGCAGCTACACCTCGCCAAGACTAAGTGGCGCCTGCGCAGGATGATGTCATCGCGCAGCGCCAACGTCATCACGTATCTGCAGCTGGTCCATCTTCGTGCATGCGCGCTAAAGCGTCATCGGGTTTCCAGCCCCCCATTCGGCTGGAGGAAGCAGCTGAATGCGAGACTTTGAAGCTGGAGCTCGATCCCCATCACTTGCTCCCGCCCCACTAGCCGCTCTCCGTCACTCCTTGCGGCCCACCTTGCTTCTTTGGGTGGCACGTGGATACTGATCAAACGTGGCAGCGAGTGGCTGAGAGGAGGGAAGTGTAGTGGCCTATAACTAGTGGCTGGGGCCGGGGGTGGAGGGGGGGGGGGGTGTGCGGGGAGCGACCGACCGGCCAACCGGAGAGCGGGGTGACGTGAGCGGCGAATAATCGGCCAGGGAAGTGGGGGGGAGCAGCAAGGTGTGGAGCGAGCAGCTGATGGGGGTGGGGAGGAAAAGCGACCAGTGAGGAGGAGGGGGAAGAAAATGAGTTGCCGAGGGGCTGAAGTGACCGGTGGGGTGGGCGCTAGTAGCTGCATTCGGGTGAAATCAGTCCTGCCTAGCCATATAAACAAATCACTACAAATTGGCAGCATATTTTATACTCTGCCCGATTTTCATCGGGGTGACAATTCACTATCTTCCAATGGAAATTCAAACATAAAATTCCTTTTGTATATAATAGATTACTGAAATATTAAATGGATCTGAGGATTACATAGCTTATTACTGGGCTTCCATCCAACTTAATGTAAGGTTAGTTTGCTCCAACAATCTAGCCATAAGCATTTCCTGTGATAAATTGAGCAACGCCATCTTTAATCCTGGCAGCTGCCTGAACGTCGTAGACACTGACGTTCCAGCTGAAGAGCCTGCATTTGCTCATGTGCAGGTACTGCGCCACCTAGTGGTTGCATTGTCAGCAAACGCAGCCTTTAGTTAATTAAATAAATGTGGAATAAAAAGCAGTATGGGTAATCGTGACATTGAAACTACTTGGGATTATCATAAAAACATATCTGGTTCACTAATGTCCTTCAGGGAAGGAAATCTGCCATCCTTGCCCAGTCTGGCCTTTATGTGACTCCAGACCCACAGCAATGTAGTTGACTCTTTACTGCCCTGTAAAATGGCCTAGCAAGCCACTCAGTTGTAGTCGAGAAGACAGCTCACCACCACCTTAGAGCAATTAGGGATGGGCAATAAATGCCTTGTCAGTGATGTCTACAACCCATGAATGAATTAAAATAACTGCAGTATATTTCGATCATAATCTCAGCGTCAGTAAAGAGTTTTTTTATATCCTGACCACTGGTGTGGTAAACAAAAAGATGCTGTTCAGAATGCTTGTATGAATTCATTATTTTTAAATCAAGCGTATGGTCCTATTATTTTTGTTAGGATATTTTTCTGGAGGATTTATTTGTCCAACTATTTTGATGCCAGTCTCTTGTAAACTTCAACCAAAAAGTACTTTTGTGTTTGATCATAATTTCCACCATCTCTTTCAATTTGCGGCCAAAAAAATTATTTCCCTCCTTAATCCCACAAAGTTTCAGTGCTGCTGATTTCAAAAAGAGACTATCAAAGCATATAGTGATTAATTTGCTCTAAGCAATAGTCTCAAGCCTCAACAACTATGAGAATTTACTTTCTTTGGTATGCATGCATTTAATAGTTCAGAGGAGTCAGTGGCTAGCAAGAAAATTATCATAGTCCCATGTCTGATTAAATTATCCAGATGAAGTGAATGTGGAATAACAGATCTGTTCATGTTTTGAAATGTATCATCTCTGTTTGCATACATCAGCATGTTTGTTTGTAATACTTCACCTGTTAAGATTATCTTCAATTAATGTTCCGTGAACTCCTCTTATATGCTCCAGAAATTATTTGATAAAAGAAACATAGCAGACAAGACAGTAGAAAACATCTTCATGTGTAAATTCTGTTTTCATCTCTGCTTTTTTAATCAATATTTGTGATATTTATTTAAGTTCTGTTTCCACTGCTTACAAAATGTAATATTTAACTATAATAAATTCTACTTAATTTCCAAACTAAACACTGGTAATAGCTGGGGACGTTTTGCCTGAGGCAAACACATGAGAAAAGCATTGTGAATTTGGAAATCCCATTGTCTGCTAGTCTGCTGTCTCGGCCAGCCCTGTTGCAGATGAAATCCAGCCAAGTTCCTTATCCCATAAATGTGTTGCTTGGCAGATGTTAGCAGCAAAAAAAAAGTTTTTAATATGTATTCATGGTCCTTGGAAGTCTGTTCTTGGTGTTTCTGCAAAATTGCCCCAGTATTTAGTTGCTGTGGCTACCGGCTGCACCATAATAACAGAATAGCCTTGTGGAATGCTATACTATAAAGAAACCAGACTTTGCAGATGAGTTTTTTCAGAGGTAGTTAAAATAAATTGGATTCCTTCCACAGGGCTGTGTTTTTTTTATGATGCCATGTTAAAACGTCAAGCTGGAAGAAGTAAAATGCTAATCCTTTCCGACATAAAAATTCTGTTGCTTATATATTTTCTTTATGCAGATCAGCATTTTGCTATAATTGCAGAATTCACAAAAATACTTCGTCTTTTTTCATATTCATAACCTTCCCTTTTATAATTACTTTAAAGTAAAGGTGAGGGTGAAATTTTCCAAGCAAAATATGTATTGGCCAAAGACTTGGTGGGCAAAATTATAAACAGGAGTGGCCTCCAAATTGTACAATCCCACAAAAGCAATGGGTCCAAGGTGGGCAAATAAGTAATTTAGTCTCTGTAATTATGGGAAACGGTGGTGTAGTGGCAATGTCACCGGACTAGAAATAGAGGCCCAAGGGACACTGGTTCAAATCCTGCCATGGCAGCTGGTAGAATTTAAATACAATTAATTAATAAGTACAATTAATTAATAAATCTGGAATTGAAAGCCAGTCTCAGTAATGGTGCTATGAAACTATCATCGATTGTCATAAAAACCCATCTGGTTCACTAATGTCTTTTAGGGAAGGAAATCTGTCGACCTGACCTGGTCTGGCCTGCATGTGACTCCAGACCCACAGCAATGTGGTTGACGCTTAACTGCCCTCTGAAATGGCCTAGCAAGCCGCTCAGTTGTCAAGGGCAATTAGGCATGGACAACAAATGCTGGTTTTGCCAGTGACACCCAAATGCCATGAAAGAATATTTTAAAAAAGGATTAAATGTTTCTTGGACATCGATATATTTTATGCTGGATGAAATATCTGTTTTAACCTGTGATTGCTTTCCTCAAAGTGCATAAGGCTTTTTTTTAGAAAAGACAACTAATTGTTCATTTGTTGTAAACACTTTCATCCTATTTTGTAACATGTAGAATTGCATGACAGGTGAGAATTTCTATTAACTGAATTGTAACTAAATTAATGAGTATCTTTAAAGTGAACTACAGATCCTCCCCCTGTCTTCACATCACTTAAATTTGATCAGAATAAGGAGAGAAAGTGAGTGGAATTTTATGCTGTCCCCCACTACCATTCCACCTCCGCCAAAATTTAGTCTGGGGTGGGAAGGCCTGTAAATGGCCTTCCCCGCCCCGCTGCCAATTGAGGCCCTTAACTGGTTAATTAACCCCCAATTACGAGCCTCTTCCTGCCACAGCCGCAATTACCTGCCCGGCGGCGGCCCTATCGCTGCACGGGAAGCACGGCAAAAAAAAAACCCAGCAGACTGCTGCCCGGGGGGGTGGGTGGTGCGGTCCCCTCATTCAAAGGCACTTCGTGCTTGAACAAGCGACCTGGCATCAGGAAGGGGGTGGCTCACTGAGGGCCCCTCCCCACTTCCCCGTGACTCCACCCCGCGAGACCCCTCCTGCCTTGACCTACCTTAAGCCTGGTTCCAGCACCTCTCCTCACTGCAGCTACAGCAGCAACCACCATCTCCATGGTGGTGCTGCAATTGTTGGCCTCTGATTGGCTGGCAGCTCTGCAAAGCCAGGACTTAAGGCGAGTGCCTGAATGAGTGCAGCTCCAACAGCACTCAAGAAGCTTGACACCATCCAGGACAAAGCAGCCCACTTGATTGGCACCCCATCCACCACCTTGAACTTTCACTCCCTTCACCACCAGTGCACAGTGGCAGCAGTGTGTACCATAAGATGCACTGCAGCAACTTGCCCAAGCCTCCTTCAACAGTAGGTTCCAAACCCACTGAGAAGGACAAGGGTAGCAGATGTATAGGAACGCCAGAACCTGTAAGCTCCCCTCCAGGCCAGACATCATCCTGTCTCTGAACTATATCGCCATTCATTCACTGTTGCTGTGTCGAAAATCTGGAACTCTCTTCCTAACAGCACTGTAGATATAACTACGCCATGTGGACTGCAGCAGGTCAAGCAGGCAGCTCACCACCACCTCCATAAGGATAATTAGAGATGGGTAACAAATGCAGGCTCCAGCAACACTCTCAACCCATGAATGAATAAAACCAGTCATGTATAACTAGAATGGCTACAGGAGTTATAATCGAAAGGAACAAATTGCGTCTCAATTTGCTGGTATTCAATTTTCTCTTTTTTTACTTGTTTGTGGGATGTGGGAGTCGCTGGCCAGGCCACCATTTATTGCCAATCCCCAATTGCCCTTGAGAAGCCTTCTTGAACCGCTGCAGTCCTTGGGATGTAGGTAAACCAACAGTGCTGTTCATTCAAGTGATGTGGGTTTGCGAGCAAGGCCAGCATTTGTTGTCCATCCTTACCTGCCCTTGAGAAGATGGCGGTGCGCCCCGTTCTCCAGTACAACTGAGTGGCTAGTTTGTTTCGGAGGGTAGTTAAGAGTCAACCACAATGCTGTGAGTCAGGAGTTGCATATAGGCCAGGCTGGGTAAAGATGCAGATTTCCTTCCCAAAGAGGACATTAGTAAACCAGATGGGTTTTTTAAGACAATCCTGTATTTATATGATCATCAGTATTAATACTAACTGAATATAAATTCCACAGCTGCCACTAAGGGATTTGAACTCTCATTTCTCAATCATTAGTCCAGGCCTCTGGATTAATAGTCCAGTAACATAACCACTATGCTACTGTTCCCGGATTGAATTTGTGTGAATCTGACAAAGTGCAATGTTAAAAGATTGTCACTTTATTGCTTGTATAATATGTCCATTATGTTAAGATAAAGTAATTCCAGATGGGTTTTTTTTGTTTTTCCCCTCTATCGGTTTGCTAATCTAACCTTTTTGTCTGCTACACTATTGAGTAATTTACTAGACTGTTTTATGCATGCTATGCTGATGGGCAAATCCCAGTCCAACAGACGGCCATAATAATACACAAAATTATTTCTGCCTCAGACAGATAATATTGAAGTTTTATGTAAATAAATGGTTGATTGATTATCCGCAAAGTTAATTGCAGACAGCTGTAGATGGAGTTTGTTGGTTCAGCGCCTACTTATATAACTATGATTCTCTCAGACAGAGTCACAAGAATTTCCAGTTTTTACATAAGGAAAATGATAATTTCAGTGTGATTTTTAAAGCTGGATTTACTGCACTGGTGTGGGTTACATTTACTTTATGTGCCAACTTGCCTGAGATGTGCTGCTGTATTTTAAGGTTTAACCACTATGAACATCTGTGAATAATTTTTGATATTCTAATTGTTGGCCTATTTTTTTTGATGCCTGAAACAAAGTTTTTTAAAAAAACTGTAAACTGTTGCTGTTGAAATTCTACTGCTCATGGTTTGTCAAATTTAGACATTTATATTCAAATAAATCTATTATTCAATACTCTTGTAGGTTTGCAAAAGATCACAGAGTAATTCTTCTACCATAATTCCTACTACATGCTCAGCATTTGCTGAGCAAGAAGTGGTTCAATAATAAATGTGATTGATTTGCTATTGTGTTTGTCACTCTAGCCAACTCAGCTGGTTTGAAAATATACTGTGCTAACCGACATCAGAATCAAAATGGAAAGAAAATAATTCTCAAAATTAATATCCTCATGAGAGATGAGATAAACAGAAGTAAAATGACAAAGTGGATGTACTGCACTCTGGAAATGTATATTAAATTACTAAAGTTTTTTATAACTTGTGTTTATAATTTAAATATTACTGCAAGTCAAACGTTAAAAAGGTTTGCAAACCTGATTCAAAAATATTGATAGCTGGGTTTAGGAATATCTAAATGGCAGATGCTTCATTTGTATGATTCGTTGACATGTCTTGAGTCACAACTTTGAGTTTCCTGTGTTGGAAAGCAGAGTTTAGGGAATATTGTCAGTAAAAGTTTGACTGGGTATATTTTGTAATTCAAGGTTTATTTGTGATATCACATTTTTAGTTGATGAAGATATTTTAACTTTCTTAAAATTTCCTTCTATAGCATGTGTAGAGTTCACCTTCTGCTACATTGACGAAACCATAAATATTCGATGATTTTACGGATAGTTGGCAATTAAGTATTTTACCTGCACCAAAATGACATTACAGACATTGCTCCTATAAGTCTAAAAATTTACCAATAATTTCCAGGCTTGTAGGCTTGTAGAGCTGTCTCTAAGAGAATCTGTTCCAGTGACCCATCAGACTTTCTTATATAAACCTAAGAATAACAAATCAACAATGAGAAAAGGTCAAATGGGCAGCAGGGTTCATTTCCCAGGGATCCTACCTCGCCCAGCTGGGTTCCAACTTCAATTTGTGTTTCCAGATACATTTGACTTAGTTCACCAGGTAAATTATTGCTTTGAGTAGGTAACTTTTATTTCTAATGTGGCTTTTAAATTGACTTTTTAACTAATATATATTTATTCCCTCTGATACAACTATCTTGACTTACCTTGAAGTAACATTCTGGATTCAGCTTATCTATGCCACCCAATAATATTTTATATACCTCGATGAAGTTCTTTCGTAACCTGTGCTCTGGACTACACAGCTTAAGTAGGATGGATTTTAACTTGGACTGCCAGGTGTAAATGGGACAGTAGGGGCCGAAAATGGCGGGTGCAGGTTCTCCAGTCGCCACCATCCTCAAAGAGGCTTTCTGATGGGTGGTTGGACTACCCATCTGTTTTGGGCAGTAGGTCCTTTTATTATACAAATTGGGGTCCTAGGACATGCATAGAACTATGATTGCAATTTTTACTGATAACTGGGTAGAATGTGCTCCGTCCAGTTGCACCAGGCAGCACAGTCGAAAAGGCATCAAAAAGATACGTTTAAAATTACTTTTGTGGGACTAGGAGTGTTTCTCTCAGCCACCCCAGAATAATACGAGCCACTGCCGCCCCAGTACCCCTCCCTCCTCCTCCCCCTCCCCACACCCTCAAATATAATGGAGCTGGTGTGCTGAACATTTCAAGCTGCCTGCCTGATAGTTAAATTTTTCCCTAGCTTCCCTTATTCATAAATATTCTAATTTAATGTTAGTGGAATCAAGCATCAATTGAGAAATATAATTCTTCCCAATTGTTTAGCATTTGATGGATTAAATTAAGGTGTTTGCACTGCACCCCCTCCACCCCACCATCCCCCGCTCCCTTAATCTGAAATTTTGGCATTTTCTGTCATCTGGAAGAAAACTTTTTATTTTATTCAATTTCAACTTTAGAGATTAAAACTGTCAGTGCATTTGTTTGTTTTTTTCCAAAGTCAACCACAAAAATTTCACTTAAACGCATCCCTGATAGCTCATCCTTAAGCCTGGGCATTGTTCATGTTGCTCTTCTGAGCACCCTCTTTGATGCATGTCCCATTTGAAGTGCAATGGCCAAAGCTGTACATAGCACTCCAAGTGTGCTCTGCCAACATCTGTGGACTAATACTCCACTGTTCTGGCTATGTACGCAACAGTCTGGGTTTTCCCACATCATCTTGAGACTTCCAGATCTTCCTGTTCAATTTCTTTTCTCTTTGTGTAACTAGGTTACTCATTTTTTTCATTTAATGTGCAATAATTTACACATTTGTCAGTATTAAATTTCATTTTGCTGTTTATCTTTCTAATTTCATAACTTATCTCAAGCCCTTATGAAACCATGAACTGTATCTGCTGTATCAAAATGCCATTTTTCATTGTTGTCAATACATGCTCAGTTTTCTGATTACTGGAATTAAAAGCTGCAGGACAAACCACAGATAAGCATACAAAACAATGGAGGATTGTCTTTGTACACCCCATTCTCGCCAGCACTTTTGTTCGCCTAACAGCCTGGCATTTTAGGAGTTGGAGACCTTTTCCGTCGTAGCTAATCTTCCATGTGTGACAGCAAAACTACAGAGAATGCATTGCCTCGAGACTTTTCACCGACCTATTTATTTAATGTAATGTTGCCTTTTGGGGAAAGTTGGGTTTGAGTTATTTTCAGGGATGTGTTTAAGTGAAATTTTTATTGTGGCTGACTTTGGAAAAAATAAACAAATATGGCAACAGTTTTAATCTCTAATGTTGACATTGAATAAAATAAAGGTTTTCTGCCAGACTATAGAAAATGCCAACATTGCAGATTAAGGGAGCAGGGGATGGTGGGGTAGAGGGGCGGGGGTGCAGTTCAAACACCTTAATTTAATCCCTCAAATGCCAAACAATCCCTCAAATGCCAAACAATTGGGGAGGAATTATATTTTCAATTGATGCTTGATTCCACTAACATTAAATTAGAATATTCATGAATCACTGCCATTTTTGTCAATATAGAGCCATCTCTTTTTAATTATGCAGCCAAAAGGGGCACGCTTTGTTTTTCTGTTCTGCCAAAGGACTGCATTCTGGCTTTAAAGTAAGAATTTTCTTCCACATACTAATCTGTATCACTGTCGTTTCCCAAAATGGGCCTCTTCTGTTCTCAGACTTACAAGTGCCTTATTTAGCTTTGCTTCTGTGGTATTTGAAACCATAACTTCATGTTTGCTAACCAACGCCAGTCTCTTTCATTCAGCGTTATTACAAAATGCATTAATTTCCAAGTACATATAGTTTAGTAGAATTGTATTTGTAACTTTAAGTAGATACTTCAATTGTAATTTAAGTTGATCTTTGATTACTACTGATTTTTAAAGGCTAATAGAACAATTGTATTACTTCGTTGAAGAGGGGTCACACTAGTGAAATATGGTGTTCACAAAATCAACAATCTTTGAGTATCTGAATATTTAATCTGATAAAATAGAGTAACTACTAAAATAGAGCCAGGCACAGGAAATGTTTCTGCAGCCATTTTACTTCCTTGTGGAGACAGCCTATGCTCCTATTGTGATGGCTGGTTTCAGACAGACTTGGTCCTGTTCATTCCAAATATGACATTTGTACACTGATCTTTGTTTTTTGGATTTCATGACATGTATGTTTGTACAGCTGATGAAACAGAATACTTGAAGGGAAAAGGTTATATTTGGATATTTGTACTGCTTATAAACACTCAAATAATTTAATTTCTGATGGCAGTTCATTTGAAAAGAGAAGATAGCGCTATATTTTACCAGAATGTATTAAACTGTTTTGAAGAGCAGTGCACAAGTAAAGTGCTAAAAATGAGCTGCTTTTGATGCATTACTGTATTAGCTTCTTTCATTGTTTTGGGTATGCTTTACTGCTAAAATGTGCTTGTCTAAACCATTAAAATGGCAACAATCTAGTAACCTTTCAGTTATATGGCGTATTCCCTCGTGTTATTTGGTGTAGTAAATTTAAATTTAATTTGTGTTAGTGTGTATGCTTGCAGCGAATGAGTTAATGCAGTATGCTGTTTGGATATTGTTTAAAGTTTGTTATTTGAAAAGCATGTTTTCTATTTGTGCTGAAGGAAACATTTTGTGTGACTGCAATTACTAGGTACTGAGTTTAACATTTGTTTGCCGTTGCAATAGGAATTCCCTGGAAGAATGATAACCTTTGTAAATGTTGCAGACTCCACATAATGTCTATATGGAAGTAAAGGAGTTTGTGGATTGGTTGACATGTCTCAGTACATCAGAAGAAACTAATTTTAAGAGCTTTACTTGTACACTGCTCTTCAAAATAGCTTAATATATTCTGATAAAATATAGGGGTACCCTCTTTTCAAATGATTTAAACAGGTCGGATAAGGCAAAACTGTGAAAACTTATGTCAGATACTGAGAGCTCAATACTGCAAAAAACCTAGAGGAGTATAGAAGTATAGGAGCAAAATTAAAAAGGAAATTAGCAAAGCAAAGCGTGAACATGAAAAGACAGTGGCAAGTAAAATCAAGGAAAACACCCAAAGATTTTTTATGAATATATTATAAAAGAAGACTAGCATTTATATAGTGCCTTTCATGATGATGACTGGATATCTCAAAATCTGGATATCACAGCCAATAAAGTACTTTTGAAGTGTAGTCACTGTTATTGTGTAGGAAACACAGCGGGCAATCTGTGCACAGCATGCTCCTATAAACAGCAAAGTGATAATGACCAGATAATCTGTTTTGTGCTTTTGAATGAAGGAAACATATTGACCAGGACAGCAGGGATAATGCCCCTGTTCTTCTTCAAAATAATAGCATGTGATCTTTTACGTCTACCTGAGCGGGCAGATGGGGCTGTGGTTTTTAGATCTCATCTGAAGGATAGCATTCCTTCAGTCCTGCACTAGTGTCAGCCTTGGTTTTATGCTCAGGTCCTTGAGTGGGATTTGAACCCACAGACTTCTGACTCAGGTGATAGTGCTCCCAACTGAGTCACGGCTGATGCCATGAGCATAAAGAGAAAGAACAAGAGAATAACTAAGGAAAGAGCAGAGCTTGCTACGAGGCAGTCCATTTAGGACTGAGATGAGGAATTTCTTTACTCAGAGGCTGGTGAATCTTTAGAATTCTCTGCCCCAGAGGGCTGTGGAGGCTGATTGAATATGTTCAAGACTGAGATCGATAGATTTCTACATATTAAAAACATCAAGGGTTACGAGAATAGTGCAGGAAAATGGTGTTGAAGTAGGCGATCAGCCATGATCTCATTGAGTGGTGGAGCGAACTCGAAGGGCTGAATGGCCTACTCCTGCTCCTATATCTTATGTTCTAGACCAAAAAGGTAACCAGTGTGTGGATACAGAAGATGTGGGGATGGTTCTTAATGTATACTTTGGGCTGAATTTTATGAGTCCTCTGATGTCTGGGGTCATGGTGGTGGTGGGGTGGGGGGCCCGGAGAATTCTTCTGGGAGAAGCCCACCACGACCCCCGATGCTGGGGAGGCCCTGCCGCATTTTACCAGCGGCGGCGAAGCCTTCAATTTAATATAATTAAATTAATGCAAATTACCTTACCTTAACCCGATGGCCGTCCCTCACTGATATTCCAGCCGGTGACCGGAACTCCCGTGCCTTTGGATCTCCATACGGAGGTCCGAGGCGCGACACTGGTGGGGAGAGGGGTGGACTGAAATTTTCAGGTCTGGGGGAGGGGGAGCGGTGAAAACTGTTCCGATTGGTCATGGGGATGGTGGGAAGGGGTTGAGGGTTAAAAGGTGCTGAATTTGAGGGTGAATGTTGGGCAAAAGGTGTTTTTTGGGCTGGATAGATCATTTTATTTACAGTTTACTCTGGGGGTGGGGTGAGAGCGGGGTTTCAAAATTACATTTACGTTTCATTTCTAGTTTTAATTGCAGCGGCAGCTTTAAATATTACAATTACCGGGAAGGGCATGAAGCCCTTTAAAAATGGCGTTGGCGCCAGACTCCATTGCTGGGATGCTGCGGCTGCCTCCTCTACGTCATCGGGAGTGGGCCTTCCATGCCCTCCATTTAAATGAGCCCCCACATGAAGTATCGCAGGGGCTCAGCGGCGCATCCCTGCCTGAAGACCACAGACATCAGAGCGCGTCACTGCGATTTTCAGCGCGCTCATAAATTTCAGCCATTTGTGTCTTGTCTTGACAAAAGAGGGTGACAATACGGAAGTTGTAGTTAAGAAGAAAGAATGTGCCATATTGAATGGGATAAACATAGAAAATAGTAAGGGGTTTGCCATCTTTGAAAATAGATAAATCGCCAGACCCAGATTAAATGCATCCCAGGCTGTTAAACAAGGGAAGAAATAGTGGAGGCTCTGACCACTATTTTCCAATCCTCTCTAGCTACAGGGGTGGTGCTGAAGGACTGCCAACATTGTACCACTGTTTAAAAAGGGAGAAATGGATAGACTGAGTAACGACAAGCTAGTCAGCTCAACCTTGGTGATGGACAAATTGTTGGAAAAAATTCTGAGGGACAGTATTAATTGTCATTTAGAAAGGCTCAAATTAATCAAGGGCAGTCTGCATGAATTTGTTTAAGAAAGGTAGTGCCTGACCAACTTGGTTGAATTTTTTGAGAAGTAACCAGGAGGGTTCATGAGGGTAGCCTGTTTGTTGTAGTTTATGTGGATTTTTAGTAGGGTTTTTGATGAGGTCTTGCATGGCAGACTGGTCAGAAAAGTAAAAGCCCATGGGATCCAAGAGCAAGTGACAAGTTGGATCCAAAATTGGCTCAGTGGCAGGTAGCAAAGGGTAATGGTCAACAGGTATTTTTGTTTCCGGGCGGCTGTTTCCACTGGGGTTCCGCTGGGCTCAGTACTGGATCCCTGACTGTTCATGGTATGTATCAATGTTTTAGACTTAAAATGTAGGGGGCATGATTAAGAAATTTGCAGTTGATACAAAAAATAGCAGTTTGGTTGCTGTAGATTGCAGGAAAGTATCAATGGACTGGTCAAGTGGACAGAAAAGTGGCAAATGGAATTCAATCTGGGGAAGTTTGAGGAAATGCACTTGGAGATAGCAAACAAAGCAAGGGAGCACACAATCAGTGGTAGGATACTAAAAAAGTGTAGAGGAACAGAGGGACCTGGAGTACATTTCCATGATTCCCTGAAGGTAGCAAGATGGGTAAATAAGATGGTGAAGAAGGCATACCGGGGATGCTTTCCTTTTGTTGGCCAAGGCATAGAATATAAGAGCAGGGAGGTTATGCTGGAACTGTATAAACCTGTAGGAAACAGCTAGAGTATGGCATACAGTTCTGGTCACTGCATTACAGGAAGGAAGTGATCACATTTGAGAGGGTACAGAGGCAATTTAAAAGGGTGTTGGCAGGACTGGAGAATTTTAGCTATGAGAATAGATTGAATAGGCTGGGATTGTTATCTTTGAAACAGAGGAAACTGAGAGGAGATTTAATTGAAGTGTATAAAATTAGGGACCTAAATAAAGTGGATGCGAAGGACCTATTTATATTAACAGAGAGGTCAGTAGGCAGAAAGGAATAGGTTTAAACGAATTGGCGGAAGAATTCAAGGGGTGTTTAGGAGAAACTTTTTCACCCAGAGGGTTGGGGTGGGGGGGGTGGGGGGCGTGCGGTGGGGCTGGTGTGGAATTCAATATCTAGAATGGTGACGGAGGCAGAAATCCTCATAGCATTTAAAAAGTTCTTAGATAAGCACTTGAAGTTCTGCAACCTACAAGGCTACAGGCCAAGAGCTGGAAAGTGGGATGGCCTCCTTCTGTGCTGTAAATTTCTATGATTCTTCCAGACAGGAAGTCTTGTCTGCCAGGAGCACTCATCAGAAACATGGGTGTGCTCTGTGTCTGATTTTGCATTATTATGAAATTGGAACTTTTAGGACATGTCCCATCAGAGTTTGTAGCAATTCAGTGTTTAAGCTAAATTGTAGTCTGAATAGGGCACATGTTTTTCTTGTACAGGACAATTTTGATCGAATATGTACATGAAATCCGAATTCTCAATGGTTTTAAAATACTGAAAATGTTGAATGTTATTTTATTTCTTTTCAGCTATGTTTTGTTTTCAGACCATGTAGAAATTTCTGACGCTAAAACTGTCTGAAATGTTGTTGAATACTTACTAATCATGCACAACAATATCTGTAATGGGTCTGTTTGGATTTGCAGGGTTGATTACAACAACATCACGAAAACTAGACAGGGAACAACAGGCAGAGCATATCCTTGAGGTGAGTATAATTTGTTGGCTTTAAAGATTTTCTCTAAACATAAGACTATAATAATATCAATAATTTATTTAAAGGTAAAATAGGTAATGTTTCAGCTATCTGCTCGGCTTAATCGGGTGTGATTTTATATCAACACGATTTTGGGATTTTAACTATGCACATTTATTTTTATATTTGGTACATGAAACTTGACTTGACATACTTGACATCCACACCATGATATTAGGAGTGGTGTCTTGCAGTTAAATGGAGGCTGAAAAAGTTGACAGCTAGACCACAATAGATTTGTGAAGGGACCATGAACATGGGCCCCACTGCTGCGGAGAGGATGTATTACGAAGAAATCCTGTTGACTTTCTTCACTGCAGCACATCTGTTTCACTTTGGGCTGCTGAAAATGGCTACAAACAGGTCTTTATGAAAGACACTTGTAGGAAGTTTTCAAAGCAACTAAAATTTAATAAGAAAAGTGAAATGTGAGTAAATATTTATCAGAGATTAGTACATTACCAATATAAATCTTTACTCATTCTCACCTTCCCGGTGATTTTTCATCGCCTGTACTGCTTGACTTGGTGTGCACAGTCACTCTAACACTTGAGATTATTATGCAATGTGAATTTCATATAATGTGAACAGTTGGTTGGCCTCATTAATGGTTGTAGCAGCCATCAAGATGTAATTGAAATTTTTATATAACCCACATAGATAATTATCATAAAATCATAATTTAACTGTCATCTGAAACTTACATTTCATATTCTTTAAACAAATACAGATGTTCACTTTCGTCTTTTAAAATTGTGAAAGTGCTCTCACTTTTACATTGATCAATTATGTAATTGCTTAGTGCAGGTTTTAACCCAGATTATTAAGAACTGGGAAAAACAAGTATTCACTGCAGTATTCTGGTGTGATGCGACAAGGGTGAAAGCTTATTGACCATTTAACTGTAAACAGCAATCTGTTGTGAAATGTAAGATATGTTATGATTAAACATAGCTCCGGTGCCATAATGTGAATTTTACGACATTTAGACCTTGTCCAAACTTCATCTAAACTAAATTTAAAGTAATTTTTCTTTCTACATAATGCAACATAACATACAGAGCATTGTAGACACATTGCATTCCATTCCTGACAATATGGCTATTATGAATATGGATGAGCATTTTATCTGTTGTCCTTCAGATGCTGCACTCTACATTTGTTTCTGTAATTGCCACGTATTTTAAAGTGTGGTGCATCATGTCAGTTAGTCTTATTCTTTCAATGGATTATTTGCTTAGGCACCAATTAATTGTGAATTGTGAAATATTTTCTTCATGATAACAATTGAATAAAATCAAAGGTTTACTCACCTTGCTGTCTTTCTGTTAAAGGAATTCTCTATGATAAAGCTAATTTTACTTCCATATTCAGAACATTGCTTCATTTTCATTTTCAATTATTCCAGAAAAAGTTTGCGGTACTGTGAAAGAAAGAGTGACATTTAAAAATATCAGTGATTACAAAGGGAGCCTTCAGTTTAAATATCATGCTGCTGCTGATGGCTGTGGCCTAGAAATTCAATGGTGTTTTTCAGGTGAAAATAGGCACCTAAGCATCCAATTATGACAGAGGAGTGCTGTAAGTGCACCACTCACCATATTGGCAAAGGCAGAAAAAAAGGCGACCAGTTCCCGTGCCTGAAAAAGCATTATGCACATTGCATAGAGACCCATTTTGCAAAATTAGGCTGCACTGAACATGAATGGCACCAGGCCAGCTGCATTTGCATTCTTAATAGGACTGCTGGAAACTGCCACCAAAAAGGTACTTTTTTTTTTAAAGTTACCTGAACGTGGAGCTGGTACTGCTCCTACTGGGTCCACGACAGTGACGAAGACTATTGCTGACTTCCTCCCAGTTTGCTTCCTCCTGATCACCTGGTAAGCCTGTGGCCCGTTATCTGGTGTGCTTCAGGCTTGCCTGTTCCGGCGCAGAGATTATTACCTGCATCTAGTTCGTATTAGTAGGCCATTGTAAGAATGCACTGCATGGAGTGGTGCTAAACCATATAGACCAGAAAAACCTTGGAGTTATGCATTGAGTTATCTCATCTCAACCAAGACACAGCTTGGGCTCAGCAATCCTGAGCTAAGGTGAGGGGAAAACAGCTGTTTTTCAATCTGATCACCATCCAGTGGCCCTTTTTGAGCTAATTGAGGATAAGATTGGAATCAAGTGTGATACCCTTCATAAAATATTGGTACTTGTAGCCTAGACTCACACATGAAGATTAGGCATATGAACAAGACAAGCGAGAGCTGTAGGCAGGGATAAAAGTATATCACAGCAAGAACCTTCAGATAAAATGGGAGAAAATTAGGAAAAGCGGAGGAGAAATTTATATTGCAAATTATGGCTTTGAGAGCCTGAAAGAGGATTTTGGACACCTGCATGTGAGACCAAACTGCTACACTATTTATGCTAAACGATAATGGTTCTAGAACATTATGCTCAGCTTTTCCTTTGCTTTCTCAGCTGACCTAGGTGTGACAGTTGGACCTCAAATAGGGAAACCATACATGTGAATTCATTTTAAAGATTTTCTCTGAGTAAAATGATTGTTTACTATCACAAAGTGAAACTTGTTTGCATTTTAGAAAAAAAAATTGAAAGAGTAAATCTAGACTTTAAAATATGGGGAGATATCCAATGTTGACATATACAGGCTATTTAATTTGGACTGTGAGTATAAAACTAGAGGATATAAATGAAGAAGCCTCAAGCAAGGTTTGGGCTTAAAGAACCCCTCACCTCCCAACTAGGCAATGTAATGATCGTGGGGGACTTTAATCTTATAGACTGGACAAATCAAATTAGCGAAGTCTGGAAAATGAGTTTTCAGAATGCTTTTGCGCAATTTCCTGTCAGGGGGAGGCTTTGTCAGGGGGAGATCGTGTCTAACTAACTTGATTGCATTTTTCGAGGAGGTGACTAGGTGTGTCGATGAGGGTAAAGCAGTAGATGTCGTCTACATGGATTTCAGTAAGGCTTTTGATAATTTTCCACATAGGAGATTGGTTAAGAAGGTAAGAGCCCATGGGATCCAGGGCAATTTGGCAAATTGGATCCAAAATTGGCTTAGTGGCAGGAGGCAGAGAGTAATGGTCAAGGGCCGTTTTGCGATTGGAAGCCTGTGACCAGTGGTGTACCACAGGGATCGGTGCTGTGACCCTTGCTGTTTGTAGTGTACATTAATGATTTAGACGTGAATATAGGAGGTATGATCAGTAAGTTCGCAGATGACACGAAAGTTGGTGGTGTCGTAAATAGTGAGGAGGAAATCCTTAGATTTCAGGGAGCTATAGATGGGCTGGTAAGATGGGCGGAGCAGTGACAAATGGAATTTAATCTTGAGAAGTGTGAAGTAATGCATTTTGGGAGGACTAACAAGGCAAGGGAATATACAATGGATGGCAGGGCCATAGGAAGTACAGGTCAGAGGGACCTTGGTGTACTTGTTCGCAGATCACTTAAGGCAGCAGCACAGGTAGATAAGGTGGTTAGGAAGGCATATGGAATACTTGCCTTAATTAGCCCAGGGTGGCACAGTGGTTAGCACTGCAGCCTCACAGCTCCAGGGACCTGGGTTCGATTCTGGGTACTGCCTGTGTGGAGTTTGCAAGTTCTCCCTGTGTCTGCGTGGGTTTTCTCCGGGTGCTCCGGTTTCCTCCCACAAGCCAAAAGACTTGCAGGTTGGTAGGTAAATTGGTCATTATAAATTGTCACTAGTATAGGTAGGTGGTAGGGAAATATAGGGGCAGGTGGGGATGTTTGGTAGGAATATGGGATTAGTGTAGGATTAGTATAAATGGGTGGTTGATGGTCGGCACAGACTCGGTGGGCCGAAGGGCCTGTTTCAGTGCTGTATCTCTAATCTAATCTAATCTAGCCGAGGCATAGAATATAAGAGCAGGGAGATTATGATGGAGCTGTATAGAATGCAGGAGACCAACCCAGGTTCAATGAAGAGTGCAGGAGGGCACGCCAGAAGCAGCAGCAGGCATACCTCAAAATGAGGTGTCAACCTGGTGAAGCTACAGCCCAGGACTTCTTTTGGGCTTCCTTATCTCGAGAGACAATGGATACGCGCCTGGAGGTGGTCAGTGGTTTGTGAAGCAGCGCCTGGAGTGGCGAGAAAGGCCAATTCTAGAGTGACAGGCTCTTCCACAGGTGCTGCAGAGAAATTTGTTTGTCGGGGCTGTTACACAGTTGGCTCTCCCCTTGCGCCTCTGTCTTTTTTCCTGCCAACTACTAAGTCTCTTCGACTCGCCACATTTTAGCCCTGTCTTTATGGCTGCTCGCCAGCTCTGGCGAACGCTGGCAACTGACTCCCACGACTTGTGATCAATGTCACAGGATTTCATGTCGCGTTTGCAGACGTCTTTAAAGCGAAGACATGGACGGCCGGTAGGTCTGATAACAGTGGCGAGCTCGCTGTACAATGTGTCTTTGGGGATCCTGCCATCTTCCATGCAGCTCACATGGCCAAGCTATCTCAAGCGCCACTGACTCAGTAGTGTGTATAAGCTGGGGATGTTGGCCGCCTCGAGGACTTCTGTGTTGGAGATACGGTCCTGCCACCTGATGCCAAGTATTCTCCGGAGGCAGCGAAGATGGAATGAATTGAGACGTCGCTCTTGGCTGACCTATGTTGTCCAGGCCTCGCTGCCAGAGAGTAAGGTACTGAGGACACAGGCCTGATACACTCGGACTTTTGTGTTCCGTGTCAGTGCGCCATTTTCCCACACTCTCTTGGCCAGTCTGGACATTGCAGTGGAAGCCTTTCCCATGCGCTTGTTGATTTCTGCATCTAGAGACAGGTTACTGGTGATAGTTGAGCCTAGATAGGTGAACTCTTGAACCACTTCCAGAGCGTGGTCGCCAATATTGATGGATGGAGCACTTCTGACGTCCTGCCCCATGATGTTCGTTTTCTTGAGGCTGATGGTTAGGCCAAATTCATTGCAGGCAGCCGCAAACCTGTCGATGAGACTCTGCAGGCACTCTTCACTGTGAGAAAGAAAGAAAGAAAGAAAATTACAGCACAGGAACAGGCCCTTCAGCCCTCCAAGCCTGCGCCGATCCAGATCCTCTATCTAAACATGTCGCCTATTTTCTAAGGGTCTGTATCTCTTTGCTTCCTGCCCATTCATGTATCTGTCTAGATACATCTTAAAAGACGCGATCATGCCCGCGTCTACCACCTCCGCTGGCAACGCGTTCCAGGCACCCACCACCCTCTGCGGAAAGAACTTTCCACACATATCCCCCCTAAACTTTTCCCCTCTCACTTTGAACTCGTGACCCCTAGTAATTGAATCCCCCACTCTGGGGAAAAAGCTTCTTGCTATCCACCCTGTCTATACACCTCATGATTTTGTACACCTCAATCAGGTCCCCCCTCAACCTCCGTCTTTCTAATGAAAATAATCCTAATCTGCTCAACCTCTCTTGATAGCTAGCGCCCTCCATACCAGGCAACATCCTGGTGAACCTCCTCTGCACCCTCTCCAAAGCATCCACATCCTTTTGGTAATGTGACGACCAGAACTGCACGCTGTATTCCAAATGTGGCCGAACCAAAGTCTTATACAACTGTAACATGACCTGCCAACCCTTGTACTCAATAGCCCGTCCAATGAAGGAAAGCATGCCGTATGCCTTCTTGACCACTCTATTGACCTGCGTTGCCACCTTCAGGGAACAATGGACCTGAACACCCAAATCTCTCTGTACATCAATTTTCCCCAGGACATTTCCATTTACTGTATAGTTCACTCTTGAATTGGATCTTCCAAAATGCATCACCTCGCATTTGCCCTGATTGAACTCCATCTGCCATTTCTCTGCCCAACTCTCCAATCTATTTATATTCTGCTGTATTCTCTGACAGTCCCCTTCACTATCTGCTACTCCACCAATCTTAGTGTCGTCTGCAAACTTGCTAATCAGACCACCTATACTTTCCTCCAAATCATTTATGTATATCACAAACAACAGTGGTCCCAGCACGGATCCCTGTGGAACACCACTGGTCACACGTCTCCATTTTGAGAAACTCCCCTCTACTGCTACTCTCTGTCTCCTGTTGCCCAGCCAGTTCTTTATCCATCTAGCTAGTACACCCTGGACCCCATGCGACTTCACTTTCTCCATCAACCTACCATGGGGAACCTTATCAAACGCCTTACTGAAGTCCATGTATATGACATCTACAGCCCTTCCCTCATCAATCAACTTTGTCACTTCCTCAAAGAATTCTATTAAGTTGGTAAGACATGACCTTCCCTGCACAAAACCATGTTTCCTATCACTGATAAGCCCATTTTCTTCCAAATGGGAGTAGATCCTATCCCTCAGTATCTTCTCCAGCAGCTTCCCTACCACTGACGTCAGGCTCACCGGTCGATAATTACCTGGATTTTCCCTGCTACCCTTCTTAAACAAGGGGACAACATTAGCAATTCTCCAGTCCTCCGGGACCTCACCCGTGTTTAAGGATGCTGCAAAGATGTCTGTTAAGGCCCCAGCTATTTCCTCTCTCGCTTCCCTCAGTAACCTGGGATAGATCCCATCCGGACCTGGGGACTTGTCCACCTTAATGCCTTTTAGAATACCCAACACTTCCTCTCTCTTTATGCCGACTTGACCTAGAGTAATCAAACATCTGCCCCTAACCTCAACATCCGTCATGTCCCTCTCCTCGGTGAATACCGATGCAAAGTACTCGTTTAGAATCTCACCCATTTTCTCTGACTCCACGCATAACTTTCCTCCTTTGTCCTTGAGTGGGCCAATCCTTTCTCTAGTTACCCTCTTGCTCCTTATATATGAATAAAAGGCTTTGGGATTTTCCTTAACCCTGTTTGCTAAAGATATTTCATGACCCCTTTTAGCCCTCTTAATTCCTCGTTTCAGATTGGTCCTACATTCCCAATATTCTTTCAAAGCTTCGTCTTTCTTCAGCCTCCTCGACCTAATGTATGCTTCCTTTTTCCTCTGAGCTAGTCTCACAATTTCACCTGTCATCCATGGTTCCCTAATCTTGACATTTCTATCCCTCATTTTCACAGGAACATGTCTCTCCTGCACGCTAATCAACCTCTCTTTAAAAGCCTCCCACATATCAAATGTCGATTTACCTTCAAACAGCTGCTCCCAATCTACATTCCCCAGCTCCTGCCGAATTTTGGTATCGTTGGCCTTCCCCCAATTTAGCACTCTTCCTTTGGGACCACTCTCGTCTCTGTCCATGAGTATTCTAAAACTTACGGAATTGTGATCACTATTCCCAAAGTAGTCCCCTACTGAAACTTCAACCACCTGGCCGGGCTCATTCCCCAACACCAGGTCCAGAACGGCCCCTTCCCGAGTTGGACTATTTACATACTGCTCCAGAAAACCCTCCTGGATGCTCCTTACAAATTCTGCTCCATCTAGACCTCTAACACTAAGTGAATCCCAGTCAATGTTGGATGTGAGTCAATGTGAGATGTTAAAGCAGCATCGTCAGTGAAGAGGAGTTCCCTGATGAGGACTTTCCGTACTTTGGACTTCGCTCTTTGACAGGCAAGGTTGAACAACCTGCCCCCTGATCTTGTGTGGAGGAAAATTCCTTCTTCAGAGGATTTGAACGCATGTGAAAGCAGCAGGGAGAAGAAAATCCCAAAAGGTGTGGGTGCGAGAACACAGCCCTGTTTCATGCCACTTAGGATAGGAAAGGGCTCTGATGAGGAGCCACCATGTTGAATTGTGCCTTTCATATTGTCATGGAATGAAGTGATGACGCTTACTAGCTTTGGTGGGCATCCGATCTTTTCTAGTAGTCTGAAGAGACCACGTCTGCTGACGAAGTCAAAGGCTTTGGTGAGATCAATGAAAGCAATGTAGAGGAGCATTGTTGTTCACGGCATTTCTCCTGTATCTGACGAAGGGAGAACAGCATGTCAACGGTCGATCTCTCTGCACGAAAGCCACACTGTGCCTCAGGGTAGACGCGCTCGGCCAGCTTCTGGAGCCTGTTCAGAGCGACTCGAGCAAAGACTTTCCCCACTGTGCTGAGCAGGGAGATTCCACAGTAGTTGTTGCAGTCACCGCGGTCACCTTTGTTTTTATAGAGGGTGATGATATTGGCATCGCGCATGTCCTGGGGTACTGCTCCCTCGTCCCAGCACAGGCATAGCAGTTCATGTAGTGCTGAGAGTACAGCAGGCTTGGCACTCTTGATTATTTCAGGGGTAATGTTGTCCTTCCCGGGGGCTTTTCCGCTGGCTAGAGAATCAATGGCATCACTGAGTTCTGATTTGGTTGGCTGTATGTCCAGCTCCTCCTTGACTGGTAGAGACTTGGCTGCATTGAGGACAGTCTCAGTGACAGCATTCTCCCTGGAGTACAGTTCTAGGTAGTGCTCAACCCAGCGGTCCATTTGTTTGCGTTGGTCAGTGATTATGTCCCCTGATTTAGATTTGAGGGGGGCGATCTTCTTGATGGTTGGCCCAAGAGCTCTCTTCATGCCATCATACATTCCTCTGATGTTTCCGGTGTCTGAGGCCAGCTGAATATGACTGCATAGGTGTTGCCAGTAGTCGTTTGCGCAGCGCCTGGCTATTCTTTGTGCAGTGCTTCTGGCTGCTTTAAGTGCTGCGGATGTTAAATCGCTGGGGGCTTTCTTGTAGTTCAACTTGCATGCTAATCTGCGTAAGCAGCATGCGATAGACAGAGCTAAGCAATCCCATAACCAACGGATCAGATCTAAGCTCTGCAGTCCTGCCACATCCAGCCGTGAATGATGGTGGATAATTAAACTAACTGGAGGAGGTGGCTCCACAAATATCCCCATCCTCAATGATGGGGGAGTCCAGCACATCAGTGCGAAAGATAAGGCTGAAGCATTTGCAACAATCTTCAGCCAGAAGTGCCGAGTTGATGATCCATCTCGGCCTCCTCCTGAAGTCCCCAGCATCACAGATGCCAGACTTCAGCCAATTCAATTCACTCCGCGTAATATCAAGAAACGACTGAAGGCACTGGATACTGCAAAAGCTATGGGCCCTGACAATATTCCAGCAATAGTACTGAAGACCTGTGCTCCAGAACTTGCCACGCCCCGAGCCAAGCTATTCCAGTACAGCTACAACACTGGCATCTACTGGCAATGTGGAAAATTACCCAGGTATGTCCTGTACACAAAAAGCAGGACAAGTCCAACCCGGCCAATTCCCACCCCTTCAGCCGACTCTCAATCATCAGTAAAGTGATGGTCGGTGTCACAGTGCAATCAAGCGGCACTTGCTTAGCAATAACCTGCTCAGTGATGCTCAGTTTAGGTTCCGCCAGGGCCACTCAGCTCCTGACCTCATTACAGCCTTGGTTCAAACATGGACAAAAGAGCTGAATTCAAGAGGTGAGGTGAGAGAGACCGCCCTTGACATCAAGGCAGCATTTGACCGAGTATGACATCAAGGAGCCCTAGCAAAACTGAGGTCAATGGGAATCAGGGGGAAAACCCTCCGCTGGCTGGAGTCATACCTCGCGCAAAGGAAGATGGTTGTGGTTGTTGGAGGTCAATCATCTGAGCTCCAGGACATCACTGCAGGAGTTCCTCAGGGTAGTGTCCTGGGCCCAACCATCTTCTGCTGCTTCATCATGACCTTCCTTCAATCATAAGGTCAGAAGTGGGGATGTTTGCTGATGATTGCACAATGTTCAGCACCATTCGTGACTCCTCAGATACTGAAGCAGTCCGTGTAGAAATGCAGCAAGACCTGGACAACATCCAGGCTTGGGCTGATAAGTGGCAAGTAACATTCACGCCACACAAATGCCAGGCAATGACCATCTCCAACAAGAGAGAATCTAACCATCTCCTCTTGACATTCAACGACATTACTATCGCTGAATCCCCCACTATCAACATCCTAGGGACTACCATTGACCAGAAACTGAACTGGAGTAGCCATATAAATACCAAGAACAGGTCAGAGGCTAGGGATCCTGCAGCGAGTAACTCACCTCCTGACTCCCCAAAGCCTGTCCACCATCTACAAGGCACAAGTCAGGAGTGTGATGGAATACTCTCCACTTGCCTGGATGGGTGCAGCTCCAACAACACTCAAGAAGCTCGACACCATCCAGGACAAAGCAGCCCGTTTGATTGGCACCCCATCTATAAACATTCACTCCCTCCACCACCGACTCACAGTGGCCGCAGTGTGTACCATCTACAAGATGCACTGCAGCAATGCACCAAGGCTCCTTAGACAGTACCTTCCAAACCCGCGACCTCTACCAGCTAGAAGGACAAGGGCAGCAAATACATGGGAGCACCACCACCTGCAAGTTCCCCTCCAAGTCACACACCATCCTGACTTGGAACTATATCACTGTTCTTTCACTGTCGCTGGGTCAAAATCCTGGAACTCCCTTCCTAACAGCACTGTGGGTATACCTACCTCAAATGGACTGCAGCGGTTCAAGAAGGCAGCTCACCACCACCTTCTCAAGGGCAATTAGGGATGGGCAATAAATCCTGGCCTGGCCAGTGACGCCTACATCCCATGAATGAATAAAAAAAAAGTAGATTTAAAGAAGAGGCTTATAATGTTGCAAAGAATAAGAGTAATGCAGAGGATTGGGAGTGTTTTAGAAACCAACAAAAGGTAATCAAAAAGTTGATAAAAAGGAAAAAACGAATGAGAGTAAACTTGCCAGAATTTCAGAGCTTTTATAAGTACATAAAAAGGAGAATAGCAAAAATAAATCTTGGTCCCTTGGAAGCAGACACAGGAGAAATTATCATGGGGAATGAGGAAATGGCAGAGACATTGAACAAATATTTTATATCTGTCTTCACTGTCGTGGACACAAATTAAATACCAGAAATAGAGGGTAACCAATGGGCTAATAAGAGTGAGGAACTTAAGGTAATTAATATCAGTAGAGAAAATGTATTTGAGAAACTTAAGGGACTAAAAGCTGACAAATCCCCAGGACCTGATAGCGTCCATCCTATCTTCTAAAAGAGGTAACTCCAGACATAGTGGATGCACTGCTTATAATTTTCCAAAATATCCTAGATTCTAGAACATTCCCAATGGATTGAAAGTTAGCAAATGTAACACTGTTATTCAATAAAGGATGGAGGGAGAAAACAGGGCACTACAGACCACTTAGTCTGACATCAGTCATTGGAAAAATGCTGGAATCTTATTGAGGAAGGCATAACAATGCACTTTGAAAATCATATGATCAGCTAAAGGCAGCGTGGTTTTACGAGAGGAAAACTGTGTTTGACGAATTTGAAAGTTTTTTGAGGATGTAACTAGTAGGGTAGATAAGGGGGAACCAGTGGATGTAGTATTCTTAGATTTCCAAAAGGCATTTGATATGTTGCAACATAAAAGGCTGATCACAGAATCAGAGAATTGTTGCAGCACAGATGGAGGCCATACGGCCCATTGTGTCTGCACTGGCTCTGAATGAGCAGTTTACCTAATGCCACTCCCCCGCCTTCTCCCGTAACCCTGCACATGTTTCCTTTTCAGCTAATCTAATTCCCTTTTGAATGCTTCAATTGGACCTGCCTCCACCAAAATCTCAGGCAGTGCATTCCAGACCTTAACCACTTGCTGCATGGATGAAGTTTTTCCTCATGTCGCTTTTGCTTCTTTTACCAATTATTTTAAATCTCTGTCCTCTCATTCTCGAACTTTTCACAAGTGGGAATGGTTTCTCCCTATCTACTTCGTCCAGACCCCTCATGTTTTTGAATACGTCTATCAGATCGCTTCTCGACCTTCTCTTTTCTCAAGAAAAAAGACCCAACTTCTCCAATCTATCTTCATAACTGAAGTTCTTCATTCCTGGAACCATTCTCGTGCATCTTTTCTGTACTCTCTTCAATGCTTTCGCATCTTTCCTAAAGTGCGGCGCCCAGAACTGGATGCAATACTCCAGCTGAGGCCAAACTAGTGTCTTTCCAAGTTCAGCATAACATCCTTGCTCTTGTACTCTATGCCCTTATTAATAAAGTCTAGGATACTGTATGCTTTATTAACCGCGCTCTCAACCTGTCCTGCCACCTTCAATGACTTATGCACCCAGGTCCTTCTGCTCCTGTACCCCTTTTACAGTTGTACCCTTGATTTTTATGTTGTCTCTCCATGTTTTTCCTACCAATTTGAATCACTTCACATTTCTCTGCATTGATCTTCATCCGCCACTTGTCCACCCATTCGACCAACTTGTCTGTGCTCTTTTGGAGTTCTACACTATCGTTCTCACAGTTCACAATGCTTCCAAGTTTTGTATCATCTGCATATTTTGAAATTGGGCCCTTTACACCAAGACCTGGGCGGCGCAGTGGTTAGCACTGCAGCCTCACAGCTCCAGCGACCCGGGTTCAATTCCGGGTACTGCCTGTGTGGAGTTTGCAAGTTCTCCCTGTGTCTGCGTGGGTTTCCTCCGGGTGCTCCGTTTTCCTCCCACATGCCAAAGACTTGCAGGTTGATAGGTAAATTGGCCATTAGAAATTGCCCCTAGTATAGGTAGGTGGTAGGGAAAATATAGGGACAGGTGGGGATGTGGTAGGAATATGGAATTAGTGTAGGATTAGTATAAATGGGTGGTTGATGGTCAGCACAGACTCGGTGGGCCGAAGGGCCTGTTTCAGTGCTGTATCTCTAAACTAAACTAAACTAAACATTAATATATATATCAGGAAGAGCAAGGTCCCAACACTGAGCCCTTGGGAACTCCACTACAAACCTTCCTCCAGCCCAAAAAACATCCATTAACCATTACTCTTCGTTTCCTGTCGTTCAGCCAATTTTGTATCCATGTTACTGCTTAATATTGCAAGATAATGGCTAATGGATTTGAGGGTAATATGTAAGCATGGATGGAGGATTGTTTAATGGCAGGGAAGCAGAGAGTAGGGATAAACAGGGCATTTTCAAGTTGGCAGGCTGTAACGAGTGGAGTGCTGCAAGATCAGTGCTGGCGCCTCAGCTATTTACACACTCTATATTAATGATTTCGACAAAGAGAGAGACACTAATGTATCCAGATTTGCTGTCGATACAAAGTTAGGTGGGAATGTTGGCTGTGAGAAGGACACCAAGAGGTTAAGTGAGTGGGCAACAAGTTGGCAGATGGAGCATAATGTGGGGGAGTGTGGAGTTATTCACTTTGGTAGTAAGAATAGAAAAACAGAATTTTATTTTATAAAGATGTGAAACTTTTAAACGTTGATGTTCAGAAGGATTTGGATGTACTCAAACAAGGAACACAAAGTTAGCATATAGCAAGCAATTAGGAAGGCAGATAGCATGTTGGCCTTTATTGTAAGGGGTCTGGAGTACAAGAATAAGGAAGTCTTGCTGGAATTATATACGGCTTTGGTAAGACCATACCTTGGGTGCTGTGCGCAGTTTTGGGCTCCATATCTAAGGAAGGAGTGGTACATCAAAGGTTCACTAGATTGGTTCCTGGGATGAGCGGATTGTCTTGTGATAGGCTGAATAAGTTGGACCTATACTCTGGAATTTAGAAGAATGAGAGGCGATCTCATTGAAACAAGCAGGATTCTGAAGGGGCTTGATAGGGTAGAAATTGAAAAGCTGTTTCCACTGGCTGGGGAATCTCGAACACGGGGACATACCCTGAGGATAAGTGGTGGATCATTTAGAACTGAGATGAGGAGAAATTTCTTCAGTCAGAGAGTTGTGAGTCTTTGGAATCCTTTACCCCAGAGGCTTTTGGATGCTTCATTGTTGAATATATTCGAGACTGAGATGGATAGACTTTTGATCTCTCGGGATCAAGCATATGGGAGTAGGCAGGAAAATGGGGTTGAGGTAGAAAATCAGCTATGGTTGTGTTGAATGGCTGAGCAGGCTCAAAGTACTATATGGTCTATTGCTTCTACTTCTTCTGCTCTCATCCCCCACAGCAGAGTTGATGTGTGGAACAGATAGCATCATTTTGCTGGCAATGTCAATAAACTCCAGAAAAAGTTGATAAACATCTGGTTAGCAAACGGATTGACAGCTATAGGGAAAAGAATAAGCAGATAATCGAACACTCCACAAAACACAGTGGTTCTTTGCTCCTGGGATCCTGTCGTTGCCATCTGTGGAAAGTAAATAGTTGGCTTTGAAAAATGAAAACTTGAAGGTTAATAGCTATCTGGAATTTTACTTGGTTGCTTTTAGTGGTCAAGAGAAATATTTGCAGAGCTTTCAGGTGAATAAATCCAATTTGTAATCTGTACAAGAAGTGGGTTGATGGTCCATTGGCTTGATTTTGTTGCATGCTTTCTTTTTTTGTTCTTGTGGGAAATGTTGCTCTATTGCCTTGAGAATGGTGAGGTGTGGCTTACTATTCCATTCCTTCCGACAATAGCCAATGTTTTGGGGTATGACTGCACCCTATTTCTGGCAGTGTGTGGCCAGTGTTATCTTACCAAGGGCCTACCTAGAGCAGCCAGAGCACCCAACTGAGTCAGATGCTATGTCCTTTAAATGTGCAACTGGTTCAGCCGAAGAGAAGCTCAGAACATAAGTTTTGATTTATCTTTGAGGCCAGGAGCAGCAGGAGTGCTCCTCTGCACTCCACAAAAACAATCTGGGCCATTATGCACCGTATCAGCCAAGCACACTAAAAGTTTGATTTTTTTTTTTTGGTTGTGGGCTGCCTCATGGCCATTGTTTTCTGCCCATAATACACTGACTGTGCGATAATTAGTTCTGTCCATCAAAATGGAATTGGTACTATTGAGCTCCTGGCTGTTACTCTCCTCCAAGCAGTCGCCTGAAAATTGCATGGAGGTTCAGGAGATGGTGGCATTGTGGTAATACCACTGAACTAGTAATCCGGGCTAATGTCTTGAGGACACGGGTTCAAATCCCAACACGGCAGCTGGTGGAATTTAAATTCAATTAATTAATAATCTGGAAGTGAAAGCTAGTCTTAGTAATGGTGTCATGCAACTATCAATTGTCACAAAAACCCATCTGATTCACTAATGTCCTTTAGGGAAGGAAATTTGCTGTCCTTACCTGGTCTGGCCTATATGTGACTCCAGACCCAGAGCAATGTGGTTGACTCTTAGCAAGCCATTCAGTTGTCATGGGCATTTAGGGTTGGACAACAAGTGCTGGCCTGGCCAGCGACACTCATCCCATGAAAGAATAAAAAGGTTAAAATCTACCCCTTCTCTTTTATTTATGAGAGGTACTGGGATAAGTATCTTAAAGTACCTTTATTAAAGTGTATTTCTGTAAGTAGCTACTGTATTGGAATGGGAGAAAACACTTCTGTTTGTAAATTATAAATGTTTATCTTATTAGTTTGAGAGCTAATATTTTGTTTTAAAGGGTCACTTTGTGCAGAAAGAAATTCTGTTATTGTTGAGCGCCAGAATGCATTACAATGATTTGGGTACATTTACAATATGTTGTTATTCTTAAGCATCTAAGTTTAGTTTGGCTGCTTTGATTTTTCAGGCGAACATTTAGAACATTGAGAGGAAACTTTGTGGCTCTGTGCACCATTGTATTCTTCTAATTATCCATTTGATAGCTAAGGGAGTGAATTCAGGGCACCATATGAAATGTGTGTGATGAGACAGCAAATTAATTTAACTATATAGAGCTTGTTTTCTTTGGCTTTGAATGACCAAGCTTCCACGTATGAATCGTAATTAAGGTCATTCATTACTCCACAACAGAACAAATATTCCAGTACTGGGAGTGAAAGATCAGAATATTGCTTTCAGGTCTTTTTCCTTTGGAATGTATAATTTAGACAGGTGTTCAAAAAAATCTGTTTCTTGATGGATGACGTTTTAATAAATGCCAAGACATTTAAACGTCTTTAAGCAGACATTTTTGGACAAGAGAGATATTTTTTCTTGAAATTTTTACTGTGTCTCAAGAGTTCAGTCAGCTGTCATTTTAGACCTATTTCTGTATAGGATAGTTAACCAAGTAAGGCTGAGTAAGTTTCTTGTGCTAGTATATATGTACATAATATACATATGTTTTTTAGCACACAATTTGTCTATAAGATTTATAGTAGCAAATATGTAGGCAAATCTTTGAAAAGTGCAAAAACAATAGGGCAGTATTAATGGGAGATTTCAGCTACCCTTGTATTAATTGGGATAGAATTGGGATAGAAAGGCATACAGGGAGTAAAGTTCTTAATGTATTTAGGAGAACTTTTTGAGCTAGTATGTAGCAAGCAAAGTGAGAGGGCGTGGTTCTGGACTTAGATTTATGGAATGAAGCTGGGCAGGTGGATGGAGTATCATTTGGGGAGCATTTTGGAGGAAGTGACCATAATTCAGTTAGATTTGGAGTAATTATGGAAAAGTTCAAAGATAGATCAGGAATAAGTTCTCAATTGAGGAAAAGCTAATTTTACTAATCTGAGATGTGATTTAGCTGAAGTGAACTGGAAACAGCTACTTGAAGGTAAATCAGTGCCAGATCAATAGGAGGCATTCAAGGAAGATTCAATGCAAGTATGCTCCCTTAAAGGAAAAGGGTGGGACTAACAAATCCAGAGTGCCCTGGTTGTCAAAAGCCTTAAAGGAGAGGATAAAGAAAAGGGAAGCGTATGGGCGGCGCAGTGGTTAGCACCACAGCCTCACAGCTCCAGGGACCCGGGTTCGATTCTGGGTACTGCCTGTGCGGAGTTTGCAAGTTCTCCCTGTGAGTGCGTGGGTTTTCGCCGGGTGCTCCGGTTTCCTCCCACAGCTAAAGACTTGCAGGTGATAGGTAAATTGGCTGTTGTAAATTGCCCCTAGTGTAGGTAGGTGGTAGGGAATATGGGATTACTGTAGGGTTAGTATAAATGGGCGGCTGTTGGTCGGCTCAGACTCGGTGGGCCGAAGGGCCTGTTTCAGTGCTGTATCTCTAAATAAATAAATAGACAGATACCGAGGGCTCAATGCTGCAGAAAACCTGGAGGAGTAGAAAATGTGATATTAAAATGGAAATTAGGAAAGCAAAGGGAGGGCATGAACAATATTGGCAAGGAGAGTAAAGGAAAACCCAAAGATATTTTATCAATACATTAAGAGCAAGAGGATAACTAAAGAAAGAAACAGTAGGGCCTGTTTGAGACCATAAGGGTAACTTGTGTGTGGAGGTGGAGGACATGGGTATGATTCTTAATGAATATTTTGCACCTGTTTTCACAAAAGAATGGGACAATACAGACATTGCAATCAGGGAGAAGGGGTGTGAAATATAAGATGAAATTAACATAGAGATGTATTAAGGGATTTAACATATTTGAAAATAGATAATTTCCCAGGCCCGGATGAAATGTATCCTAGTTGTTCAGGGGAGCAAGAGAAGAAATAGCAGAGGCTCTGACCATTTTCCAATCCTCTCTGACTGCAGGTGTAGTACCAGAGGACTGGAGGACAGCTAATGTTGTTTCATTGTTTAAAAAGGGGAGAAAGAGATAGACCAAGTAACTATAGGCCAGTCAGCCTAACCTTGTTGGTGGGAAAATTAATGGAAAAAATTCTGAGGGACAGGATAAATCTTCATTTTGAAAGGCACGGATTTGTTAAGGGAAGGTCATGACTGATTAGCATGATTAAATTTTTTGAGGAGGTAACAAGGAGGGTTGGTGAGGGTAGTGCATTTGATGTAGCCTATATAGAAATTAGCAAGGCTTTTGCTAAGTTCCATTTGGCAGACTGGTCAAAAAAGTAAAAGCCCGTGGGATCCGACGCAAAGTGGCTAGTTGGATCCAACATTGTTCAGAGGCAGGAAGCAAAGGGTAATGCTCGCTGGTTGTTTTTGTGACTGCAAGGCTGTTTCCAGTGGGGTTTTGCAGGGCTCGGTACTAGATTCCTTGCTTTTTGAGGCATATACGAGTGATTTGGACCCGGATGCAAGGGGTATGATTAAGAAGTTTGCAGACAATACAAACATTTGCCATGTGGTTGATAATGAAGAAGAAAGCTATAGACCACAGGAAGGTAGCAATGGACCAGTCAGGTGGGCGGAACAGTGGCAAATGGAATTCAGTCTGCAGAAGTGTGAGGTAATACATTTAGGGAAGGCTAGCAAGTCAAGGGGATATACAATAAATGGTAAGATACTGAAGTGAAGAGGAACAGAGGGACCTTGGAGTGCATGTCCACTGATGCCTGAAGATGACTGAACAGGAACAAGAACAAAGAACAGTACAGCGCAGGTACAGGCCATTCAGCCCACCAAGCCTGCGCCGATCTTGATGCCTGTCTAAACTAAAACCTTCTACACTTCCGGGGACCGTATCCCTCTATTCCCATCCTATTCATGTATTTGTCAAGATGCCTCTTAAACGTCGCTATCGTACCTGCTTCCACCACCTCCCCCGGCAGCAAGTTCCAGGCACTCACCACCCTCTGTGTAAAGAACTTGCCTCGCACATCCCCTCTAAACTTTGCGCCTTGCACCTTAAACCTATGTCGCCTAGTAACTGACTCTTCCACCCTGGGAAAAAGCTTCTGACTATCCACTCTGTCCATGCCACTCATAACTTTGTAAACCTCTATCATGTCGCCCCTCCACCTCCGTCGTTCCAGTGAAAACAATCTGAGTTTATCCAACCTCTCCTCATAGCTAATGCCCTCCAGACCAGGCAACATCCTGGTAAACCTCTTCTGTACCCTCTCCAAAGCCTCCACTTCCTTTTGGTAGTGTGGCGACCAGAATTGCACGCAATATTCGAAGTGTGGCCTAAATAAAGTTCTGTACAGCTGCAGCATGACTTGCCAATTTCTATACTCTGTGCCCCGACTGATGAAGGCAAGCATGCCGTATGCCTTCTTGACTACCTTATCCACCTGCGTTGCCACTTTCAGTGACCTGTGGACCTGTACACCCAGATCTCTCTGCCTGTCAATACTCCTAAGGGTTCTGCAATTTACTGTACACTTCCCACCTGTATTACATCTTCAAAAATGCATTACCTCACATTTGTCCAGATTAAACTCCATCTGCAATTTCTCCGCCCAAGTCTCCAACTGATCTATATCCTGTTGTATTCCCTGACAATCCTCATCACTATCCGCAACTCCACCAACCTTTGTGTCGTCCGCAAACTTACTAATCAGACCAGCGACATTTTCCTCCAAACCATTTATATATAATACAAACAGCAAAGGTCCCAGCACTGATCCCTGCAGAACACCACTAGTCACAGCCGTCCATTCAGAAAAGCACCCTTCCACTGCTACCCTCTCTTCTATGACCGAGCCAGTTCTGTATCCATCTTGCCAGCTCACCTCTGATCCTGTGTGACTTCACCTTTTGTACCAGTCTGCCATGAGGGACCTTGTCAAAGGCTTTACTGAAGTCCATTTAGACAACATCCACTGCCCTTCCTTCGTCAATCATCTTGGTCACTTCCTCAAAAAACTCAATCAAGTTAGCGAGACACGACCTCCCCTTCACAAAACTATGCTGCCTCTCGCTAATAAGTTCATTTGTTTCCAAATGGGAGTAAATCCTGTTCCGAAGATTCCTGTCTAATAATTTCCCTCCCACTGAGATAAGGCTCACTGGCTTATAATTTCCTGGATTATCCTTGCTACCCTTCTTAAACAAAGGAACAACATTGGCTATTCTCCAGTCCTCTGGGACCTCACCTGTAGCCAATGAGGATGCAAAGATTTCTGTCAAGGCCCCAGCAATTTCTTCCCTTGCCTCCCTCAGTATTCTGGGGTAGATCCCATCAGGCCCTGGGGGACTTAATCTTCCTTAATGCTTTGCAAGACGTCCAACACCACCTCCTTTTTGATAACGACATGGCCCAGACTGTCTACACTTCCTTCCCTAGAGTCATCATCCAACAAGTCCTTCTCTTTGGTGAATACTGATGCAAAGTACTCATTTTGTACCTCACCCATTTCCTCTGGCTCCACACATAGATTCCCTCCTCTGTCCTAGAGTGGGCCAACCCTTTTCCTGGTAAGATGGAAGGAAGGAAGAAAAGATGGTCAAGAAGGCATTTGGGATCCTTGCCTTTCTTAGCTGAGGCATAGAATATATGGGCTGTGGGGTTATGCTGGAACTCTATATGACACTAGTTAGACTATAGCTGCATGCAGTTCTGGTCACCGCACCATAGGAAAGATGTGATTACATTAGAGAGGGTACAGAGGAGATTTACAAGGATGTTGCCTGGACTGGAGAATTTTAGTTATAAGGAAAGATTTGATAGGCTAGTGTTGTTTTCTTTGGAATAGAGGAGGCTGAGGGAAGACCTAATTGAAATTTATAAAATTATGAGGGGTCTTGTCTCGAGTGGATAGGAAGGCCCTATTCCCCTTGGTTGAGGGGTCCATAACCAGAGGGCATAGCTTTAGGCTAAGAGGTTCATAGGGGATTCAAGGGGAATTTTTTTCACCCAGAAGGTGGTGGCGAGCTAGAACTCAGTGCCTAAAATGGTAGTAGAAACAGAAACCCTCATAACATATTAAAAGTAGTTGGATATGCATTTGAAATGCCGTAACCTTACAAGGCTACGGACCAAAAACTGGTTAGGCTGGATGACTACTCGTCAGCCAGCGCTGACACGATGGGCCGAATGGCTGCCTCCTGTGCTGTAAATTTATATGATTCTATGAGTTAATTCCATTTTAGTGCCTATTTTATCCATAACTGCAGTTCCTCCTTTCTCGTGGTACAGCCTAGGCTCATGGCTTATCCATGGGAAATTTAAAAACCATGCTCTAGAAATGTGAAACTCACTCCCCTAAAAGGTTGTGGATGCTTGGTCAGTTGACATTTTCAAGACTGAGATTGATAGATTTTTGATGGGTAAGGGTATCAAAGGATATGGAACAAAGGTAGGTAAATGGAGTTGAGTTACAGATCTGGCATAATCTAACTGAATGGTGGAACAGGCTTGGGTGGCTGATAGGCCTACTCCTGTTCATTTGCACCATTGCTTTGAATGGATTTCATAGGCAACTGACTAGATTCAAATTACAATTGCTAGAAAGGCACCCATTTGTCTTCTCAGTCTGTAGTGACAAGTTCTTTGTCAAGTTTGTCTTCTTACCTGTCTACAGATTGTGGATAGTATTTTAATTATCAGCTACTATTCAGCTTGAAGTTGAATTGCTGCCTTCGTGTTTTGAGGCTTGTTTATTCATACGTGGACAATCCATTTGCTAGTTGGGCTGTGTTTTGTTGCATTTCGCTATCATTTTCACTACAATCGCTTTTACCGGATAACATAATTTCAAGAAACAGCCTAGAGTAAAGATCCATTGTGTTAATGGGTAAGACATCTTTTCACCTGCACAATTGCTGTCTGCTGTTTTATTTTTTACCTAACGAAACTCTTTCACTGGTAATGCTAATGCAATGTTGACTATTTGGCACAATGCTGTAGTTTGCAAATTCAAATAGTACTGGATTAGTTTGAAGTCTGATATTTTAAAAATTGGTTCAGGTAATGTTGTACCTTCTGGGCAGCCTTTAGCAGAATGATGATGTAATTGGAATAGGGGCCAAATAGTCCACATCTGTTGAGCATAATTAAATGTCCATTGACTAAATGTGGTCATATGCCTTTGTTTTTAAATGGTTGTTGAGCAATATTCAATACATCATGGTGGGTAGTTTCTGTCCAGAATGTGATGACTTGATATAATGTGCTTATATGTCTGTTTAAGCTTGTTTCCTCCTGTTCAGTAAAAAATACTTGGCTGATTAATAAAACAAATAGAATATTTGGGTTGTGGGGGCAGGGGGATGGGTGTAGGCAGAAGGATTAATGGAGAACAAAAATCAGCCTCCTTATAGTGCAAATTGAAAACGTTCCCTGAATGCCTTTTTGTCTAGGAATGAAAGAAGTTACATTTTTGGAGCTCTTGGGTATTCCAGAGTGTAGAATGCACAGAAGCTGTTGACATTTGGATTAAATATGTGCAGACTGGTCCTGAAACCCTTCAACTAAACTGAAATTAAATCCAAGAAACTCTCAGTGCAAAACATAATTTGAAGTTATCATTATTTTATTTGCAATGAAAATGGAAAATACAGACCCATTAGTCCCTGAAAAGGGAGAAGAGATTCTGGGTGAAGAACCTTCATCTGGTAGTGAATTCTGCTTAATATGTTCATCTATCTTCATTCACATGCTTATGCATCTGTGTGTAACTGTTTGTGTTTCAGATTCTCTTTGGGCAGACAAATTGAAAATAATACAAAGTTAAATAGCTTCTTTGAACAAAGATTTCTGATTTTTTTTTAAATCAGTTATTCCTCCAGTGTCATTGGCAGGCATAACTGCTGGTATAAGTTTCAGTTCTTGTTTTAAAACTATTGCAATAAATTAAATTGAAATATTAAAGCATATAAAATGTCATTTAATTATTACATATTTATGCCACAATTAGAGTTCAGTCATTTCAATCAACAGTCTGCAGTTAGATCTAACATGCTTGTTTTATAGTCTGAGATGCTGGCAGACACCCAAAACAGCTGCCTTTTGATGAGCAAACCAGCTACAGTAGGTGAAATTTCAGCCTTTGCTAATTTTACTGAAGGAAAAGTCATGTAAGTTTTAAGTATGAACACCATTTTACCACCATAGCAATTTTTCAAGGAAAAATAATGAGCACAAGCATTTTCTCCCCTCATCTGGAGTTGATAAAATACAAGGGGACCTGATGGTGGGGGGAGATAGATTTTTGTGTGTGGTGCACAGTGGGCAGGCACTAGGCAGAACAATCAACACCGAGAGGTTCAAACCATTTTTGCGGTCGGCCCAACATTTTAATATGCCTGTGTGCCTGAGGTGTTGACCGGCAGCTCTCTGGTGGTGTGGGGGAGATCCAATGGCTCCTCCACTCAGCCAAGACGGCATTTTCTTTTTAAAGGAGAAGTGGAGGCAGTTCCTGGGAAGGGTTTTAAAAAAATTTTTCACGGGATGTGGGCATCGCTAGCTAGGCCAGCATTTATTGCCCATCCCTAATTGCCCTTGGGAAGGTAATGGTGGAGGTTCTTGAATCACTGCAGTCCACGTGGTGTAGGTACACCCACAAGTGCTGTTAGAAGGGAGTTCCAGGATGGCCCTGGTGGAACCCAAACTGAGTATCACTGAGCAGGTTATTGCTGAGTAAGTGCCTCTTGATGTCGATGACATCTTCCATCACTTTGCTGATGATTGAGGGTAGACTGATGGGGCAGTAATTGGCCGGGTTGGATTTGTCCTTTTTGTGTACAGGACATACCTGGGCAATTTTCCACATTGTCAGGTAGATGCCAATGTTGTAGCTGTACTGGAACAGCTTGACCTAGGGAGCAGCTAGTTGTGGAGGGTCAGGCATATCAGGAATCGATTTTTTGTGGGGCTAGGGCAGCATTAATGCTCATCGAAGTTGCACAGCAGTCTGAAAGGTACCATGTGGGCCTTGTTGCGTGATGTATAATATATGTGCATGGCTGCGCAAAAGTTCTAAAGGGTCTGTGCACTGAAAAAATTGAAAAATGGGCTGCACACAACAACTAGCTCTTCGTAGACCATGCACCATACACTCCTCCCATTGGTGCTTGCAAATTGAATTGGGGCCCTATTGATGACATAACTCCCAAATTTGTATTGTATAATGAGGATCTTTCCTATTTTCAGTGGGAAGCTTGGTCGACTATCTGAAGGCAGGCAAAGCAGCAGCAGGAATGGGCACTAGATTCTATACTCTGATTTTGAGCATGCTGCCACCCCATTCCCACCTGAAAAGAGATAAAAATTGGGGTCATTCAAGAAATTTGACACCATCCAGGAAAAAGCAGCCCACTTGATTGGCACCCCATCCACCACCTTAAATATTTACTCCCTCTACCACTGATGTACCATGACTGCAGAGTGTACCATCAACAAGAAGCAGAGCAGTAGATCGCCAAGGCTCCTTTGACAGCACCTACCAAACTGGTGACCTCTACCACCTAGAAGGACAAAAACAGCAGGCGCATGGGACACCACCATTTGCAAGTTCCCCTCCAAGTCACACACTATCCTGACTTGGAACTATATCACCGATCCTTTGCTGTCGCTGGGTCAAAATCCTGGAACAACCTCCTTAACAGCACTGTGGGTATACCTACAGCACATGGACTGCAGTCATTCAAGAAGGCGGCTTAGCATTGTCAAGATGATAACTGTGTGTTGTGTGGACTTGCATATTAGATACAACATGGTACTCGCATATTAGATTCAATAAAGTACATGCTGTACTAGTTAGGAGGTCATCTGACCTGGGGTTTCAAAGGCCAGATAGCACTTGTTGAAGGACTGTATCTGTGCAGTATAGATGGCTGAATAAAGTCTGAGAGCAAGTTAAATCTCAGTCTTGCTAAGTATTTTTACTGGAGGATCTGACGACCACCACCTTCTCAAGGGCAAATATGGATGGGCAATAACTACTGACCTTCCCATCAGAGCCCACATCACATGAATGAATAAAAAAAGGTGTTAAGTTGTGATTGGATAAATGAGGATGAATAGAACTAGTGTATATTTGTTGTCAGTGAATGCAGTGAAGCTAAACTTGCTACGAGACTAGTGGTTGTTTTTTAGAAGATAGCTTTTTTCATAATTTGTTGTTCAAGAAAAACTTATGTTCAAGATTTGGCAGGGGTGAAAATCACTGCCAACTATGAACTAGTTATACCAATATTTACATCTTTTTAAACTGAATTACGTTTTTTGTTGATTTTGTTGCCCTCATCAAGGCAAGAGATGTCAGTTTCGGTGCATGAATCACTTATCAGCACTTTCATCTCCCAACATCAGTAGCAAGAACTCATGGCAGGCATGGTCAAGTCTTATATTGTGTCGAACTCGCTTTAATATGCCCTGTCACATTACAACACCAGTCAGAATTTAGTCACTTCCTATACAAACAGTCCTCGTTTCTGTTTTGAGCATACTTGTCAATCTTAGCTGTGATTTTTGGACAGTTTAGTGCTGTGGATATGTGTGTACAGGGAAGTTGATTGAGACTGCTCAAACCTATTTCACTTTCAGCCCTGCAAAAGGTTTGATCTGATCAGTTTGCTTGAGATCCCAAAGGTGAAAAGGAAGGGTGATGAAACCCAACCTCTTGGCCAATTTTGTTAATCCCTTCAAAGAAGTTTCCTGTCTGTTGATTTAAATAATTTAAAATCCATTAAAACCTGAAATCCCACAGATTTATGTGCCTCGTGTTAAAATTTAAACTATAGTGTTTGTGCTCTGACTTGTCATTCCCTTTTCCACCTTGCTTCCAAAATACAAACGCTGTAACACTGCTGCAAGGTATTGAAAGTACGAGTCGCAAATTGCTTACAGTAAAGCAAAAATAAGAAAAATGTTTTATTTGGTCTAGCAGTAAATACTTTTTATTTTGTACCTATGAATATATTTTCTTCCACTTGATGAGTGGGAAAAATAAATTCTAGCATAAAACTGGATGATTTAACATGCTAATACTAATAATGTGTTTTGTTTTTCCTGCTGTTTTAACAGGTGACAATTAGTGACAATGGCAGCATCCCAAAATCTACCATTGCTAGAGTTATAGTTAAGGTTTTGGATGAAAATGACAACAAACCACAGTTCTTGCAGAAGTTCTATAAAATCAGACTTCCAGAGCGAATAAAACCCGAACGAGAGAAATCAGTTAAGCGGGAACCCATCTTTAGAGTCATTGCTGCTGATAAAGATGAGGGTCCAAATGCAGAGATATCTTACAGTATTGAAGAGGGAGATGAACAGGGCAAGTTCTTCATCGAACCTAAAACTGGCGTTGTCTCATCTAAGAAGTTCTCTGCAGCTGGGGAATATGATATTCTCACGGTGAGTGTATATATATATATATATATATATATATATGTATGTATGTGTGTGTGTGTATGCGCGCATGTGCATTGGGTTTAGATACATAGGCCCAGAAATTTGGGAACATCCTTTTATGAGCAAGCGGGGGCGCAAATTTCTTTCCCTTCACCTCAACAGTAAAGCCCATGCCTCCCTCAGTATTGCACCTCCGACTTATTTTTAATGGAACTGGCAATGAAACTCTGCCAGCGAAGAGAAGTGCAAGTTCAAGGTATTGCTAGTGTCACAATAGCCTTCAAGCAAGTGGGTTTGGGACCAGAAATGGGCTTGGGCTGGGCGATAGGATCAAGTTCTGGGAACACGGGGAGCAGTGGCAAATGGGGTGGGGTTAGTGATGGCAGAGCACGGCAGCTCTGATGGGGAGGAGTGGCTATCAGTTCCTTAAATGTGCTGTTTGGAGGGGTACTCATCCTGGCTCTACATTCAGATAAGTTACTTACCTTTTTGGTTGAGCCTACCAGGTGATTGCTAGGCCTAATTTCCCTGAGTGAAGCTACCTCTGGCTGCCTCAGAGTAAATTAATCATGGAGAAGGGCCCTCAACCAGTCAATAAGCCCCTTACTTGCACGTGGAAGAGGGATAATGCCTGCTTCAGGTGCAGGTAAAGAACACACTTTTTTTGTCTTTGCCCAATATGGCAGGCAGTCTAGTTCCAGCTGGAAATGTGAGCAGGCTGCCTGGCTATCATACTGGGGCCTTGATAGTCCATATAGCAGCCTAAAACTGGGTGCTGTGCAGACCAATTTCTAGGAAACACTAGCATCTAAAATAATGTGCCATTATTCATTTTGTAAAGATTAAGTAGGCCATATACAGTGAAGCATGTTCAAATAGCTGCCCTTTGAGACTGATTTCAGGTACCTTTATAGGCTTTATGTCCAATTTTCTACTTGTGTGTGCGTGGTGAATGTTCATTTCCTAGATGCAAAGTAGAGGGAGAAATGGATGCTTGGAAATTTCAAGAAGTGACTGCATGCCATTTATTTATGCCTAATAAATTATACAGTGATGTCATCTCCTTTAGCAATGTGCATTAGTGTTTTCAGTTAAAAGATTTATAATTTTTGACAGATAAAAGCTGTGGATAATGGCCGCCCTCAGAAATCATCAGCAACTCGGCTGCATATTGAATGGATTGTGAAACCAAAGCCATCCCCTGTGCCATGGAATTTGGAAGAATCTTCATTTTCCTTTAGTGTCATGGAGAGTGATCCAGTTACTCACATGGTTGGAGTCATTGCTGTTGAACCTGCTGGCATGACTCTCTGGTTTGATATCACTGGTAAGGAATGTGATGGCGTTTTTGCTAGTTAGATTGTAATGATTTCCATATCAAACATCTTTCTGAATTAGCTACTGTGCAATATTTAATTGAGTTTCCTTGACAACAAATTTATTTTGGTTTCTGTTATTTCTTGTAAATATTTCTCCCATTTCCTCTTCTTTTGAATATGTTTACTCCCTTCTGGTGTACTCGAGCTGCAAGGTGCGCGCTGATACCTCACCTACACGCTGGGTTACGAATGTCTTCAGAAATCATTTGCAACTTGGCACCTTGAGTGGCTTGTGAGACCCTAACCAACCCTGTGCCATGGAACTTTGCAGAATTGTTGTTTTCATTTAGTGCCTTGGCCATTATACGTAAGCAAGCCTTGCTGGTGAACATTAGCTGGCTATTTGACTGTTAGGGGCCGCAGCTGAGCTCAGCCCTATCCACATGGCATTTCCCACAAATTCATTGGATAGCAGTCAGGAGCAGAAGCCCTGACCAATTTTTACAACCATAATCTAGAGGCACAAAGGATAGTTATAGTGCCTTACTACTTTCTGAGCAAGATCAACCAAATCAGCCCATGATACCTTGGATCTTCCTGGTCTTTGTGGCTCAATTACAGCATTAATAAACTAGTTGAGCCACTGCAGTGTTTTTACTTTTAAATTTAAAAAGTATATTTTTCTTTTTATTTTCCTTGAATCACTTTGATTATTAATGTATCATTCAGTGCATAGAAAAGCTTAAATAAACAAATGGAAAGTTATATAAAATACCTCAGGAACAATAAGCAATGCTGCTGCTGCCTCTAACATGCTCATATGTCAGACCCCAAATTGGAAGTTTACAAAGTTTAATTTACAGAAGGCATAAAATTTACTGAATTTACATATTTACATACAAGTTTGATGTGCTGTTTGGAGACTGAATGAGTTCATAATCATACTTAAAATATAAATCTATGCAAATTACATTTGCTTGAAAAATCAGGTTCATAGTTTAACTTGTCCTGTTGTGATCTTACTCTACTATGTAACAGACTTGTACGTTAACATAAAAAAAAACAACCAAAATACCCAAGACCCACAGATGAAAAAAAATTTAATTGAGATTACATCTATTTAGCTAGGGTGTGGCAGGAAGGGACAGTGTGTACAAACTCAAGTGAGCCAGCAGATAAGACTAAAGGTTGTGAACTGAGTGGGGGAGGGTTCGGGAGAGGTGAGATTTAGAAATCCAAAGGAAAGGCCAAGGCATCGGAATAGTATAGTATTGTGGGTAAAGACAAGTAGAATGGGACAGGAAGGGACAGAGTTCAACAAAAATTGTACATCAGCAAATAAGGTAATTGAAGGGAATAGAAGCAAAATAATGAAATTAAAGGTTTTGGAGAAACTTAAGGGACTAAAATCTGACAAATCTCCAGGACCTGATTGCCTACATCCTGGGGCTCTAAAGGAGATATACGCAGATATAATGGATGCGCTAGCTATAATTTTCCAAAATTCTTTAGATTTGGGAACAGTCCCATCAGATTGGAAGTTGGCAAATGTTACACTGCTTTTCAAGAAAGGAGGGAGAGAGAAAACAGGAACTACAGGCCAGTTAGCCTAACTTTGGTAGTTGGGAAAATGCTGGAATCTATTATTGAGGAAGTCTTAACAATGCACTTAGAAAAGCACAGTATGATTAGAACAAGTCAACATGGTTTTACTAAAGGGAAATCGTGTTTGACAAATTTATTAGTTTTTTGAGGATGTAACTAGTAGGGTAGATAAAGGAGAACTAGTAGATGTAATATACTTGGATTCCCAAAAGGCATTCAATAAGGTGCCATACAAAAGGTTAATTGGCAAGATAAGGGCTCATAGAATTGGGGGTAATATATTAACATGGATAAATGATTGGTTAACAGACAGAAAGCAACGACTGGGCATAAAAGAGGAATTTTCAAGTTGGCAGGCAGTAAATAGTGGAGTGCCATAAGAATCAGAGCTGGGGCCTCAGCTATTTACAATCTATATTAATGACTTAGATGAAGAGACAGAGAGTAATGTGTCTAAGTTTGCTGATGATGCAAAGGTAGGTGGAAAGGTAAGAGATAGACAGGTTAAGTGCGTGGGCAGCAAGATGGCAGATGGAGTATAATGTAGGGAAATGTGAAATTATGCACTTTGGTCCTAAGAATAGAAAAGCAGAATATTTTTTAAAAGATGTGCAACTTGTAAGTGTCGATGTTCAAATGGGTGTGCTTGTAGAAGGAATGCAGAAAGTTAACATGCAGGTACTCAAATGGCATGTTGGCCTTTATTGCAAGGGATTTGGAGTACGAGAATAAGGAAGTATTGCTACAGTTATACAGTCTTTTGGCAAAACCACATCTGGAATACTGTGTGCAGTTTTGGTCTCCACATTTAAGAAAGGATATACTTGCATTGGAGGCAGTGCAACAAACGTTCACTAGATTGATCCCTGGGATGAGGGGGTTGTATTCGCTGGAGTTTAGGAGAGTACGAGGTGATCTCAGTCAGGGAATCTAAAACACGGGGGCATAGTCTCAGAATAAGGGACTGAGTATTTTGAACGGAGATTAGGAGAAATTACTTCACTCAAAGAGTTGTGAATCTTTGGAATTCTGTACCTCAGAGGGTTGTGGATGCTCCATCTTTGAATATATTGAAGGCTGGGATAGAGAGATATTTGGTCTCAAGGAATCAAGGGATATGGGGAGTGGGCAGGAAAGTGGAATTCATTCCTAAGATCAACCATGATTGTTTTGAATGGCGGGACAGGCTCGATGGGCCATATAGTCTACTGCTGCTCCTATTTCTTGTGTTCTTGTGTATTTAATATTTTTCAGATTTAAATATGCCTAAATCAATTTAAATCAAATGTTTCAGAATTGTTCGTTATGTTCAATCAAGGGACTTACCTTGCCGGTGCAACCATGTGCATGCTAATTTGTGTAAATTGCAGTTTGCGTAAAACCTGGAAAATAAAGGCTGCTTCTGCAATCCGATGCTCTTGGTAGGGAGCCGCACTGAAAGGGTGTGCATCTTAGGAAGTCACAGGTGCACAGCCTATGATTTTTCATCCATTCATCTTAATGGACAGAAAAAATCACGGAATGTGTTGTCTGTGAATGCTGCTTCCCATCAGGAGAACCGGATTGTGGAATCACACCTATGATAGTTTTCTTTGGTCTACCATTATTGTGTATCTCACCTTTTAACTAGATTCTCATCAACTAATCTAATTTCTTTTCTTTTCTATCCTTGCTGCCTTTTCTGTCTTCGACTATGTTTCTGGCTCTGCAAGGTGACAAACAAGCTAGAGAAATGTTTTATATCTTTCAGATGGCTTGTGACCTGAACTGTACAGCAGAAGGTATCTGCTGCCATCTCATAATTATACTTTGGTACTACATTATGAGATCCACTAATTAGATTTAGCATTGGAAATGGTATTCTTTTTTGCTATATTCATGAACTAAGAGAAAATGTTGCCCCAAATAACTTATACTGATATTTGCAAGTATCATTGAATTAGCAAGTTAAACATGTTTATATTGTCAGTAGTTGCATTTACTGCTGTTTTTATGTTTAATCTAGTTTTTCTCTTCTATTAATTCTATATGTATCTATCTGCCTCTATATTATGCACTATCTGTAACTTTTTCAATTATAATTCCTATGTCCATATCAATAATGGAAACTGCCTTCTTCTGCTGTAATTACGCCCTTCTCAATGGTGTGCTGCAGCACCACCACTAGCAAAAGGGTATAATTACAACAGAATAAGTTTACATAGACTGTTCCTATTATAAAAGTGGATGTAGGAACTTATAATGGAAATATAAATATAAGAACGGAATATATAACTTTAAAATGAGAACTGAATTATATCTGCAAGCCTTGGTCCAGTTATCCCTGCCTTCTAACCCAGCTTCACCTGAAAACTACACTTGACCCTGATGTTCCATATGTAACACTATGGGAGATTGACTATATATAAAATCATGTAAAAATTGTCTAAGAGTTATAGTTTCTCCCTCAAACAAATTTGCATTTCATTCAGTTTCATAACTGCACTGTTTTGCATTAGTGCTGAAATTGAAAGAATTAGCAACTAATTCAAAATTCTGTTTAAGATATAAAATGATGTTAGATTGTTCAGCTATTTAATTTCTTTGATTCTGATTAGAGGGTAACTTTTAATAATTAAAGGAGCAATCAAGATTTGCCTACTCTGTGGTTTAATGCCAGATTAGAGGCTTTGATTATCACCTCTGTGACTGAGTAACTACAGATTGGAACATACTATTGCAGATGAATGGGTTGATCAAACAATGAAAATTAAGTGATGCATTTATACCTGAAGTCATTAATATATTCTTAAATTCAATTTGTACTGTTTTGCTGATGACTTAGTGATAGTTCACTTCATGAAGTAACCTGTCATTTTACATTGAATCATGTCCCACTGGTATAACCACCAAGAAACTTGTAGCATCATAACTAGGAATTACAGTTGTATATTTTAGATAATTACAGGTCTGTTTTACCTGTTTCACCTGCCAAAACAGTCTATAGTGTGCTAAAGTCAGGGGAAATGTACACCATGTTGTTGCCTAAGTGCAATCAGCTAATGATTGAAATAAAGCTGCCCTTTCTGGTTAAAACAGTAGATGTTAGAAAATATTTCTAGTGACAGCTAAAGTTACAAAAATTGTTCAGTTATAGTTGGTTATGATATTGAAATTTCATTCTTGAATTGTCTTAAATATATGTTGGGCAATATCAAATTTTGAAAATTGGTATTTAAGGGAACAACATATTCACAAACACATCAACATATACTAAAACCATTTGTTGCTCAGAGGCAAATCTGATAATGTGTCGTATATAAAATATTAACATTGGAAAGATTAGGACTGACGTATTCATCATAGAGCAATACTACCAGAGCTTTCTACTGCTCAGTTCTAATAAATACCTTTGTTGAAGGTTTGGAAGTTTTGTTGATAACTTTCCTCGACCCGAAACCAAAATTTATGTGGCATTCTTGCAATCAGTATTTAAAATTAACTTTTTTAGATTTGCAAAGAAAAAAAGATTGACTTTATTTTACCTTTAGTGCCTATTGAATGTATTCCAGTAAATCCCATTTACTAACGCAAAAACTAGTTCCTAAAATTCAGTATATTTTGCTCAGACATTTGAATCGAGATGGTTGAGGAGGGATCCAGCTGCGGTGTTCAAAGTGATAAAGGGATTCAGTCGGGTAGCAACTTCTTCTGGTGAGGAAGTGCAGCACAAGAAGGCTCAATCTTAAAGGCATTCAGTCGTGAAATCAGGAAGCACTTTATCACACAAAGGAACTGTCACCCCCAAAAGACTGTGGATGCTGGGTCAATTGTAATTTTCAAGACTGAGATTGATAGATCTTTATTAGATAAGGATATCAAGGGATATGGAGCAGAGGCAGGCAAATGGTGTTGAGGTATAGATCAGCCATGATCTGATTGAGTGGCAGAACACGCTCGATGGGCTGAATGGAACTCCCGTTTGATGTTGCACATTGATGTTGAATTTGATGTTGCACATTGATTCCCTAGGAATGCTTGAGTGTACTAATATACATAACTCTGTTTAAAAGTCACTTCATCTTATGAAGAGCAGGTCTAGAAATTTGCTTTCCTAAAAACCTTGAGAAATTCTGTTGCCACATTTTGCACCAGTATTCAGTGTGTGTTCTAAAGTTTTAACAAGCCATCTGTGAGCATGATACAATTGGCTCAGAATGAATATAATTATTGCATGAATATTTTCTGACTTACCTCAGAATTGAGTCTGTGTGCTAAGCAGTGGTTTTCTGTCAATTATGTTGAATATTCATTGAGTGGTTGATCAGTAAAAATCTGGAAAGACTTTGAGTAAAATCTCAAAAGAATGGTCAAAATATTAATTATTTGTCTTTTGATGATTATGGTAAAAGGAGCTAAATAGTTTAGTTAATTTCTTATTTTGAACCCGTTTCACTTGGATTATAAAGAGCCTTGAATGAGAAGAGAAAATTATACCTTTATATGTTAAGAACCTTTCATAGCATACACGTCTTGTTCACAAACTGTAATTTATATGAGTCATGCTTTTGATCTCAACATTTAACATTCAAATTATCTGTCAGGATTTATAATGGAAATCCATATGTAAACACTAAAAGTGGCAAAAAAAAAACTATTTTGATGTGCCAACTTTTTGTTGTCACAATTTGTTTATGAACCAACTGAATTTCTGAAAAAAATTCCACCTTTTTTTCTCAGCAATTGAACCAGCTAATATCTAAAATAAGGTTTTTATTAAATTAAAATATGTATTTTATATATTTATGCATTGAATTGTTTCCTGTGCCTTTTAATATCTTCATTAAAGTTTTTACTTGAAGGCCATAGTCTGTCCCAAAAGCCCAGGCCTGGATTTGATATTTTGCTCAGAGCTGTAATTCTGTGAAGTGAAGGCAGATTCAGCAATCGATCATATTTACTGCACAGAATTTTCTAGGGTGCATCAGTAGTTTGTGAGATAGACAAGTGCTTAAATGCCTCTATCCTCGTTGTTAAATTCAATTTGATAAAATTTGATTGTTTTTTCAATATTATTTGAAGACCTAGAGGACAAATTTCCAAAACTTTATTCAGGTAAAATGTGTGTGGTTTGTTTTAAAACAATTACATGTACACGTGTGAGAGGACGAAAAAGCAAGACAGACTACTGTGGTCCCTTACAATTGATTATAAATTCTCTATAAGCTTGGAGAAGAGCGAAACATACACTTTCTTTCCTCACCCTCATCCTTTTTGGATTATTTAATAATTTTTTAAAAATTTGAGAGATGTAGGTGTCACTGACATTTATTGCATATCCCTAATTGCCCTTGAGCATGTGGTGGTGAGCTGCCTTCTTGAATCGCTGCAGTCCATATAATACCATAGAACCATAGAAAGGTTATGGCACAGAAAGAGGCCATTCAGCCCATCTGCGCCAGCCGAAAAAACTAGCCGCCCAATCTAATCCCACCTTCCAGCACCTGGTCCGTAGCCTTGCAGGTTACAGCACTTCAGGTGCAGGTCCAGGTACCTTTTAAATGAGTTGAGGGTTTCTGCCTCCACCACCAAAATGGACAGTGAATTCCAGACACCCACCACCCTTTTTACCCTCTGGGTGAAAAAGTTTTTCCTCATGTCCCTTCTAATCCTCCTACCAATCACCTTAAATCTGTGCCCCCTGGTAATTGACCTCTACGTTGAGAGAAACAGGTTCTTCCTGTCTATTATATTTAGGCCCCTTATAATTTTGTGCACCTCAATTAAGTTACCCCTCAGCCTTCTCTGTTCCAAGGAAACCAATCCTCGCCAATCCAGTCTTTCCTCATAGCTGCAATTTCAAAGCCCTGGCAACACTTTTGTAAATCTTCTTTGTACTCTCTCCAGAGAAATTATGCCCTTCCTGTATTGTGGTGACCAGAACTTTACGCAATACTCCAGCTATGGCCTAACCAGCATTTTATACAGTTCCATCATTACATCCCTGCTTTTGTGTTCTATACCTCAGCCAATAAAGGAAAGCATTCCATATGCCGCCTTCACTTTATCTACCAGTCCTGCTACCTTCAGGGACCTGTGGACATGCACACCAAAGTCTATCGCTTGTTCTCTCAATATCCTCTCATTTATTGTGTATTCCCTTGCTTTGTTGCTGCCCTCAAATGCAATACCTCACACTTGTCTGGATTGAATTCCATTTGCCACTTTTCCGATCACTCGACCATACCATTGATATCATTCTGGCGTCTGCAGCTATTCTCTTTACTATCTACTACACGGCCAATTTTTGTGTCATCAGCAAATTTCCCGATCGTGCCTCCCACATTTAAGTCCAAATCATTAATATATACCACGAACAGCAAGGGACCCAACACTGAGCCCTGTGGGACGCTACTGGAAACCACCTTCCATTCAACAAAACATCCGTCAACCATTATCATTTGTTTCCTGTCCCTGAGCCAATTTTGGATCCAGCCTGCCACATTCCCCTGCATCCCATGGGCTTTTATTTTTCTGACATTTCTGCCAGGTGGGACTTTGTCAAATGCCTTACTAAAATCTATGTAAACCACATCCACTGCACTACCCTCATGAAGCCTCCTTATGGTTTCCTCAAAAAGTTCAATTAAGTTAGTGAGACATAATCTTCCCTTAACAAATCCATGCTGACTATCCCTGATTAATCCATGCCATTCTAAGTGGCAGTTTATCCTCGGTCTCAGAATTGATTCTAATAATTTGCCCACCACCAAGATCAGACTGACCGGCCTGTAATTATTTGGTCTATCACTCACACCCTTTTTAAAGGTATAGGTACTCCCACAGTGCTGTTAGGGAGGGAGTTCCAGAATTTTGACCCAGCAACAATGAAGGAACGGCGAAATAGTTGCAAATCAGGATGCTGTGTGACTTGGAGGGGAACTTGTAAACGGTAGTGTTCCCATGCACCTGCTACTTTTGTCCTTCTAGGTCAGCGGTGTCCAACCTTTTCACGTGAGAGGCCATGTTACAATTTTTTCTCCTACTTAGGGGGCCAGTAAGCAAATTTCAGAAAGGTAAAGGCATTCGAAATTGATCTTACTATTAATCAAAACAACAAAAAGTGTTCATTTTTGTGAACAAGCTTTAAATGAGAAGACTGATCTATTAACTTATTTTCTCGTCACTATGTTGAACACTGATTTAGTGAGATACTTGGTGTAGTTTTTGATCGCAAGAATAGTCACTGTCTGCACACACTTGATGTAGCGATGCCGCCACCTTACCGCCTCCGTCAAACTTGAGTCTGGGACGGAAAGGCCTATGAACGGCCTTCCCGCTCTGCTGCCAATTGAGGCCATTAACTAGGTAATTAATCCCTAATTAAGGGGGGACCCCTTCCCGCCGTAGCCGCAATTACCTGTGTAGCATGTGGGGCTGTCGCCATACGGAAAGCACGGCATGAAAAACCGTGTGGGTTGCTTCCAGGCTGGGGGGGCGGGTGCGGGGGGAGCACCTTCGTTCAAAGGCACCTAGTGCCTGAATGAGGGTCCCAGCTGCAGGAAGGGTAGGGGCCCGCTGAGGGCCACCCCCCTGCCCTTGCTGCCAACCCCCATCCCCCACAGCTCAAAGCCCGCAAGACCCCATCTGCCCTGACCTACCTTGAGCCTGGTTCCAGCACCACTCCACGGTGACTGGTGGCTGCAGCTACAGCAATAGCCACCTCCTCTGTGGTGGCACTGCAACTGTCAGCCTCTGATTGGCTGGTCGTAGGGTCCTAAGTCATACGGAAGGGTCACCGCTGCCCAGTTAATAGCCAGCTCGGCACTAAATTCGGCGGGACATTGTACAAGAGCTTTCGCGGGGATCTTGGCATTGGATTCCCGTTGAGACCCCCACCACCAGCACAAAATTCCACCCTCTGTGTCTATCTCTCTCCCCTCTGCGTCCGTCTCTCTCCCCCCTCTCCGCGTCCGTCTCTCTCCCCCCTCTCCGCGTCCGTCTCTCTCCCCCCTCTCCGCGTCCGTCTCTCTCCCCCCTCTCCGCGTCCGTCTCACTCCCCCCTCTCCGTGTCCGTCTCTCCCCCCTCTCCGTGTCCGTCTCTCCCCCCTCTCCGCGTCCGTCTCTCCCCCCTCTCCGCGTCCGTCTCTCCCCCCTCTCCGCGTCCGTCTCTCCCCCCTCTCCGCGTCCGTCTCTCCCCCCTCTCCGCGTCCGTCTCTCCCCCCTCTCCGCGTCCGTCTCTCCCCCCTCTCCGCGTCCGTCTCTCCCCCCTCTCCGCGTCCGTCTCTCCCCCCTCTCCGCGTCCGTCTCTCCCCCCTCTCCGCGTCCGTCTCTCCCCCCTCTCCCCCCCCCCACTGCGTCCGTCTCTCCTCCCCCCCCCCACCGCGTCCGTCTCTCCTCCCCCCCCCCACCGCGTCTGTCTCTTCCCCCCCCCCCCACTGCGTCTGTCTCTTCCCCCCCCCCCCACCGCGTCTGTCTCTTCCCCCCCCCCCACCGCGTCCGTCTCTCCCCCCCCCCCCACCGCGTCCGTCTCTTCCCCCACCCCCCCACCGCGTCCGTCTCTCTCCCCCCCCCCCACCGCGTCCGTCTCTCTCCCCCCCCCTCCCCACCGCGTCTGTCTCTCTTCCCCCCCCCCCCCCCCACCGCGTCTGCCCCTCTCCTCTCTCTCTCTGCTCCACCAGTGGCATTCTGCACCACACCTCTCGCTGGACCATTTCCTGCGTTCCCCTTGGACTCTCTCCCGCAGCAGTCATTCCCATTATCTCACTCACTCCCTGAACCACCGGAAAAAAGCAGGGGCAGCCAATCCCAGCATGCCTGTGCTGTGAACCCCCAATCAGCGCTCACCCTGCCCAGGCAACCCACTGTCAGTCACAGACAATGATCAATCACAGACAAGTGTCCGCCGTCTTTTTTTTAATTCATTCATGGGATGTGAGCGTCGCTGGCCAGGCCAGCATTTATTGCCCATCCCTAATTGCCCTTGAGAAGGTGGTGGTGAGCTGCTTTCTTGAACCGCTGCAGTTCATTTGGGGTAGGTACACCAATAGTGCTGTTCGGAAGGGTGTTCCAGGATTTTGACCCAGCGACAGTGAAGGAACGGCGATATAGTTCCAAGTCAGGATGGTGTGAGACTTGGAGGGGAACTTGCGGGTGGTGGTGTTCCCATGCATTTGCTGCCCTTGTCCTTCTAGTTGGTAGAGGTCGCGGGTTTGGAAGGTGCTATCTAAGGAGCCTTGGTGCATTGCTGCAGTGCATCTTGTAGATGGTATACACTGCTGCCACTGGGTCTGTCAGACCCAGATCCCGCCTACCCCCTCCATCTGATGTACACTTTAATAGGAGAGCCATCAATCAAAGCCAAGCTATGCCCCTCCTCCAATTGCTTTTGGCCAGTCCCAGAGATCCTGCCGTCAATCAAAGCTGAGGCACGGGCAGCCCACTGTCAGTCACGCAGGATTGGTGGGCCAGATTTCTGTGGGCTGTATGTTGGACAACCATTTTCTAGGCGGTAGAGGTTGCGGGTTTTGAATTTTAAAAAAGCCTCTAATTACAACCTGATCATCGCCTGTGATTTGTTGCTGGTTGTGAAATAAAATTATTTCAATTAGTAACACTTATAAGCCAGAGAGAAGGAAGGAGCCTTGTCAATAGAGAAAGACAGAGATAAACAGATAATACTTCCAGCAAACAATCTCAAAACAACAAATTGAATGTTTGCACTTCCATTTCAGGGTTACAAAACAGTGCTGCCAGACCCCTCTCTCTCACTCCCCCAACCCAATGCTCAGGTCTATGCCCTTCCTCTCCTTTCACTGCTGAAAACGTACACTACCAGTGAACCACAGCTCTCATTCCACTCTGTGAAACTCCATGTTCCCTCTGCAATGTGATGCCACGCCAAATTATTGTACATTTCACAATGGTTTGTTCCCTTATTAATTGTGAAAATAAAATGTGGTTAAAACTAGAAGTCTCCCATTTCTTTAAGAGTACTCATTCTACAAAAAGAAGCTATTTTTCCCATTGAAATCACATTGGACAAGATTCAGCCCTTGCTTCACTGAGCATGTAAAAAGATACAAGACCAGTTTTTTTCATTTACATGCAATCTGATAGCTGAGCACAATCTGCTGTTTTTTTGTTATATCTACCTTTTCATATTCTTAAACCCAGGTGGCAACTATGACAGTCGATTTGATGTGGACAAAGGTAGTGGAACCATCATTGTTGCAAGACCACTTGATGCAGAACAGAAATCAAATTACAACTTGACAGTGGAGGCAACAGATGGAACAACGTCCATCCGCACTCAGGTAATTGAATTCCTGATGAAGGACTTAGATTCAAGGAAGAACACTTGCTTTAGTTCTTTTCAGCTATCAGTGTTGCAAAACAGGAATTTCATTTTGAAGTTTTTAGTTTATTACCATATAGCATCTTCAACATTGAACTGCTTTCTGGTGAAAGATTAATCTTGTGCTTTTCTGTCTATTTCAGCTGTACATTCAGAGGGTTTTTATCTTATAAATTATCGATGGCATGTCATTTCTCATCAGCCTGCTGCAGTTTATAGTTTTGAACGTGGCCCAGCATGTAAAAATTCTTCACTAAACGTCTTCTGAAATAACATAAAAACAATAATAAATGATTATTGTTTTCTGCAGTAAATAAAAGTGCACAGATCTAGTCATAGTGTTGAGTTGCACAAGATGTTTTTTGTTGGGCGTGGGCATGCTTTGAAAGTTGCACAGTGGAAGTGCAACATTAAAAAATATTAAACCACCAAAGTTCCATGTAATTAATTGTGAGGCATATCTAAGAACTTAGGAAAATTCAAGTAGTTTGTTTTAAATAAGAATTTAAAACCTGAACATAAAATAACCTGGAAAGTATAATATCCAAGTTCAAAAGTGGAACTAGAAATCTTTATTTATGATGAGAAATTCCTACAGTACCAAACAAAATTCAATTTCAACACCAGCACTGAACTGAAACTCTTAAGATCCATCTCTGAAATAATAGTGAGTTGCAGTTCTCAGATTTGTAGATTTAAAGGTTATTTATTTTTCCCCTGAGAGTGGAGTGCGACATACTTAATACAATTTTGAGATTTTATTAATGTCTTTTGAATTAGAAAGGTCCAAGGAGGAATAAAAACAAGAAATGCTGGAAATACTCAGCAGGTCTGGCAGCATCTGTGGAGAGAGAAGCAGAGTTAATGTTTCAGGTCAGTGACCCTTCATCAGAACTGATTAAGGGTCACTAACCTGAAACGTTAACTCTGCTTCTCTCTCCACAGATGCTACCAGGCCTGCTGAGTATTTCCGGCGTTTCTTGTTTCTATTTCAGATTTCCAGCATCTGCAATATTTTGATTTTATTTTAGGTCCAAGGAGGAGTTTTGTTGTCCGTGCCTTTTGGATCTCGTAGTCCTAGTAGTAGAAGCATAGACTATTTGAGTTTCATATTTTATAAATGTGAAATGGGAATAAGTCAGTCTCAAAGCCGCCAATAAAACTTATGTTACTGAAATAAAACATTGCAGGGCTACCAATAGATTACTGCAGAAAAGAAGCAGTAAGATGTCAGTGAACAATTTGCAGACTTCTAAAGATAAATGAGTGACTTAGTGTGTTAACACTCTGGTATTTTGTCCTGTTGAAAGGCAGAGCTTGATTCACAAATATCTGTGTAGTACTGTGTGAAAAGATTCTGAACAAGTGCCAAATAGTTTCTTAGCTGTGATGGAACATTTCGTAGCATGGGCAAAGTCCTTGGTGGAGTGGGGTAGAGAACCTTTCTGTTGAACGGTGCATCAAGTGGGACTAAAAAAAAGTTGAAGCCATTTTAAAATGTATATAGCAAGATAAAATTTTTGCAAAGGTTCCCCTAACTCTGTTATAACTTCAACCGAAGATAGGGGGTAATTCTAGAGAAATGGTGTAAATGGCTGCTTATGCCATTTTTCCAGGATTTCCATTGATCATCTTTTGAAGCTATGGCAGACAATTGGGAAAGCTCCCATGAAAATTACTTGCAAGTATATTAAAAGCCTTGTGCACATCATATAACAATAATAACAGCCTACTTTTATGTCGATCCTTTAATGAAAAACATCCTAAGGAGATTCAGAGGCTGAGCCAAAGGAGGGCGGTTGAAATGCTTGGCCTACAAGGTGTGTTTTAAGGAGATCTTAAATGACAAGGTTGACAGGTGAAATAGTTTGAGATTGGGACCTAGGCAACTGAGGGCATGGCTGCCAAAAGTGGTGTGAGGGGAGGGTGTGCACAAGGAGGCAGAGGAACAGAGTTACGGGAGATGGTCGGGCTTGAGGAGGATACAGAGTTAGGGAGAGATGAGGGTATGGTTTAAAACACAAGGATGTGAATTTTAAAATTAGAGACTGTGGGAAGTGAGGAGCCAATGCAGGTCACTGAGGACGAGGCAGTGGAAATGCAGCATAAGATATGGGTAGCAGAGTTTTAGATGAGCTGAAATTGATAAAAGGTGGAGGATGGGAGCCTGGATAGGTGTTTATTGGAGGAATAGTTTCAAGTTCCTGATCATGATCAGCTTTTCACATTCGGGAACAAAGAGGCAAGATTGCTGAAAGTGTTTTTCAACAACTCACTGCTAAGGAGACCTTTTCATATAAAATAGGAATACCTAAGAATTTGTATTTTAAATAATATAGGTT